>NC_059110.1:101854426-102214426 GCF_020740685.1 Jaculus jaculus | reverse complement strand
TTTCTGAATTGTGAATCATTTAAAATTGTTGGCATTGCTGGACTGGAGAGATTACTTAGCAGTTAAGGTGCCTGCCTGCAAAACCTAAGGACCCAGGTTTGATTCCCCAGTACCTACTTCAGCCAAATGCACAAGGGGGTGCATGTGTCTGGAGTTCCTTTGCAGTGGCTAGAGGCCCTGGTGTGTCCATTCTTTCTCTCTCTCTCCCTCTTTCTCTGAATCTTTCTTTCTAAAATAAAGAAACAAAATATTTTTAAAAAAATGTTTGCATTGCCCAGTACATAAAGTACCTGGTACTGTGGAATATCAAACACCCAGCAAGGGTGAGTTCCACCCTCAAACTTCTCAGTCCCATCTCCTCTTCTTGGACATTGCAGATGATAAACAGGGAGACTCTGGAAGGATGTGACCCAGGATTAGTGCCCTCTCTCTGGCCCCTGATAATCAATGAGTAATAAAAGGAACATGAGGAAACATGAAGAAGCCATTGCTCACTTTTGTCCCTTAGGCTACATTTACTCAGAAGGTTTCTGTCTTAAACATATTAAAAAAGAAACAGGAAATGAATTAAGAAAGATTCAGAGAATCTTTCATCTACCATTTCAGATAAGAAATCAAATTTCTTTAATGTGTTGGTGGCGAATGGATATTTCATCCTAGGTTTGCAAGCCCCCCCCCATGTCAGGCTGTATCAACAGTGTTGCATCAGTTATGGTTTCATTATGTAAGTCTGCCATAGGGTCATGGTATGAATGCTTGGTCCCCAGTTGGTAGCACTAGGTTTGGAAATTATGAAAGCTCTGCAAGGTTGTCAATTTGACAGGACCCAGAATCACCTATGAGGGGTTATGTAGATTAGGTTAACCTTGGTGCACCTCTTAGGGGAATTCCCTTTTTTAAAATTTTTATTTTTTTATTTGCAAGGAGAGGGAGAAAGAGAGAGAGAAAGAGAGAAGAGAAGAGATACAGGCAGAGAGAATAGGCATACCAGGGCCTCCAGCCACTGCAAATGAACTCCAGATGAATGCCTCACTTTGTGCATCTTGGCTAGGTACTAAGGAATTAAATATGGGTCAATAGGCTTTACAGGTAAGTGCCTTAGCTGCTGATCCATCTCCCCACCCCCTAGAAGAATTCTCATGATTACGTTAATTAAAGTGGGAAGACCCAGGTTAACTGTGGAAGGCACCATTCCATGAGCTGGATTCTGGACTATATGAAAAGGAGAAGGTAGAAGTGGCAGTGTACACCTTTAATCTGAGCAATCTGGAGGCTGACATAGGATCGCTGTGAGTTCAAGGCCACCCTGAGACTACACTGTGAATTCCAGGTCATCCTGGGCTAGAGTGAGACCCTATCTTGAAAAACCAAAAAAAAAAAAAAAAAAAAGGATAGGACTGGGGTCTGGAGTGATGGCTTGGTAGTTTAAGGTGCTTGCAAAGCCTGACAGCCCAGGTTTGTTTCCCAAGAACCCATGTAAAGCTAGATGCATAAATTGGGACATGTATATGGAGTTCATTTGCAGTGGCAAGAAGTCAGGGCACAACCTTTCTCCTCTCTCTCTCTCTCTTTGCTTGAAAATAAATTATATATACATATATATTCTGACTGTACACCAGCATTTATTACTCTCTGTTTCCTCACTAATGACCTGCATCAGTCTACTTCAAGCTCCTGCCATCCTTCCCCACCATGACAGACTGTAACCTGGAGCTGTGTACTGAAATAAACCCTTCTTCCCTTAAACTGATTTTGCCAGATATTTTGTTCCAGCAATGAAAAGTTGACTATTACAGACCTAGCTGGAGGGTGCAGTTCACTGGTGATGGACCCAAGAGAATATCCACTTCCTGCTTCTTCTTGTGTCTCTCCCTCTCTAGCTCTATTTCCTTCTGCCTGCCATGAACACCTCTGGAGCTCTCCTCTATCACATGCTCCTGCTGTCAGAATATTCAACCCTGTACAAAGATCAAGTGATCATGGGCTGAATGCTCCAAACTGTGAGCCAGAATCCTTCCTGCTCTAAGTTACGTCTGGCATATGATCACCTCAATGAGAAAAGTAACCGAAGAAACACCACCTAAAAACAATCACCACACATTGGTCTTCCACACCCAAGATTGAATGGTAGTGCAAGCATCATGGCCTTTTTGTACCCCCATAATTATCCAAGGCTATTGATTTTCAGAGACCCCCTCCCAAATGTGCATAAATGCAAGTGAATGGAGTGCTGGCTTTGCTAACATGGCTTCAGGTCTTCCAGCTTGGCACCCCCTCCACTCAGATAGAAGCAGCCCCAAGCATCATCTGTGAAACTGTAAACTCACCGCTGGAAGGCATTTCCAGAAATAAGACTGGACACTGCTGCCCTATGATTGAGCCTGTAGCCACCATCCAACTGGGAAGACTTCAAGTTTCCTTGGAAGTAGATAGGGTGGATTTCCAGCATGAGTCACAAGGAACAGCTACAGTCTGCTTTCATTCTGCAGTAATCTATTCAATCCTTCTTCTGTCAGCATCCCATGACTTCAGAAGGGGTGAAAGGAAAGAACAGGAGAGAGAGGGTCTCTTCATGAATTTCTATGAGGAGGCTGTCCTGGGGGGAGGGCAGGAAGATGGCTCCCTTCCCTGTGATAAGGACCCCTCCGTATCTGAATATCACTGAGCAGCTGAACATATCATCTGTTTTTTATTGGGGCCCTTTCAGAAACCTTGGGGGGTAGGCAGGGTAGAATAAACAAAGAACCAGATTTTGTGATGGCAAGCCTTCTACAAAGTCAGAGGGTGGGACTGCTCTGTCCAGCAGGTGTGTTTTCACATCCCTTTACAGTAGGGGTATGCAGGCTGAGCCCAGCCCTCTGTGGGCTGGAAGAGCTCACAGGTGCCTCCCCAAGCCCCTGAAAAATGCACTCCAATATCCTCAGCCATCACTAAATAATCTTGAATCAATTCAACAAGGCAAATGCCTCTGGCAGTTTGCTGACTCCTCGCTCAGCCTGCACCCCGGTGCTTCTCCACCCACCGCCTCTGAGATGGAGGATTATGATTTGTGAGGGAGACGACAGCTTTGGGACGACTCCATCTGAGACAGGGCTGCCTCTCCCAGAATGAACCTCCTCCACTTGGAACCTGCTTCCCCTTAACTTTTTTTGTTGTTCTTAGATTTGCAGCCAGAAAATTAAATGTCCTTTGACAAGGCTTCTGTGACAACGTGGCAACACCCCCTCCCTGTCTGCAGGCCCCTGCCCCTTACCTGGACAGTGCTGCAGAAGCCAGGTGACATTCTTTCAAGTCTCCGTCCCCCACAGCTACAGACGGAGCTTCGTGAAAAGAACCCTTAAAAGAACAAAGTCCTTTCTTTCTTCTGAATGGAGATGAATCTCAGGACTAAAGAGGTTTAATTTGAAAGAGGAGACAAGTGAGTGTGCAGAAAGGGTGATAAGGCATCCCTTGGTCTCCCGGTTCTCAGCAGGGGCCTTGGATCTGAGATATTTGTGAGCTAAGGTGGCCCTTCTCAACCTCACTCTCATCCTCCCTCTCTTCTCCTCTGCTTTCCTCCCGGTGTGTGCGGTGGTTCGGGAAGGGGACTTGAGTGGCTGCAAGTGCACAAGAGCAGGAAGACAACAGGGAAGGTGAGGATGGGATTCAATCCCCGGGCAGGGGAAGAGGAATGAAATAGTCTAGACTACAACTCAGACTTCCTGGCGCTGGGACGGTGACCTTGTGCACACAACAGCTGTGAAACACGTTCGGGAAAAGTCTAGGTCATTTCCTATTGTCAGATAGTCAGGACACTTCGAAGATCACAAAATCATGTTAGAATCACAGGAGGCACTTCCTGTGCTCCATCTGGTAAATCTTTTCATTTTCTGGATGAGAAACTTATGGTCATGAGAAGGAAGGTGACTTGCAGAATGCTCCACACAGCTACAGACAGTCACATGACAGCATCTCTGTCTCCAGGGTTAGAGTGTCTAATTCTGTACCCCAAATCTCTCCTTTGGCTATTTACAAATGGAGAAATAGAGACATAAAGGCCTTTGTCCCTCTGGTCAATGTCTTCTAGGACTGAGTATAGGCTTCAGATACTCTTCATTTCTGGCCCTCTCTTCATGAAAAATTGAAATGGCATTTTCCCTGAAATGCCCTATTCCCTCACAGGTTGGCAGTCCTGACTCCCTCCTATGAACTGCACCTTACTTCCACCCAAGTCTCCCTCTGTCCTTTTCTGGTGGTTCACTTTCTACAACATAGTTTGAATGCATTGGTCCACAATGTAGCCTCTGCCACAAGGATGTCAGCGTCTTTGAGGACTGACACTAGATGATTCAAATTGTAGTCAAATTTAGCCCTAAATAAGTCACAGTGTGATATTTTAAAACTTGTTGTTTATTTATTCTAGTTATTTGAGAGAAGGAGAATGAGACTGGAGACACACAGAGAGAGAATGAGTACATCAGCACCTCCAGCTGCTGCAAATGAACTGGAGACGCATGTGCCACCTTGTGCATCTGCTTACGTGCATCCTGGGGACTTGAACCTGGGTCCCTTGGCTTTGCGGGCAAGCCCCTTAACTCCTAAGCCATCTGGACAGCCCCACTGTATGATCTTTATTTTTTAACATGGCTCTGTGTTTTCAGGTTATGTTTATACAGATTTTTAAGGAACACAATTAGAGAAGAATCCAATGTTGAAGCACTGTGATTCCATGAAGGTGGCCTTACCACGTACAGCTTAACCCTCATGACACAGCTCTTCCAGGAATTACAGTACACACCAAAGGCTGGATGGCCGGGTAGATCAACCGTGGATGTAGGTGGTAAGGGGTCCATGGTGTGGAGTGACATTACTATTATTATTATTATTTTAGAAAGGATGTCAGATGGCCTCTAATAAGCTATGTAGCTGAGGATGACTTTGAATTCCTGATCCTCCTGTCTCCAGTTCCTATTATATGCACATACCACTGTACCTGGCTTACAGTCTTACTATAAAAGGAATGATATCAATGTTCTTTATTATCCAACCATTTTATCTTTTTTTGTAGCAGAAGGAAATTTATCTCCTTTTTACCAAATGCAATAGCAATTATGAAATTTCTGCTAAAGATATTTTAGTGGAAAATTTCAGCTATAGACTTTGAAAAGATCCTGAAGGAAAACAAAGACATGGGGAGTGTTTCAAGTTGGGGAAACTATTGGGAAATAAGATTTTTATGAATCACTACTGATCATGTAGTCACATAAATATTAAAATTCCTATTTGGAAATTTATTATTTGCAAACTTGTTGCTTTACATGAATTGATGAAAGGTCTGTACATAAACACACATGAGAAGATGTTGATATGTCTGGCTGCACTAACTCCTGACCATAAATATGCTAAGACATCAATTTGGAACAGTCAGTCATCAACAAATTTACAAATGTTAAAGTGCAAACATAATATCTGTGATAGTATTATCCATTTTGAAACAGACCAATATGCAAGCATGAGGCTTTTACCCCTTAAAATATGCTAATAGACCAGAGAGGGTGCTTCATACCTATAATGCCAGCAGTGGGCTACATAGAGAGATCCTGTATTAAAAATAATAATTTATGTAATTTGAAAGTACTATACTGGGTGGGAGAGATGGCTCAGTGGTTAAGGTGCTTGCCTGCAAATCCTAACAACCAGGTTTGATTTCCCAACACCCACAAAAGCCAGATGCACAAAGTGGCATATGCATCTGGAATTAGCTTGCAGCGGGTAGAAGCCCTGGTATGCCTATTTTTTCTCTCTCTCCTTGAAAATAAATAAAAAATATTTAATGAAAGTATTATATAGGGGGGCTGGCTGGAGAGATGGCTTAGTGGTTAAGCACTTGCCTATGAAGCCTAAGGACCCTGGTTCAAGGCTTGATTCCCCAGGACCCACATTAGCCAGATGCACAAGGGGGTGCACACATCTGGAGTTCATTTACAGTAGCTGGAGGCCCTGGCACGTCCATTCTTTCTCCCTCTCTGCCTCTTTCTCTGTCTGTCACTCTCAAATAAATAAATAAATAAAAACATTTTAAAAAGTATTATGTAACTTTTTTCCATTTGTGCATGTGTACATTTTATTCATGGACATACTTATCTATATGCATGTTCATATGTATGTGTACATATGTGTGCATACCTTTTGAGGCCAGAGGATAACCTCAGGAATCATCCTTAGGAATGCTGCCCATCTTTTGGACAAAGGCTCCTTATTGGTCTACAGCTCACCCATTTGGCTAGGCTGGCTAATCAATGAGCTCTAGGGATCATTCTCCTGGTCTTACAGGTATGTAATGCTATACCTCACATTTTCCATGAGTACTGGGGATGGGGAGAATTAAACTTCGATCCTCATGTTTGCAAGACTAGCACTTTACCTGTCTCTGCAGCCAAATCCTACTCCTTTTCTGACTGATTATATTTACTTTACTGGCATGAGCATTCACATCTCATTCAATGGAAGAAGAATAGTATGGTTCGGGGGCCATTATCATTACTTACTTCATTTTCTATCGTTATTGAAAAGATGTACAAAGGAGTGGAGGTGAAAGGCAATCTTGGGTGAGGATTCCTCATTAAATTGAAATCTCCTTACTCTGGCTTTTGCCCATTTAAAAAAAATATTTGTTTTTATTTATTTATTTATTTATTTATTTATTTATTTATTTATTTAAGAGCAACAAAGAGAGAAAGAGGCAGGGAGAGAGTGAATGGGTGCGCCACAGCCTCCAGCCACTGCAAACGAACTTCAGATACATGTGCCCCCTTGTGCATCTGGCCAACGTGGGTCCTGGGGGAATCGAGCCTTGAACTGGGGTCCTTAGGCTTCACAGGCAAGTACTTAACTGCTAAGCCATCTCTCCAGCCATTATCCATTTTTTTGTAAGTGTGAAATGAGAGCGAAACTTCCTTTCCTCAAAACTCCCTATAACATGTTAGAAGACTTGTTCAACTTGGTATCATTGACATTTGGGGCCAGGTAACTAACTAGTATGGCACCTGTTCTAGACATTGTGGGAATTGTTTTCTGGCCTTTGTCCACTAAATCCCCATAGCATTCCCCTTCCTATGGTGATGTAAAAATATGTCACCAGAAATCACTCCGGTTGAGAACCACTATATTAGACTAAGTTTAGTTGAAATTGCCCAGAAGGAGGTCCTCTTCTAAGTTTTTTTTTTTAAATTTTTATTTATTTATTTGAGAGCGACAGACACACAGAGAGAAAGACAGATAGAGGGAGAGAGAGAGAATGGGCGCGCCAGGGCTTCCAGCCTCTGCAAACGAACTCCAGACGCATGCGCCCCCTTGTGCATCTGGCTAAGGTGGGACCTGGGGAACCGAGCCTCGAACCGGGGTCCTTAGGCTTCACAGGCAAGGTCTTAACCACTAAGCCATCTCTCCAGCCCCCTCTTCTAGGTTTTACAACTTGGACAAGGCTCCTACTATCTCTCAGTGTCCATTTTCTGCATCTATAAAGATAAAATAACATTTGTTTTAGTTTCATGTGAAGTTGAAAAAAGGATTATGCAGGTGAAGTGACTTATACAATTATATAAGGTCATTATTATAAACGGGTCAAAAATTGTATGTTACAAACTCAATTATGGGAAAAGATGCATGTGTTCAAAGAATCTGTAATTGAATTCATCTTTATTGCAGTCCCCTAAAACATAATTGTCCAATTAAAGGTAATTTCTTTTATTCCAACTTAAAACAGGCTCTTTCACTCAGCTTGAAATTAGGAATCCAATCAAGCCAAAGGACAAGTGTTTAGAGACGTTTGTACCTTCTCATCATCTTTTTTCTCAAGGTTGTATTTTGGGGGAGGTTTAACTTACAAATTCTATGGTAGTGAGGGGCAAAATCTCTGTGTATATGTTGGCCACAGCTTTGCGCTGACCTCTGGAGTATTGTGGCTTGTGGTTTCTGAGTATCTGCCCTGTAAGAGAATCTTGTCCTTTGAAGGTTTGCTTTCCAGGCCTCCTCTCTCCTGACTTCCGGAAGAGATACACCTGTGACCCAGAAGTGGTACCCTTGTGTTCCAAAGCCCCCAGTCTATTCTGGTTCTTCACTTCTTTCAGCTTCTGCATTTTCCTTGCTGCCTCCATTGATCTAGAATCTGCATATCTCAGCAAGTGGGGCTTCCAGCCCACTCTCCTGTACACCATTTCAGCCCTTAAGCCTTATATACAGGTGCCATCCTGGAAGACTGGGCTGGGCTGCCTATGGGCTCTCCCTAGGGCAGGGGACAGTAATCCTCTTCCGTCATGCATGTGGTTCTAATCATCTTCCCTTCCTTAGCACTGAACATCCTAAGGTTCGACCTGAAGTGGGGAAGCAAAACCACCCAGATCTCATGCCTCTTACCCTGACCTCTCTCCCTCTTTCTTCTGAACCTCCTTCTTGAAACCAATTTTTTTCCCCTCCCATTTCCTGTCGAGTGGAAACCACCTTTAACATTTTAATTTGAGACCAGGTCTCACTATGTAGCCCAAGCTGGCCTTGAACTCATGATTCTCCTGTATCCACTCTCAAAATGCTGGGATCACCATGCCTGGTTTGCTTAACATACTATGTTGCTTCTCCTCTACTCTGCAGGCCTTATCTCCTCCTTTTCCCTTAGCAATGTGGTGGAACAGCTGCTGAGAAACAGGTTCAATGAGAGAAAAGGACATTGGTTTATATTTCAAAACTATTAGCAGTTGTTCATAGGCAGGGGGTAAGAGGAAAGAATCCCCTGGAAACATAAAACCTGCTCAAAATTACCCAGACTTCAGCCAGCCATGCTGCCACAGGGAAATAAGTGGCAGCCCTTGAAACGCAAGACCCACCTCATAGAGAATGACCCTATGCTTCCACACTCCCTCACTTTTCTCAGTGGTCCCTGCTCCTGTCCTCCCTCTTCCATTGCCCTCTGTCTTCTCTCTGAACTTGGTCTCCTGTGTGGATCGCTCTGGGGAGATGTCCCTGGGGTAAGCACAGGGCTTCCTGCCCACCTTGCCATCTTTTCAGGCGAAGCCAGGCTGACACGGCTGCATTGGCAACCAAGTGTTTCCAAGGAGCGTCGCCAAGCATGCGGAGCCTCTTTGGGGAGCACTCACTCCCGCATGGACAGACCAGAGTCTCTTCAGAACCACTGCAGAGGGCCAAGGCAGACGCCAGGAGTTCTTCGCCAGCCTGGGGCACTTCAGGAAACAATACCAAAGGCCCTGTTAGTGGCTCCCTTTGAACATTCAAATCCTTCAACCTGTCCTGGACCCACTGTGCATTCTTGGTAGCTCCCACAAACACGTGCTAGAAGCATATGCACGGATGCATGTGCCCAAGTACACACATGCATGCAAAGATGCACCTCCTCTTGGACTCTGTTTAGAAGCCTGGATTTATATAATGGAACTTCCTCTGCCACATGGACTAAAATAACTCTGGCATCCCTTTTGGGGTGGATTTTAATTAGGAAAGACATAGCATTTAAATGACACTTATTGCTTTCAGTTGCTGGTACAGGCTGTGGGTTTAGAAAAAGGCAATAGGAGTCATGTGAGCTGGGTTTTTCTTAATGGGATGGCTCAGAGAAGGGAAAATTGCCAAGGGCACTTTTAATCGTCTTCTCCTCTTGTAGGCAGCTTGTTTGAGAAAGGAAGTCCAAGTTCTAATGTCATCCTTGTCATAACTGACATTCCTAAAGGCCTATTCCATGCCACGACCAGGACCAATGGATAAAATAGTATCTTATTTAGTAAAAAGAAGGGCTTAATCAGCAGTTCCAATTGGGAACTGCCTATCTCTAGGGGAGTCCAAGGATATGCCCTTAGCATGAAGCGGTGAGTGGCCCATCCCTGGACCCACCATGCACCTATGATGGTGCCTGGCTGTTAGCAATGTATACTTACAGGATGACTTGATGTGTGTGTGAGTTCAAGAAGAAGATATGAGGGCAGGAGAGATGGATCTGCAGTTAAGGCACTTGTCTGCAAAGCCTCAAGACTTCAGTTTGGTTCCCCAGTAGCCACATAAAGCCAGATGCACGAAGTGGCACCTGCATCTGGAGTTTGTTTGCAGTAGCTAGAAGCCCCCGGCATGCCCATTCTCTCTCTCCCTCCATCCCTCCCTCCCCTTGGAAATATTTTTTTAAAAAGAAGATCTGTTCAGAGTGAATCAGATGCTAAAGAATTCCATATGGGAATAGGAGCCTGAACACAGGCTTATGCCTATCATTGTGGTGAGATTTAACATTTGAAAGAATTGAGAGAATCCCTCTCTTTCTGAAAACCTTGTAGACATATTAATGAGGATAAATTTTCAGCCCACAACTCTGATGTTAGACAAAGTATTTCATCCATCTGTCTTTAGATTTCTTTATCTGTAACATGACTACAATAGGAGTGTCTGTCACAGAGAGTTCTCTAAAGATCATGGCAGGTCACAAAAAGGCCAAATAGACACCCTTCCTTTCTCTGTTTTGCTGCTAAAGAGTCTGGTGGCTTGAACCAATTAGATGACCTTGATCATAACGCCCCCCCCCCCAGGAAGTGATTATTACCTACTATGGGCTATGCCCTCTTCTAGATGGCGGGAATACCACACTGAATGAGGCAGTGAAAGGAGCAGGCAAGGTGAACAAGTGAGCTTGATAATTTCAGGTTATAACCAAAGCCACGAAGAGACTGGAGGGGAGCAGAGTGACAAGGCTTCGATGAGGGTAAGCAGGAAAGACTCCAGATGGGTTAGTCACAGATGACTCCCCAAAAGAGTGAGTACCTTTTATGCTAGCAATTGAATCCTAAGAGGAAGAAGACGTGCTCACATCTAAGGAAAGAGTAGTTAAGTCAACAAAGGTAGCTATGGGATGGTTTGGCGGGTAAAATCTCTTGCTACGTAAGTGCCATGACCAGAGTTTGAATCCCCAGAAGCCACATAAAGCCAGACATGACAGCATGCTCCTGTAACCCTAGCATGCCTACAGAGAGGTGGGGCAGAGACAGGAGAATCCCTGGGAGCTCACAGGCCAAACAGCTCAGTATACCCTGAGTTGAGCATGAAGAGGACCAGCTTCAGACAAGGCGGAAGGAGGTGACTGACAAACAAGGTTGTCCTCTGACCTCCACCCAGGTGCCATAGCTTGCACACACCCACGCACGCATCCGTGAACATGCACACACACGTATGCACACAAAGATGAAAAGAAGTAGCATGTGCAAAGGCCGTAATGTGACGCATGGGGGGGGCAGGCCAGTGAGCTCACTGGGAAGCAGGGAACAGCATATGGCTCTAGAAGAAGGTAGATGCCTGGTCATGGAAGGAGTTACAGATCTTGGTAAAGAGTTTGGATTATATTCTAAAAGCAGAGAAAATTATTTGGAAAGTTTTAAGAGAGGAGTGGCATACTGTGGTTTACATTTTAAAACAATCCCTCTGGCTGCCATATGGAGAATGAATTATAATGAGGTGTACGTGGAAGTGGAATATTCCAGGACAGAGGGGATGGTGGCCTGCACTGTGAGCAGCAACACAATGGAAAGACTTGTATCCAGTGGGTATGTAAGGGAACCAAGACTACCATCCAAGCCCACAGAACCATCTGTTTCCAGCCTACTGCGTGCCAATATAAATACTCCTGATTTTCTGTTTTCTTGGTGGTGATGTTTTCCCCCTGAACAGTGCTATCTGCAGCATGACCCAGTCACTGAGGATGGCTAAGCATTATACATGACAAGAATCACAAGGGTGTGACTCAGCATTCCTTAGCATCTCTAAGGTCTGCCTTCTGCAGTGCTGGTCACCAAAGAGGCCGGGTGCAGCCATTTGGGCAGCGACAGAAAAAGAAGAGCTGGTGTGGAGGGGTGCTGGGTCTCCTAGATGTGGAGCCATGCACCCAGGAAGAATGAAGTCTAGGTTATAGCAGGAAAGACGAGGATTATTTCCATTAATGACCAACAATCTTGCTGAGAGAGTCAAGAGAGAGATGCTGGCTTGAGGGTATTGGGCACTGTCCAACAGACTGGTATTTTTTCTTTTATGTGAGAGAGCAAAAGGGAGAGAGTGTGTGTGTGTGTGTGTGTGTGAGAGAGAGAGAGAGAGAGAGAGAGGTGGTGCCAGGGGCATCTGCCTTATGTAGGACTTAAAGAGTTGACCATGAGTACTTAGGCTTCGCAGGGCCATCTCTCCAGGCCTCTACAGCCATCTTTATCAGAAGCAGCCATGAACAATTGCAAGAGACCCTTGAGACTGGTCCTGTTGATGTTCCCCCACAAAAGGGGAGGCCTCAGACTTTCACCAGAGAGCTCAGCTGCCCTGCCCACCCCCATGCCAGCTGTGTGCAATCACACTCAAGGTCTCATGGTATTGGCATTGGGCATATGGGGGTGGGCATCATGAGACAGCAAGCTCAACCTTGGCAGCTATGGGGAGGTTTCGATCCATGTTGGAATGAGAATTTCCGATGCTACGGTCATCCATGCTCCTGTAAGTAACCCCTTGTCCATGCTCCATAAGGAAGCCCAGTACACTTATCCGTTCAGCAGACTGAACTTTGGTGAAATCATCCTTTACTATGCCATGGTTCCTTCCCCTTGGGAGAGTAGACACTCGCTGGTGTCTCCCCAGCAAAGGTCTCATGCAACAGGGCAACAGGCAGAAGGCCAAAAGGAGCCTGGAACTTCCGATAGACTAGAAAGTACAATGCGTACCACTGTGTGAACCTACAGACGAGGCCCCCAGAGCTCCTTCCTCTCTCTTCAGCAATTCACAACCCCTTGGGAGGCCAGAAGGAGTTTTAGCCATCTCTAGCAGTTCTGTGCTTTTTAAATGTCCCATGTACGCCACTATCACTAACCTGAAAACATCAGCATTGCATTACCTGACATTCATTTGACATCATATTACAATTTTTTTCCCATTAAAACTCTTTTAATTGACATCCTCCACCCATACACACAATGTTCCCTGATTATAACCCTCCCTCAGCACACTGCTTTATCCCCTCCCCGTATTTCCCCTCCACTGGACCTCCTGTATTCCAAGTAGTCCCTGTTGTATGTTAATAGCGTTCTTTTCGCCCTCGTATGATGCCAGCCTTGTATAGGTAAAGACAGTCACTGTGACGTCATGGATGCAATGGCCCTTCGGGTCTGGAGGACATTATTCCAAAGCACTCCTCCCTAACCTTGGGCTCTTACATTCTTTCTGTCACCTCTTCTGCAATGGCCCCTGAGCCGTGGAGGGCGTGAAAGAGATGTCTCACTTAGTGATGAACTGTTGCTTCTTCTCAGCCCTGTGATGAGTTTTGAATCTCCTTAGTATCCACTGCCATCTGAAAAGAGACGTAAGAGTAGCATTAATAAATGGGCATTAGACACCAGACAGACTGAGGGTAATGTGAATTTCCCATAGCAGACCAGCTGGGACTGCTCCACTGAGATCACAGTGGTGAGTTACGGCCAACGCAGCATCAGTAAGCACATAGCAAACACATAGTAACCGCACTGTGCCAAGGTTCCTGACTTTCCTTATAGCTGTTTCACGTGTGCTCTGCTACCCTGGTGAATGACATTGAACATTGTTCCTCAGACCCCTTCGCCAGCTCACAACACAGGTTCTGGAAGAAGACATTCTTCCCAAGTATGGAGGTCCATAAGCCCTAGGCTCTGATATGGACCACTGTGTAGTCTACAAGACCTAAACACATCCTTCCAGACATAACTCTGTTCTTCATCTGCAAACTATGGAGCTATAAGCTAACATTATAGCTCTGAAAGTCTCCTCTCTGAGCTACCACAGAGCAAAATAATGTGGGTGTCCTGTTAACGTGATATTCCTAACCAACTCCCCCAGCCCCAAAGGCTGCTTGCACACCCGAGTCCTCCCTCCTTTATACTTCCAAGCCAGTCTCTTTTGCCTGGTACTATTCATATGTTGGGTGTAGTAGGTGAAAGGTGTAGATGAAACGATAACATCCCCTGAAACTACCCGCATCATTTTCTGCCTTTGAGAGCCATAATTCTGGTTTCTGGGGAAAACAGAGCAAAATAAAACACACAGGGAAAAAAAAAAAAAAAAAAAAAAACCAACCAGATTTCCTCTGAGCATTTTCACTAAGGACCAGATGTCCTGTAGGGGAAGCTTCTAGAATGGAGCAGATGTTTGGAGCAGCTCAAGCTTTCCTTCCCTCCAGCCTCTTGTACCACAAGGCCTTGTGCCTTTTAGCCCAAGGAGAATTTCATTTCCACAGCATGGGTCTTTGGTTTCAAAATTACCCTGCTTGATGTGTGGGGGACCAGACAGACTGGCACACTCTTCCCTTATAGAAAGACCTCCTCCTCCCTCCTTCAGCCCCCCAGGCTCTTGAAAACACATGCTCAGTCATCTTCAGCTCCAAAGCAACCTCTTCCTTCTTGCTGTTATTCTTAGACCGGCCGTCCTCTGTGCTGCTGGAAGATGAGAAGAGCTAACATTTCTCCAGCTATTGTATATCCACCGTGTGCTCTAGTCCCTGGAGTATCAGAATGGAAAACAGCTAAGATTCTGCTTCAGAAGCCCTCTTCATTTATCTGGGCACTGTGAGTCACCTAACTCACCATGTTTCCTTTCTTTAATGCCTTGGATACACAGAACCTCCAGATGAAATCCGTGACCCCATATAAGCAAGTCCACCAAAACCTGTGATATGACCCAAGGTTCTAATTTATCTTCCCCCCACCCTTACTGCTTTTCTACCACCTTGGTTCTATTCCTGTCCTTTTAAAAGAAATGTCACATGGGCTAATTTTGGAATAGGTAAGCCCAAAACCTGTCTGAAATGGATTACAATAAAACTAAATAGCAAGTAGAGGGTATCTTATATGCACCTATTTCATTTTCATAATAATCTTGCAACCACCAAGGCAAGCGGGGGCTCTGAGGGTTTTGTGACTTAGTCACAATCAGAAGTGGAACTCAGGGGCTAGAAGTGAAATCTACGAATCCATCTGACGTCAAAGCTCATACTCAGCCATAACTACTTATGCTTAGTCAGCACTTACTATGTAATTGCGTTTGGGCTAAGTATTCCACTTGCATTGTGTTATTTATCCCCACAACACGCCTCTTACCATTACACCCATTTAAGAGATGAAGAAAATGAGCACATCTTTTTTTTTTTTAATTATTTATTTATTTATTTATTTGAGAGCAACAGACACAGAGAGAAAGACAGAGAGAGGGAGAGAGAGAATGGGCGCGCCAGGGCTTCCAGCCTCTGCAAACGAACTCCAGACGCGTGCGCCCCCTTGTGCATCTGGCTAACGTGGGACCTGGGGAACCGAGCCTCGAACCGGGGTCCTTAGGCTTCACAGGCAAGCGCTTAACCGCTACGCCATCTCTCCAGCCCGAGCACATCTTAATTAATCCCCAGATGGTGGGGTGTTCAGGAAGGGGAGCCTTGCTGGAGGAGCTGTCACTGAGAAAGGGCCTTGAGATGTATTTCTCCAGCACACTGGGCGCGCAGAGCTAACGGGCTGGGACAAGACACGGCCCTGCCCCACCGCCCGCGTCTTCATGCTTTCCTTGCCGGGGTCAAACTTCCCCCTCAAAACTGTACGCTTCCGAAACAAGCCCTCGCCTCCCATACACTGCTTCCTGTTGGGTGTTTTGTCCCCCGCAATGAAAAGATCTCTACCCAGCTGACAATGCTGCCAAGCCAACCTGATGCGTCTAGAACCTGGGATCTCTGGACGCTTTGCAGCCATTCCGATTTATAGCAGAAGAAACTAAACAAAAACAGATCACAAATGGAATGTTGTTCAACTCCTTTGGAATGCCCACCTGCACGGTTAGCTATCACAATTTCGTCATGGGGGTGGGGGGAGGGAAATCTTATGGATGTCTGACCTGGAATAAGTATTTCTGAGTTTCACAGTTCTTCACAGAGCATATGTGCCCCAAACACAAAGTCCATGTGCAACACTTGGACTTTAACCGCCAGCCAGAGTGAGGATTACTTAGCGTCCAAGGGGTGGAAATAAAAAAAGCTTTAGAAAAGCAACTCTGCTCGTTGGCCTCACCTAGTGGTCATAGTTGGAAATTGCTCAGAGAAAGAAAGGGTACAAATTCCCCAAAGCAGAATTTATTGGGCCTGTTTGTTGAGTGTTGAGTATCTCACTGGTAGACTTAGAAATCCTAGGGAAAACACGTGGAAATAGATAATTTCACAAGTTTGGTTCATGAAGTCAGCGATTCCTTGGAAGGAGTAACCAAACCGTGCACTAACAGGCTGCTCTGTGACCTGATTGGCTATGTTATGTACAATTTAAAAGATTTTTTGCAGTGTTATTCTTGATGTCAAGATTCAAAAACACTTTCACATCTTTGGCAATAGCAGACACTAAGAAAATGAAAATTAATTTTAAAAAATTGAAGTTTTAATTCTACTTAAAAATAATCAAATGCCATATAGAGTAGCCAGCAACAATCATATGTAAACAGAAATCAACAATTTTGGCTGCTGTGAACCAAGTATGAGTGAGAATATGATGTGGTTACTTAGCACTACAGCAAGGCTTCTGACATCAATAATGGCAAAGTCATCTGAAAGTCTGCTGTCCTCCAAGAAGCAGTAAGAGATTGACACACACACAAAGTCAGACTCAATTGTTTTTGAATTCGAAAATGAGCCTAAGGCTTCTAATACTGAAAAGAAGTATTTATGCAGGAAAAGTGCCTAGTGCCAGTAGGAAAAAAAAAAACAACTGAGCTTTGTGGCTTTTAACTGCCTAACTCCACTCCCCTTTTCCCAGCATCACAAGAGCCTTGAAACCCAGACACTTCACAATCTTGCTCACCTAGCTGTGGAAATCAATAGTGTAACAGTCACTGGAAAATGCAAACATGCTGAATGCATCCCAAAACTTACTTTCAGAGAAGTGTCACTATCTGGTGCCTTCCAGAAAACCTCCACTTGCCGCTCATGTTTTAATATTTTTTAGTTAGTGTTGAAATAGGCGTCATTATGACATTTTCATACATACATATCATTGTACTCTGGTCATATTTCCTCCCCATTACCTTCCTTTGCCCCTCCTTCTGCCATAATATTATCCCTTCTGATTCCAAATCATATGTGTGTATGCACATACACGTGGGCATATGTTTAAATCTAGATTACACATGAGAGAAAATGAGCACTATTTTGTCTTTTTTCTCCCCATTCCTCTATCTTGTACCTTCACCTTCTCTTTAAGTTCCTCTCACCTCACAGTCCCCTCTACTTTCATATTATATATGTGTGTATGACTTAAATATTAATTCATATCATATATACTCAAGTCTACAATTCATATATGAGAAAAAAAAACATGTAACATTTGTCTCTCTGACTCTGGCTTAGTTCCCTTAATATGATGATCTCCAGACACATCCATTTTTTTCCAAATTGTAGTTTCATTGTTCTTTTTGACTGAACAAAACTCTATTGTGTGTATATATACTGTTTAGGTTAGAAAAAATGTTAGGGTTACAACAGCCAGGTCAGGAACTCTGGGAAGAGAAATCGGCAGCTTGCAGCTTGGAAAATCAATACAAGGCTGGCATCCATGGCTCCAGAAGCCCTTAACAAGTGCTTCCCTGAGAGCAAGGTGCTGTTGTCCTTTCACCTAGAAAACTTCTCAATTTTATGGTACACCTTTATACATACTCTTGCATCAAATTAGACTGTCTATGAAAGCCTCCCCTATTCCACAGAGGGGACCACCCCACAGTGCCCCAGGGATGGTAAGAGGGGGAGAAAAGGTAGACCAAGATTAGAAGTTCAGGTATGAGGGGAAGTCCTTTGTCCCTTAGGTCAGTCTGCCCTCCACTCTAGAAAGCGTCCTAATTTTCCACTTCTTTCTCATTGCTATACATAAGCATGGGTTTCTTCCTTGCTGTACCTTGTGCCCTGAGTGAATTCTTCTCCCTCAGAAACACGGGATGCAAGAATGTTGGCCACAGTTAAGTTCTGAAGAAATGTGAGAAGAGGCATATTTCTCCTCACCCTAACATATGCCACATTTTTCTTATCCATTCATCTGTTTATGAGCATCCAAGCTAGTTATATGTATTGTCTATTGCAAATAGTGCTGCAATAAACATGTATTTGCAAGTACCTTTGTAGCATAGTGATTGAGAGTCTTTGAGGTATATATACATCCAAGAGTGGTCTAGCTGGATGGATATTTATTTTTAAATATTTTTTGTTTACTTCTATTTATTTATTTGAGAGCAACAGAGAGAGAGAGACAGAAAGAGGCATATATATATATATATAGAGAGAGAATGGGTGCTCCAGGGCCTCCAGTCACTGCAAACAAACTCCAGATGCATGCACCACATTGTACATCTGGCTAACGTGGGTCCTGGGAAATCGAACCTCAAACTGGGGTCCTTAGGCTTCCTAGGCAAGTGCCTAACTGCTAAGCCATCTCTCCAGCCCTCATATGGTAGTTTTATCTTCAGCTCTTGGATGAACTTCTGAGCTGATTTGCATACTTGCTGCAGTGTGCTTATAATCCCACTAGCAGTGTATGAGGGTTCCTCTTTCTCCACATCTTCACTAGCATTTATTATTATGCGGGTTTTACATGATAGCTCATCTAATTACGGTGAAATAGAATCTCAGTGTAGTTTTTTTTTTTTTTTTTTCTTTTTGGTTTTTTTGAGGGGGAATATCGCTCTAGACCTGGCTGAACTGGAATTCGCTTTGTCTCAGGTTGGCCTCGAACTCATGGCAATCCTCCTTACCCCTGCTTCCTGAGTGCTAGGATTAAAGGAGTATGCCACCACACCTGGCTCAGTGTAGTTCTAATTTGCATTTTCCTCAAGGATAAGGATGTTAAATATTTTTTGAAATATTTATTGTCAATTTGTATTTGTTTTTATAGAGCTGTCTGCTTCAGTCATTTTTCCATTTATTGGTTGAATGATTTAGTTTTGGGAGGTTTACTTTTCTAAATTCTTTATAGAATCTATACATTCATCTACTGAAGATTTTATCCCATTCCATAGGTTGTCTAATGATCAGCTCCTTTGGAGCATATAAGATTCTTCCTTTTATGAACCAAATTTATCAGTTAAGAACAAGTATTTTATGAACTGTAGGAGTCCCCTTCACGAAGTCCTTGCCTCTGCCTATATCTTAAAGTACTAAATTTGTCTTTATGTGACTTTACTCGGAGCTGCTTCAATAATGAAGTTTGGGGGCATTTGTTAAAAACAAATATGTGTAGCTATTTTTTTTTTACATTGTCATTGCCTAAAGCAGAGATATCATTTGAGACAAACACAAATCTAAGAAGAAAACTTAAAAGGAAGAGTGAAGAATAAGATTTCATGGGAGACTTTGAAAAGGTACAACAGATCTGTAGGGATCAGAAGGCCACATGCATGTGCAGGGCTCTGCCTGCAAAGACCTGAGAATGCCCAGAATTCTCTTGCCTCCCGTTGATATTGAGGCTCCACATTACAGTAAGTGAAGGTCAAGACGTTTCTGAACTGACTGCCAGAGAGTTGAGGGCACACCAAAACTCACATAGAAGTTCGTGGCAAAACTAGGAAGTTTATTAGTACATGGCATTTAAGAACATTTCTGTTCAATCACTTGCTAAGCCTTAAGCTGAGTAGAGAATTTTCAGAATTTGATCAGAAGTAACACCATGTAAGCAAACACCAACAACAATGATAGCAAACAGTAGTGAGGAAGGGATCTGGTTTCCATGGTTGTTATATTATCATTTAAAATATCCAATGTTCAACAACACTTACTAGGCCTGGAAATAAAAGAAAGTATGGTCTATATTTGGAGAAAAAAATAGTCAATAGAAGTTGTCTCTGAGGAAGCCCAGACTTCAAATCAGTATTTCACATTGTTCTCAAAGAACTAAAAGAAAGCATGTGTAAGAATGAAAGGCTAACATGAGAACAAGCCACAGGAAATACAGACTGCCAATGGAGCAGGTCTCATCATAGTGTTCAAAAAGCAGAGGAAGAAAATGGCTGTGTGAATTGGCTTTCTCCTTTGATTCCATCCAGGCCTCCAGCCTATAGGATTATGATGCCCATATTCACAGTGGGGCGCCCCCCGCCCGACCTTAGTTTACCTTCTCCAGTCCCACACAGACATACACAGAAGAATGCATTGCCAACCTCCTATGCACTTGCCAATCCAATCAAGTTTCCAATCTTGATTAACCAGCACACCTGCCTAGTAAGGTATTGTCTGAACAATCAAACAAAAAATAAACTTAATGAACTCTAAGTGGGACAAATGCAAAACAATCCACTAATTATAATGAAACTGTCCAAAGACAGAGAATCCAAAAAGAGCAAAAAAGAAGCAACTTATTATGCACAGTAATATTCAGTAAGATTAATAGGTTATTTCTCACTAGAAACTACAGGGGGACACATTCAGGGAAAAAAAAGTCAATTAAGAATTCTATTTCCAGAAAAACTATCATTAAAAATGAAGGAAAAAGCAATAGATTGCCATAACATTATTTTATTTTTTTATTATCTTTTTAAAAGCTCAGCAAGACCAACTTTATTGAAAACTATTGCCATAAGAATAAGGAATTCAGTAAGTATCTCATCAATGGGATTTTGCAACAAGAGAGAGAAATGAGGCTTGAGTGTAAACATGGACTTTAAAAATGGGATTCACAGGCTGATGAGATGGTCCAGGAATTAAGGCAATGGCCTGCAAAGCCTAAGGACCCTGGTTCAAGGTTCAGTTCCCCAGAATACACATAGGCCAGATGCACAAGGTGGCACATGTGTCTGGAGTTCCTTTGCAGTGGCCAGAGGCACTAGTGCATCCATTCTCTCCCTCTCTCCAAATAAATAAATAAAAATAAACTTTAAACAATGGGATTCACATGCAAATAGCATGGATTGGATCAGTAGATAGAAAATGGGGGCTGGAGAGATGGCTTAGCGGTTAAGCACTTGCCTGTGAAGCCTAAGGACCCCGGTTCGAGGCTTGGTTCCCCAGGTCCCACGTTAGCCAGAGGCACAAGGGGGCGCACGCGTCTGGAGTTCATTTGCAGTGGCTGGAAGTCCTGGCGCGCCCATTCTCTCTCTCCCTCTATCTGTCTTTCTCTCTGTGTCTGTGGCTCTCAAATAAATAAATAAAAAATGAACAAAAAATAATTTTAGATAGAAAATGGCTGAGTAGAATCTTCAGGATGAAAGAAAGATTTTTTTTTTCTCATTGACAATTTTAATACATAAACATTTTAATTTGACCATAATACCCTCCAATTGCCCTCGTTTGTCCCTTCCCCCTCATCTCCATTCCACTTATCCCCTTCCCTTTCCAAGTAGCTCTTCTATTTTGCTGTCTTGTTCTTTATTACCTCTCCATCCCTTCTGTCAACATGTAGAAAGGTCCAGTATTGTGCAGCTCTTGTGGAGGTGACAAGCTCCATGTGAGGTCATGGATAATGGGTTGCTTCCTGTCTGGAGGATAGTGTTCCAAAATAATCCTCCTCACCCTGGGGCTCTTTCATTCTTTCCACCATTCTTTCACACTCTTCCCTGAACATCGGAGGGTGTGGGAGAAATGTCCTATTTAGTGTATAGTTCTCAGCATCCTCTTATTTTCAGCACTTTGATGAGATCTGAGACTCCTTAGTATCCATAACATCTCCAAAAAGAATTTCTCTGGCCACTGTCGGGTGCAGCACTAATATTCTTCTTACCACCTCCTCCACAATGTTCTCTGTATCCTAGCAGGAGGTATAGGAATGTCTCGTCCAGTCCTAAGCACTTAGCTGTCACTTCTCATCACCTTGACAAGCCTTGGGTCTCCCCAGTAGTTATTACCATCTGCAAAAAGAACTTTCTCTAACCAAAAGTGAGAAAAGCATTAATCTATGGGAATAAATACCAATATTTATAGTGGAAACTGATGGACCCAACATATCCATTTAGCCAAAGTGCAGTGGTAGTTTTCCCCCTAGGCCCTATGACCTTCCAAACCATAAATTTTTGACAGTTGTTAATACCAAGCATGAGTTCTCTACCATGGAGCAGTATTAATTCAAATAGCATTCTTATAACTACTGTTGAATGCAATTTCCAGATAACACATTTAGAACACACACAAATTACAAAATACCAAGAAAGTTAAAATAATAGATATTTTCTACTATATTTATTTGTGGTAGTTTGAGTAGGTGGCCCCCAATATATTCAGTTGTTTGTTTGTAGTTTGCATCTGCAGCCACCTGGCTGGAGGCAGTGTTACTGGGTGGATGTTAAGGTGTGGTGGTGGGTTTCAGGTTTCAATCTAAAGATATGCAAAGTGTGCCTAGTGGGAGTTTCTGAAGTGAGCTGTGTTGTGTGGCTTTTAGGCGTGTGCTTCTCTCTCTCTCTGCTTGGACCTGTGAAGCAGGCCAGCTTCTTCTGCCATTATGGAACTTCCCCTGGATCTGTAAGCTTCAATAAATATCCCTTCCTCCATAACTGTGCCTGGTCTGGAAGTTCATCTCAGTGAACCTGAAGATGTCTGCTACAATATTAATATCTATTTAACACAAAAGAAGGCAACAACAGAAGAATGAATAAAGAAAAAAAAGGAAACATAAGATATTTAGAAAATGAATAGCAAAATAGCAGAAGTAAATCCTACCTGATCAGCAGTTACATTAAATGAAAATAGGTTAAACATGCCACTGAAAAGGCAGAGGTTGGGCTAGAGTAATGGCTTAGCAGTTAATGTGTTTGTCTGCAATGTCTAATGACCTGGATCCAATTTCCCAGTACCCACATAAAGCCAGATGCACAAAGAGACAAAGTGGTGTATGTGTCTGGAGTTTGTTTTCAGTGGCTAGAGACCCTGGCACACTCATTATTGCTTTCTCACTCTCTCTCCCTCTCTCTCCTTGCAAATAAATAAATAACATAAAAGACAGGTCTAAAGAAAACATGGGATATAATTGTATAGCATCCATAATTCTAGTCTAAAATACATACATAGGTTAAAAATAAAATGATGAAAAGAATATACCATGCATAGTAATTAAGAGGGAATTTAAGTGCTAATCTAATATCAGACAAAATAGATTTTGAGAAATAAATTCAAGTTTAGGCAACATTCACAAATGTAAAGAGTCCATAGGAAGAGAGAAGGCAGTGTTTTCACAGCCATGCCATTTACACATTACTGATTTCTTAAAGAAATGTTGCATTTTGGTGCTGGTGGGATAAATGCTGATAAAGAGCCAATTTGCAAAGTCAGAGGGCCCAGAGTTCAATTCTGCCATCATCCATATAAAGCCTGATGGGCTCTTTTTTTTTCTTCCACAGCAAGAGACCCTGATGTGTGCATGCACAGGCAGGCTTGCACATGCATGTAGGTGCACACACACACACATACACACACACTTGCAAATAAGTAAATAATTTAGATTTTTTAAATGATATACTGAATTTTGAAATGTACATTGGTATACTTGGAGGCTCCAGAGAAATTAAATGGTGATTTAGAATAACACCTGGAAATAATGTCATATAACTAACAGTTGAAAGATGTGTTATCATCTAGGTGGAAGAGAACTTTTCATTGATCTTATCAAAATTACTTCAAAGGCTTCCACTAATTCCATTAAAAGATGAAATTTTGTCTGCCTCCCAAACATGGAGGCAGATAGTAGCCATGGGAACAAATGACACAGAGATATTTGGGCTCAAGTAAGATTAAATCACCTGTAAATGGAAGAGAAATCTGTTTCTGGAATCAACCAGCAGAAATGGTATCTTACTACATAGCTAATATTGCTCTCCTGTAATTCCTTTGCTTTTAAGTAAGGATGCTTCTCTCTCTCTCTCTCTCTCTCTCTCTCTCTTTCTCATTGTTAACTTGTAATTCGTCTACCTCAGACAGTAGCAGATCTCAGAAACCACTCCAAATGATTTTCACAACCAAATATTTATTCCCAAGAACTAGGTGACTTACTAATGGTAGGAAAAGGTTAAGGATCAGGTTCCTGTCTGTCCCAGTAGAAATGACCACAGCCCCCAATATCGTGGTCACTCTGTCAGGACCACAAGAGATGATGGCGCTGTTGACAGAAACCAAACCAGGGTGCAGCCAACTGTGAAACCACATCCTTGAAACAACGTCTTTAGCTAAGACTTTAGGTAAGAGATGGACTTAGACCTTGATGAATTTGTAAGGTTTATGCGATGTTATAACTTTTGTTTTATTTCTTTTTTGAAGTAGAGTCTCACACTAGCCCAGGCTGACCTGAAACTCACTCTGTTGAGCCCAGGTTGGCCTCAAATTCATGCAATCCTCTTGCTTCAGCCTCCTGAGTACAGGGATTAAAGGTGTGTGCCCCCATGCTCAGAAGGTTTGGGAGATAGTGTTAAGGTTCGCATTGCTGGTAGAAATCACCCAACCAGGAGCAGTTTGTGGGAAAAGAGGTTTATTTTTGTTTACAGGCTTGAGGGGGAAGCTCCATGATGGCAGAGAAAATGATGGCATGAGCAGAGGGTGGACATCACCCCCTGGCCAACATAAGGTGGACAATAGAAACAGGAGAGTGTGCCAAACACTGGCAAGGGGGAGCTTGTTACAACACTCATAAGCCCGCCCCCAACAATATACTGCCTCCTGTAGGCTTTAATTTCCAACTGCCATCAGCTGGGAGCCTAGCATCCAGAACACCTAAGTTAATGGGAGACACCTGAATCAAACCACCACAATAAGCAAATGAAATTATTATTATATTATATACATATGTATATGTATTATATATACTGTAGTAGAAGGATTATTGCAGCTGTCATGTCTACTTCAGGGATCTTCTCTGCAAGTAGAATGAGGTAAGATAGGAAAGTACTCTGAAATTGGTTAATCTCTGCATATTGTTTCCTGTACTCAGTGCCTGATGCTTCTATCAGGAAATATTTTTATTTATTTGTTTTCATGTGTGTGTTGGGGGGGTGGAGGATCCAGCAGGTTCTTTTCCTACTGCAAACAAACTCAAGATGCTTGTGCCACTTTTGCATCTGGATTTACATAAATGTTGCAGAATAAAACTCAGGGTGTCAGGCTATGGAAGCAAATCCTTTAACTGCTCAGCCATCTCCCCAGGCCCGCAAGAGGTCTTCACTGAACTGAACTTAACTAAGGTGGAATTTGCAAAGAGTTTTTACAATGAGGATACACAAAAATGCCATTCCACAAAGCCTTCCTGGGTTTGTGTTATAAATGTCTTTTGAATAGAAATTAGAAATGAGGTTGGGTTACTGGTGTGGGCTTACATGGGGATGATTTGCAAAATAGCTAGAGAACATTGGAATCCACAGAACACTAAGTTTAAGAGCTTTGAAGTCAGACAGATGTGAGTTTGAGCTCTGGCTCTGTACGTTCTGGCTACTTATCTGATCTTGGGCAGGTAGTGTGTGTGTGTGTGTGTGTGTGTGTGTGTGTGTGTGTGATGTACCCAGTACATACATAGCATTAAACAACAGCTATTTCAGTCATTCTGATTTTACATTCAGCCAGCTACTAAATGCTTTATTATTTCTTATTATTTATTATTCATTATTTTCTCCACATTTTCACAAGAGCTAGAAGATCCTTGCAGATCTAGCTGTAGGTCCATGCTAGCTAGCATTCTCACAGAGACAAAAAGGGCAGGCCCAGGCAGGATTCTTTCTGCAAAGTGAGAGGCAGTGTGAATTATAACCAACAGCGGGAAGCAAGATTAATGCCACACACTGGGCTCAATCCCTGAGCCTGTGCTTCTGTCAGGCAATGGGCAGAATGTGAAGGAAGGCTGGAGAAACAGCATAAGAGATGGAGGTGAAGCACGTAGGCTGAGGCAGTGACTAACCAAGGTTTCTGTGGCAGTTAAGGTCCATGCACGCCCGTCACCATTCTAGACCATTTTCTACATCCTCACAACCATCCTGAGTGAATCAGTTTTTTTTTTTTTTTTCCTTGCTGGGACAAAATACTCAACTAGAATCTTCAACTTAGGGGAGATGAGGGTTTAATGTGGCTTATGGTTTTGACAGGAGTTTCATCATAGTGGGAAAGGCATGGCAGGAGAGGATGTCACATCTTCACATCAGCAGGGAGAAAGTAGAGAGAGGGAGAGCACCCAGTGGGGATGGGCTATAGAATCTCAAGACCCACCTCTGGAGACACACTTCCTCCAGCAAGGCTCCACCTCTTAAAGGTCCACCACCTCCTCACACAGTGCCACCAACTGGGAATTAAGTATTTGGAAACATCAATGTACAGTGGATATTTTACTTTCAAACCACCATTATTCATTTGGCTGTCTGGATCATTGTGATGCTTTTTGAGTTGTGTTATACAGAAACAAATGAGATATCTTCCCAACATTCGGTTATATTTTTAAATCATAATATTCTGGAATGTTAGAAAAAAAGAAAGGAGACATAGTAAATGGAGACTTGAGTTTCCTTATATTATTTCAAGATTTTTAAAATTTATCTTCAATATGAGTGTCTGCTTTTACAATGTTTGGGCTGATCTATGCCAACATTTCTAGGGATATTGCTGACTTTCCATTTTTCTTCCATACTCTAAATCATGCTGAATGACTTCTTCATCAAGTTACCACACATTGCTCCAGAATACCTGCATGTGTGTGTGTGTATATATATATATATATATATATATATATATATATATATATATATATATACACATATATCTGGGCATCGACCAAAGCCTTCCCCAAATCTCTAAGGTATTTTCAGTCAGAACAAAAGAAATATGATGTTTGAGCTATTTAGTAATCTTAGTACATGGTCTCAATAACTCTATCTGGTTGCTCCTTAAAGGAACCTGTGCATCTCTCCAGTTTCTGGCACAGGACCTTGTGCATGGTACAGTATCTGAGAGATAGAGAGAACTACTTCCCTTGGTAATTCAGTTCCTTACGCATAGCTAAACTTCCAATCTGAGAATTGCCCTGTGATATTTAAGAAGTTTCCTATTTTCTTTGGAAAATGGTGTGGAGTAACTTCAGCTTCTATCTTTTATTGTCGGGAAAACAGCTGCTTCTGATTAGTCTACACATCTTACTTACAACGATAAGCTGTTGGGATGAATCCTGGAGTCAATCATTACAGCTGGGCCTGGGCTCCCCCTTGTGGCAATGTGTTATCATGCAAAAGTTTCCATGATGAACATCACAGCTGTTATTTGTAGGTGCTTAATTCTGAACCCAATTATCAGGGTAGGCATCTTCCATGGATTAGATCATTCGCCCTTGTAGCAATCTAATAACAAGTGCAATAGCTACTATTCATTATTAAGTTGTCCTACAGGTGGAAGAAAAGAGTCTTGAATCCAGGCTGCTTAGACTGCAGTTCATGCTTCTAACTCCTATGTTACATGCAGAGATATTAGTCTATATGTAAAAATGAAATAATAGGTGGTATCTTAGGCATAGTTGACAACAAACTTGGTGGACCTTAAGCAAAATAAGTCTAAGCAGGACATTGTTGAAAATACTGACCATTGTAGATAAACAAAAGATGAAACAATTAAAATACTGGTATCTGAATGATGTTGGCAAAATGGGAGGACCATCAGATGTTTCCTAGAGAGAACCTGGAAAAGGGACAGCTAAGAAGAGTGCACCCATGCTCACTACCAACTCTGAGGGTCAGGAGGACCAACAGTGCTGGACTCTGCCCACTCAGGGATGACCAGTGCCAGATATGATACAGGCTTCACTATGTTCCTCATGTTACCCACAGGCATCCACACAGAGTGGAAATTTTATTGGCACAAAGGACCTGTGGTGGTTTGAATGTGAATGTATGTCCCTCCTTGATAGCCTGAGGTACTTAAAAACCTTTATTATTGTTATCAACATGTTTCTTATGGACACATCATGTGCTGGTACCCTCTTTTTCCTTATCCTTGCCCCCATTACACTGGAGACAGTCGTCAGTGGGGCTGCAGGTATTCCCCATGAGGTTGTGCTTCCGTGTTGTGGGAGCAGCAGTTAGTTGTTGGGAGAAGGCAGTGCCTCTGGGCATGATGTCCCAACCTGTGGCTTCTTATAATCTTCCCACCCCCTCTTGCACAGAATTCTCTGAGCCATGTTGGGTGTGTTTTAAGTCTACTCCAGTGATGAGCTGATAGGAGCCTCTGGATCTCTGCTTTGGTAGGTGTTGAGTATCCTCAGGGTCTGTCTCCTATACCCTGGCCCTGAATAACAGGTTTAGCATTGAAGCAGTCATGCTCGTCTCCCCAGTTCCTCTGTGGCTTGGCTGAAGTGCGAGGGGTAGTTTATCTCCTCTGGTCTCACTGCCTTCTGAAAAAGAACAGATTCTCCAATGGAGAGTGAAGTCAGCATAGTTTAAATGGGATAAGAATTTTTAATTTAGAGAGAATTTAATGTATGTAAGCCCCCCTGGGGTAATTTTTAAAATTTTTTGGTTTTATTGATTTATTTGAGAGAAACACACACAGAGAGAAAGAGGCAGTTAAAGAGAAAGAATGGACACGCCAGGGCCTCCAGCCATTGCAAATGAACTGCGCCCTCTTGTGCATCTGGTTTATGTAGGTCCTGAAGAATTCAGCCTCTAAAGAAATCTCTCCACCCCCCCCCCCCGAGGTATTTTTGATTAAGCTTGCAACTTTTGTCTCCACATTGGAAGGAAGGGTTTGTCACTGGAAGTGGATCTTGAGTCCAGCCCTAAGGTGTATTCAGAGCAGTTTGGGCTCTGGCTGTTTGGGCTTGCTGGTTGTTTAGTGGTGTCTATACGCTATGAATGCATGGAGCTGAGGCAGCTTCTTTAGCCAGTGATGGAATTTCCCCTGGATTCTGAAAATCTGAAATCAACCCTTTCCTCTTATAATCTGCTTTTGGTCAGATGTGAGTGCAGCAAGGTGAAGGACTGCAATAGGACCTCAAGCACAATTCCTGATCAAAAGCTCACTGAGCCATCCAGTACACTGACCCTGGAGTCATTCCTAGAAAGTTAGACTTCAAGAGAAAACCACAGTCACCCCTCCCAGTTTGGAACACATGTTCAAGGCTGCCGGCGCTGCAAAGAGGAGTCAGAGAAGGTCCCACAGAACAACGGCTTCTTGGCTCAACAAGGAACAAAAGTGGTAAAGCTCTCTGCTGCGGGAGGGCCTTCTGGCCTGATACTGAAAACCTACTCAGAAGCCTATGGCTTGGGAAATAATATGCTCTAGGGGAAAACTACTACTCTTATTGTCTGGCTAAATACATATAGAATGCCCACCAAACAGTCCCTACGTACTTATGTTTATGCCAATATATTATTGCTTCTCTTTTCAGATGGTGGTGACCAGTGGGGTGACTCAAACCTCACTGAAATACTGAGAAGTGACAGTGGAGTGTTAGGTACTAAATGAGGCATTTCTATCTCACCATGCGAGGGAGGCTTAGGGACCATTGTGGAAGAGGTGACAGAGAGAATGTAGGAGCCAGAGGAAGGGGCTTTGCAATACTGTCTTCCAGACACAAAATGGCCTTGATATTCATGACTTCACAAGACCTGTATAAGAAGAGGAAAAAAGGATGGCATCAAAACAGAAGAGAGTCTAGTTGGAAAGAAGAACTGAATCAGTGGAGGAGGGACTTGGGAGATGGAAAAGGAAGGGTGGTGGGTACAGATTATGATCATGTTACATTGTTTATATTTATAGAAATTGTTAATAAAAAAGTTTGCACACCTTTAATCCAGCACTTGGGAGGCAGAGGTAGGAGGGTCACCATGAGTTCAATACCACCCTGAGATTACATAGTGAATTCCAGAGCAGCCTATGCTATAGTGAGACCTTACCTTGAAAAACCAAATAAATAAATAAGTTCTCTGAACTGTCGCACCACATAGGCTGAGGGGACTTAAACATACAACCTTTCCTTAATTAGTTGTTCAAGCTGATCTGGGGTGTTCCCTCTTCCGTGGAGCTGTACAGTGCAGACAAAATTGACTTTGCAGAATTGCTGCAGACTCGCCACTAAACAAACCAACGGCCAAAAAAACAAGAACCACCCCTGGGAGACCAGTATCCAGAGTTACTGCAATATATATAGTCTATTTTCCAACAAAAGATGGCAAAGAGCTGGGAAAATGGCTCAGAAGATAAAAGTGCTTACCACACAGGTGAGGCCACTTGAGTTTGGATTGCCAGGACTCCCATGAGGCCAGATGCATGCAAGCACCTGTGATCCTACCCTCCTGTGCAAAATGGGCAGTGGTGGTAGGAGACTCCTCAGGAGCTCCCAGGCCAGCCAGCCTGGCTTCCGCAGTGGTGAACAAGACACCCTACTTCAAACAACGAGGAGGGCAGAGACTAGCATGCAAGGTTGTCCTCTGACTTCCACCATGGCATATGCACAAATACACACGGGCAGATTTAAGAATTAAGATTATGAGATGTTTAAAGAAACAAGAAAATATAACCTACACATAAGAAAACAAGTTTTCAAAAGCAGGTACCAAAAGTGCCTTTGAGAGGGTCCAGACACTGTACTCAGCAAGCAAAAGCTTCCTATCAGCTGTCTTGATGTTCAAAGAGCTGGAGGAAAATTGCCTATAGAAATAAAGCAGAGAGAATGAAAATCTCATCAAATATGTATATATATATATATAACATATGTATATTATATATAATATATATATTATTTTTGAAAGCAAAGTCCAGGAGGAAATCTATTGTTGAAAGCTATGATAACCAAAATTAATTGTGGGAGGCTCATGATCACATCTGAAACTGGCATACAAAAGAATTAGTGAGCTTGGACATAGATGTCCAGAGATTATAAAATCAGGGAGAGAAAAGAATTAAGAAAAGTAGAAAGAACTTAGAGATGTGTGGAATGTCATTACACACCCCAGATAAAATGAGAGCACCTCAAGGAAAGAGACGGACGGCAAAACACTTGCAGCAATCATGGCTACCTTTCCCAACCTCAGATGAAAAGCATCCACCCACATTCCTGACAGCTCAGTGAATTCGAAGTCATGCCAACAGGGAGCCACACCCAAGTGCATCGTACTCAAATGTCTGAAGACAAAGGCAAGAGAACCTCAAAAGCAGTAAGGGAAAGCCTCCATCGCATACAAAGAAAAGGTAATTTCTTGTGGGAAACACCAGGGGCTCGAGCACAGGCAGAGGACACAGCCAAAGTGCTGGAAATTGAAACAGCATCAACCGAGAGGTTCAACTACCTGGTAGACACTCGGAAAGCGAGACACAGCGTTATTACACTATCAGGGAAACATAACCCGGAGAAAACTAAAATTGAAGTCTTTGCAAAGACTTGTACACTCATTTTCAAAGCAACGCTGCTTATCCAGCTAAAGGGTAGAGATAATTCAAATGGACAGGTGGGTAAGCCACACATGATATATCTGTGCAGTGGAACAATGCTGGGCAATGTAAAGGAAGGAAGTGCAGTTCTGCACCGATGGCTGATGGGGGTATGTACTGTGGGTGTATCACAGAGCATACCTCACGAACCCAGACGGGGGATGCAATGCTCATTATGTAATCAGGAGGTATAGAAAACATGAGATGTGTAAGGCTGCTGCTATCACAGGACATGTCATTTGACTAAATTTAAAAATTATATATGTGTAGGAGTCTACTGTAGAATAATGACAAAGTAGAGCACAGCGAGTAGAGAAAGTGGGAGCACAGCCACGATCACTATCAAATGCGGTACGCAGATGCGTAGTACACAGCTATATGAGCTGGGCCTCCACCCACTTGGAAGCACAGTCGCTTTGTGCGCACCGGCGTCATTGCGGAGCACGTGAGTCACGCAGTGTACTGCTACAGCCACGGCGTCAGGAGGATTTTTCAACACCTGTATACTCACGGGACCGCTGTCTTTCAGGCAGTCTGCTGTTGATGGAAGTGCCATGAAGCGTGGCTCAGCTGTGTTGGTGACACACGCTAATTACTGCGTGGAAGGTGAGCCTTAAAACATTAGGAGAAATAAATTATGCCAAGCACAAAAGACCACATAATGCACAAATACATTTACATGAAGTGTCCAGAATAAGTAAGTCTGCAGAGACAGGAAGTCGATCAGTGGTTGTCTAGGGACAGAGTGGAGTATGATGGGCAATGACTGCTAAAGGGTATGAGGCTCGTTTTAAAGGGAGAGGGATAACATGTTCTAAAATTAGAGTGTGGTGAGAGTATTCTCTTAATATGCTGAAAACCACTGACTCATAGACTTTAAAAAATTCTTTGTGTGGCTGGGCGTGGTGGCGCACGCCTTTAATCCCAGCACTGGGTAGGCAGAGGTAGGAGGATCACCGTGAGTTCAAGGCCAACCTGAGACTACATAGTGAATTCCAGGTCGGCCTGGGCTAGAGTGAGACCCTACCTCAAAAAACCAAAAATAAAAATAAAAATCGTTGTGTGTATATGTACAAGTATGTATGTGTGCATGCACTCACACACATGTGCCAAAATGTGCTTGTGGAGGTCAGAGGACAACCTTGGATTTTGGTCCTCACCTTCCACCTTGTTTAAGGCATGGAGTCTTTTTTATTGCTCCATGCACCAGGCTAACTGGTCCGTGACCTTCTGGGGATTCTCTGGTTTCCACCTCCCATCTTGCTGTTAGGAGACTTGGGATGCGGACACGCAGTAGCACACGGCAACATCTGGATCCAAGTTCAGGTCTCCACACCTGCTCAGCTACTGCTTTATCCACTGAGCCATCTGCCCAGACTGAATTATTCAATTTTAGTGGGCGATTTGAATGCTGCTTGAATTCTGGCTCAATGAATTTTTTTTTTTTTTTTTTTTACTTCTTAAAATTAATTATGGACATGCTTACTATGGATACATGACGTGTCTGTACCATCCTTTTCCTCACCCTGCCCCCTTTCTGAAGGGGGCCCTCCACAGTGAGGTCTCAGGTTTTCCCCATGGAGTCTGTGGGTTATGCATTGTGGAAGCTGCAGTCAATTTCTGGGGAGAGGCAGTTCGTTCCTCTGGGTATGATGTCCCAACTTGTGGCTCTGACAATCTTTCTACCTCTTTCTTCCACAAAATTCCCTGAGCCATGTTGGGTTTTTTAAAAGATGAAGTTGACAGAAGCCTAGCCCATGAGACACTTACCAGAATAGTGCCTCTCTAATAGTGTTTGTGAAATCGTCTAGAAACCAATGCAGGACCGACAACCTGAGTTCTCCGAGGGAAGCATTAGGACCTCTAAATGGTACAGTTTCAAAATACACTCCTTTCTTAATTGAGAGTACTTTGAATAAAAAAAAAAAAGATCCCAGTTTCTTTGTGTAGAGTCTGACTTAGAGAAAGAGGAAATTCAAAAATTTGGGGGAAAGGAGAAATGGTTCATTTTGTAACATAACTGTGATGAATGGTAATAAGGGCAAAACAGCTTAAAGGAGTAGCAAGGGACTAGATGGTCCAATAAGTAATGAAATATTGATCATAAAAATATAAATAATTTCATGAGAAGGCAGATTGGACAAAAATGAGTTCAATTAATAAATGGGAGACTCGGTAAGGATCAACAATGTCTTAGGAAGACATGGGCTAAAAATGATATTTGGAAGGAGAGCAAATAAGAGAGGACCACCACCCAGGGTGTGGTTGTGAGTATATGAGCTGGAGCGGAAGTGAGGAGGTCAACGGGTCTATCTTACGCGAGTAAGGGAAAGCAGTTACCTGTTCTAGTCGTTCACCCTGACAGCATGGATTGCAAGAGACAAACCCCGTGAACTAGCTCCTAACTTCTTCACTGAATGAGGGAACATGATTTAATGAGGGGAGGAAGGAATGGTAGAAGAGCATGGCTTAGAAGGAGCTAGATTGGTAAGTGTTGCGAGGTTTTTTTTTAATCTGGTTTTGACAAGGAAGTGGGTCAATGCTTGCCTGGAAATAGCAGTGGAACAGAGAAGACTCCCATCTGACCTTCAGCTGTGGAGAGCAAGAGGATGTCATTCCATTTGGGCTGCTATAATAAAATACCATAAACTGGTTGGCATGTAAATAAATATTGGGGTGGAGAAATGCAATATCAAGGTGCCAGTAGATTTAGTGTCTCCTGAGGGCCCATTCCTCATAGATGGCCTCTTCTCTTAAGTGTCTGCAAGGTGGAAGAGACAAGCTCCCCCATCCTTTTTTGTAGTTACCTCCAACTCATTCATGGTTTTAATTTCCCAAAGCCCTCTTAATATTTTCTCTCTCCCACTCACATACACACACACTGTCTGATTTTACATATACTTTTTATTTTAGTATTGATTTTTATTAGAGAGAGAAAGAGGGGATTGGAGCACCAGGACTTCTACCCACTGCAGGTGAGCTCCAGATGCATGCACCATCTTGTGGGCATACATGAACCTGTGTGCCTGCATCACCATGTCCCTTGGCTTACATGGGTTCTGGGGAATTAAACCTGGGTTCTTAGGCTTCACAGGCAAGCACCTTAACCACTAAGCAATCTCTCCAGCACCCACCCCCATACACATTTTCTTTCAAAGTAGGGTCTTACATGCTAGCTAAGACTGACCTGGAAGTCATTCTGTAGCCCCAGGCTGACCTAGAATTCACAGAGATCCTCCTACCTCAGCCTCACAAATGCTGGAATTAAAGATGTGCACCACCACACTTACCTTGACATCATCTCTTAATATTCACCTCTTTTTAAATTATTTATTACAGAGACAGGGCAGATAGAGAGAGTTAGAACGGGTATACCAAGGCCTCTAGCCACTGCAAATGAATTCCAGATGCATGTGCCACCTTGTGCATCTGGCTTATGTGGGTCTTGGGGAATCTGACCTGGGCCCTTTGGCTTAACAGACAAGCACCTTAACCACTAAGCCATGTCTCCAGGCCAATAGTCATCTCTCTTAATACTATCATCTTGGCGTTGGGGTTTCAACATATGAATCATGGGGCACAAACATTCAGCTCTTAGAGGACACACAGGTATCTTGAATTTCAACTAAGACAAAACAGTATGGGTAATGCTCACAGAAGTGTTGGGAATATAAATATGTTTGCAAACCACTTAGTAGGTTTTTGTGGCAGATTGGTAAGGATTAGAGAGTGGTAAGAATAAAGGACCAGTTAGATAAAGGGTTATTGCATACATATGCACTTTGGTTTTCATAAACAGCACCCAAACAGCTGGCTGTTTGGTAAATAACTTAGTATAACAACAACCTTTGTTGATGATATACATTTGTATGCATATAAAGTAATCTCATGGTTCTTTAATAAAACAACTGCAGAGAATCCCAGTGGTCTCTAACTTGATTTTATTTTTAGCACTTTAAATAGATTCCTCTGCTCTCACAGCTGCCTCAGGTCCTCCTTGGTGGTTCTGTACAGCTCAGCTGAAAAGCCAACCATTAGGAAGCAGATTTGGGCGGCTCTCTCTGCCCAGCAGCAATCTGGAAACCAATGTCTATTTCATTAGCAGACCAGGACCTGGAAGAGAGGGAAGAAGTCTCTGGAAATGAATGTAGAGAAGGACAGGAGAGAAATGTTGGCCAAACTTTTGTAAGTTTTATTTTACGCTTTTCCAGACCTCATCAAAATCAAAGCAGCTAGACTAGATTAGGCCTCTGGTCCAGTTGCTGAAATTAAAGGCAATGAAAGAACCTTCTTTCTTGGGCGGAGAAGGGTTTTGTTTGGTGAAAAATAATTGGTGAATCAAAAGTAGCAGCTGAGGGCTGGAGAGATGGCTTAGCAGTTAAGCGCTTGCCTATGAAGCCTAAGGACCCTGGTTCGAGGCTGGATTCCCCAGGACCCACGTTAGCCAGATGCACAGGGGGCCACATGCATCTGGAGTTCGTTTGCAGTGGCTGGAAGCCCTGGCACGCCCATTCTCTCTCTCTCTCTCTATCTCTGCCTCTTTCACTCTCGATCTCTCTCATATAAATAAATAAACCAAAAAAAAAAAAAAAGTAGCAGCTGAGTTGAAAACAACAGAGGCTATAGTCGTCTACCTTGGCCTGGCCCGCTCGAGGTGAGCCCTATACTCTACAGACATGACTACAAGCCACTTACAGTAGCCCAGCTTCTGCTCAGCTTAGCACTGGCGTTTGTCACGGGACCCAGGAAACAGCAGTAGAGCCATTCCCTGGGACCTTACTTAGAGACATCATTTTTAGTATTTAAATATATCCAGCCTAGCACATAGAAGAGCTATGCTCATTCCACTTCAATTAAAACAATGAGTCACTAGACCACATACATTGTTCTAAATATTTTCTCTCCTGGAATTCTTTAAAAGGCTGAAATTCTGCTCACACTTATGATTCACTAAGTCATTTTATGCTTTTGCATGGACATATGTGTACATTGTGTGTATGCATGCTAATATGTGTGTGGGTACACATATGTGCACATGCATGGGAGGCTGGGGGTTCACATTAGGTATCTTTCTTGGTTGATCTCCTTTTTATCTGATCAAGCAGAGTCTCCCATGTGAGCTCATAGTTCACCCATTTGGCTAGTCTAGCTAGCCCATTTACCCCAGGGACTTCCTGTCTCCCCTCTCTGTATCCTGGGAATATAGGTGGGCCACCATGTCCACTTGACATTTATAAAGGTGTTGAGGATCCAAACTCTGGTCCTCTTGCTTGTAGGGCAAGCACTTTATTTACTGAACTTCTCCCCAGCCATAAATAACTACTGGGGAAGCAGTGCACCTAGACGGTGATCTCTCAGCAATAATGATAATTGTAGATATTGTAATGGTACTATGGGTCCGTCAGGTACCATCCTTGGCATGTATTATCTCTACTTTCCCAGAAGCTGTGTGTGAGACTGTGGTGGTTTGATTCAGGTGCCCCCTCCCCATGAACTTACATGTCCTGAATGCCAGGTTCCCAGCTGATGGAGATTTGGGAATTAACACCTCCTGGAGGCAGTGAATTGTTGGGGGCAGGCTTATGGGTATTATAGCCAGCTTCTCCATGCCAGTGTTTGGCACACTCTCTTGTTGCTGTTTTCCACCTGTTGTTGGCCAGGAGGTTGATGTCCACACCCTCTGCTCATGCCATTTTCCCCTGACATCGTGGAGTTTCCCCTCAAGTCTGTAAGCTAAAATAAACCTTTTTTTTTGTTTTTCCTACAAGCTGCTCTTGGTCAGGTGATTTCTACCAGCAATGTGAACCTGACTGCAACAATAAAGTTGGTACTGAGGAATGGGATTGCTGCTGGACACCTGACTGTGTGTCTTTGGCCTTTTGGAGCTGATTTTCAAGAGGAATATGGAAGGATTTGAAACCTTGGCCTAAGAGATGCCTGGTATAGCTTGATGGACTATTCTGGTCAGAGGTGAAAGACCTGAATGCAGTAAGAACTATGGACTGTGAGGTTTGGCTTGTGAAGATGAGAAAGATCCCTGCCTGGACTGGCTAGAAGCAATTTGTGTGACAGGCTTGCTGTTGTGCCCATGTTCTGAGAACTTGTGCATGGTTGCCTTGCATAGAAATGGACTGTTGTGAGCAGAGGGATATGGCATAGAAATGAAATCTTTGGGCCAAACTCCTGCCTGTTCAGCTGCAACTATATGAGAGATTAAAACTACTGAGATTGGACCACTTGACCTGCACTGGGGCAATAGGAAGAATGTAGACTCTTTTGAAGGGGCCTGAGGGCTTAAGGAGGAGTGTCCTGTTCTTCAAAGTTGGCTTTATTCTCCCCTAGATTAACAAATTAACACCCCACCTGGTATTAGGTTTTATACCAGTTGGGGTGTCAATTTGTTAATCCATGGTTATTTAATTGGCAACACAGTCTTGTATTTTGGAAATGGACATGGGCAGTGTGAAGCAGGTTTGCTGGTTGCCTGCATGGAGACTGATGAGGAGCCATGAGGATGGACCATGGGTTGCAGTAGAGACACAGTGGAGATGGTGGGACCAAGAGATGGCTGCTGTGGACAGCTTCTGGCTCTGGATGAAGTTTTCCAGGACTGTGACTAGCCTAGCTGGAAGGGTGGAATTGGATCTCCAGAGACTTGTTGCTAGTTAGAATTACCAGACTTGGAGAATTGTCATTTATTAGAATTGTTGGACTTGGAGCTACAGTTTGATGTTTGCCCTGGTTGTTTTGAATCTTGTATTAGTTGAATATTTCTTTGATATACCCAATTCCATATTTTGCAATGTGAATATTTATTCTGTGTCATTATGGGTTTGGGGAAATTTTAGTATTATGGTTCAGTTAAAAGACCTTGGACTATGGGAACATTTTTGGAATTGATTAAAACAATGCAGATGTTTAAAGTTGGACTGAATGCATTGCACTTTACATCATGGATGGTATTCAGTTTATGGGGCCCAGGAGCAGAATGTGCTGGTTTGGTTCAGGTGTACCCCTAAACTTAAGTGTTCTGAATGCTAGGTTCCCAGCTGATGAAAATTTGGGAATTAACGCTTCCTGAAGTCAGTGTATTGTTGGTGGTGGTCTTATGGGTGTTATAGCTAGTTTGCCCTTGCCAGTGTTTGGCACACTCTTCTACTTCTATTGTCCACCTTATGTTGACCAGGGGGTGATGTCCACCCTCTGCTTATGTCATCATTTCCCCCTGCCATTGTAGAGCTTCCCCTCAAGTCTGTAAGCTGAAACTCTTTTGTTTCACAAGCTGCTCTTGGTTGAGTGATTTCTACCAGCAATGTGAACCTGACTGCAACAGAGACTTGACAGATACAATAATTTATAGATGTAGAAATTGAAGGTCAGGAAATTTCTTTTGCATAGTCAAGATTTAACTAGTGGTCAAACAAAGAAAGTTTCCTGAAGTTGAGTGAGAGAACCCCCAATTTCACTGTGTCTCTAAAAACAATGAAATATCACCAGCCTGTGGATCCTGATGGTGCCAGCACCCCGCTGAAGCAGATGGAAAGGTAACCATCACACCTGATGATCAGGCAGAGGTGAGCATCCATCACACTGCCAGGTGACACCCAACTGCCAGATGCCTCTCTCACCTCTACTGCTCACTCATTGCTGATGTTTAGATGCACAGTGTCTACTGTGTTGTCAGCACGTGGTGTTTAAGAACTCTGACACAGTCCTAGGCAAGAAGGATGGGGAAGGAGAAGCATCTAGGCTGAGGAAGGCATGAAAGTGGCAACCCGGAACTAGCTTTGCTTGAGTATTTGGTCAAGAGAGGGGTGTGGAGGGTAAGTTATGCTGTCTTAAAATAACAAAGCAGAGATGCACTTCTGGTACCTATGAGAGGCAGCACACTCTGTAAATAGCTGCTGATGTGTCTAGAACCCTGTGAGACTGTAAATTTCCTGATGGCACATTTTGTATCCCATACTTTTCTGCTTCCTCCAAGCCTAGAATTTGCAGAGGTCTAAGCCCCTAGTCTCCTGTCTGACTTTAACCCTAGATGGCTTCTATTTGAAATATTTATTATTTTATTAATCTCTGCTGATTAAAATCAGTTCTCCTTCTGGAATATAAAGTTCCATGGATCTTGGATTTCATCGTGGTCATAATGGGTCCCTAAATAACCGTGTAAGGAGACAGCAGGTCCGTAAGCCCACAGGAGAGAAGTAGGACTACTGCAAGGGCTCTTCCAAGGCGCCACACCTTTGGATGTTCCTATTACCTCCTGCGTGGGTCCTCACTACTGACTAGCGTGTTTCTAATCAGAATGTTTCTGGACTACAGAAACCTTAACTGTCCTCGGAGAAAACTAACCAAAACCATCCTGAGTTGGTATACTCTGAATATGTGCATAAAATATATATGTAGGAGCATGGGTAAAGTTGAGAGGACAAGAATATTGGAAGGACTATCTTTGAAGTCAGAGGACAAATAGCAGTGATAAGAAGGATGGTTGTGAACGAGGTGCAAAGTAAGATGGTGTGAGGTAAATGGTTTAGGATTCGAGTCTGAATGGGAAGCGAGTATGGGACAACTCCTTTTGCATATGTGCCGATGCTCCAAGAGCCCTATGAAATATTAATAACAGTTCTTCATGTTCGCAGAGTGTTTTGTAGCTATTGGAACCTGTTCTCAGACCCATGTCCACTCATACAACTGTCGCAGCTGTTCTGGAGGACTGGTTTGACTATCCTCAGAGCAGCTTTCTAAACACTTCACAGTTAGAAGAAGCAAGCTGCCGGGAGATCTCTCCTGCAAGTCTTAGGTTCATTTCACCTCAATGCAATTGGAAAACAGCTAATGTCTTGAGATGGCAATTCAGTCAAAACTCCTCCAGGCAAACTCTTCTATTTAAGAGTTGAGTTGCTATGCACTTTTGTAAACATACAAAGTTCTCCACAATGAAAAGTTTTGACGTTTAAAAGACCTGAGTTGAGTAACTTGATCAGCTCTCACAGTGTAAATCAAGGCGAAGTCAGGCTTCATGGGAGTCAGGTGCTCAAGGCTTCTAGTCTCTATGTGGTAAGTTCTAACTTTTTCAAAAGAAGGAGGGCTTGAGAGAGAGAGATGGCTCAGCAGCTAAAGGCACTTGTTTGTAAAGCCTGATGGCCTAACTTTGATTCCCCAGTATCCATGTAAAGCCATAGGCATAAAGTGGCACATACATCTGGAGTTTGTTTGCACTGGTAGAAGGTCCTGGCATGCCCATTACTCCTCTCTTCCTCTCCTTGAAAATGAATAAATGAAATATTTTTTAAAAAGCAGAAGGAACATTTGGGAATATGAAATAAAGAAAGATCACATGCATGTTCAAGCCTCTAAAACAAAGAAGACAGAGAGTAATGGCTTGTCCCCTCTGGGTTTCATAATCTCTATTCATTTTACCCAAATCTAATTTCCCTCAAACTTAAATAAGGAACAGACGATGTCCCATGCAGGACTTGGGAAAATAGCCTTTCATCAATTATTCTTCCCAGGCACAGGTCCTGGCTTGCCTCCAATTCACTGTGTGAGTCTGGGTTATTAACCTCCTAGGAGGTTCTGTTTTTCAACTGTAACATAGGATTTAGAACATTTAACACTCAACGGCCTCCCAAGTAAACTGAAAAGAAGCTAGTGTGATAGCCCTGAAGGTGCTTAGAACATCTCCACAGAGAGATGTCTTGGGTTGGGAAACTTTATCACCACAGTATGTGTTTTTTGGCAAATTTCCACTGCATTGAAAGGTGTAAACAACCATTGCCAGCTTTATCAGAAGCAGCTGGGTCAACTCATGAGCGAAGATGTGGGGAGAGTCATCAGATCCCCACCTGAGATTCAGGGCCCCCTGCATCAGCTGTATACAATGACACACAAGGTCGTGTGACCTCGGGGGGGGGGGGGAGGTAGAGTATATAAAGCGAAAGATCTAGAAACAGAGCTCCACTGCGGTGGTTTCTCTGCAGTCTCCATGCTCTGTAAGTAAGTCCTCACCTCGAGACTAAAGGAAGGGCATCTGCAGGGGCGATCCTGGTATAGTGAGCCCCACTGACATGCTGCTCTGTGGTCCCATTCTCCTGGACAGGGACAAGGAGTGTCTAGAAGTGGCCACAGGGAAGTTGACATTCAGGGTGGAATACAACTTCTCCATAGTGAGGCTGCTCTGGGGTCTCCATGCTCTGTAAGTAAGCCCTCATCCTGAGGCCGAGGGAGGGGCATCCAAGGAGTAATTTTGACACAGGAATCTACAACAAAGTGGCTACTCTGAGGTTACCCATATTCCTATATGTAACCACTTTTTATGCTCGGTAAGTGACCCCCCCCCAATAAACTTATTGGTTCACTGAACTGGTATTGGTGTAATCATACTTAATCTGCCATGTTTTCCCTATTCAAGGTGAAGATGTGTGTCTACGTCTCCCCAGGGGACAAGTTTCCCACAACAGCGTGTCTCAAAGTGTCCTACTTATGGATTACTCTAATTCAGGGTCTTCAGATGAAGTGATATTAAAAATGATAGGGTTTTAGTAATTTATGTGGCTGGGGCAAGACCCTAGATCTTCTGAATCTATGCTCTTTTGGTCCTCCAAATGTCACCTGGTTGATTTGATTTGTTACATTCATCTTAAGTGTTACCTGTTGCTCTGATGCATCCAGAACATTCTAGGGAGAATGGTGCCAATTCTTGATTCTGCATGCTAAGGAACAGGGCATTATCTGAAAGAACTGAAAGAACAGATTATAATCTCAAGGATTGTGAAGTCTTGAAATTCAGAATGATAATATAAGGGTAGTAAGGTTTTAGCTTTTTAATTTTTTTAAGTTTGCTTTCTTTTTTCAATTTTTTGCTTATTTTTATTTATTTGAGAGTGACAGAGAGAGAGAGAGAGAGAGAGAGAGAGAGAGAGAGAGAGAGAATGGCATGTACAAGGACCTCCAGCCACCACAAACGAACTCCAGATGCGTGTGCCCCCTTGTGCATCTGGCTAACGTGGGTCCTGGAGAATCGAGCCTTAAACTAGTGTCCTTAGGCTTCACAGGCAAGTGCTTTACCACTAAGCCATCTCTCCAGCCCAATTTTTGTTGTCTTCTTCTTATAACTGACATTCTTTCTATGAATGCTACCTTTAATGCACTGACCATCAAAGACTCCTTAAAGTCTTCATCAGATCATTCATTCATCCAAGAAGCAAGTTCCAGATAATTTCTACATGTGAACAACTTCTTAAAGATCAGGGGTACAAAGGTTAGAGAACTTTATGCGATGTCTATGTGGGAATCAGGTGAGTAAAACAGTGTGACACACGATTACCATAATGGAATGTCTTAGGAGAGTGTGGAAAAGTCATTTCTAAGTCCAGGATCATCAGAAGACTTTCAGGAGGAGACACAAACTTACATTTGAAAGATAAGTGAGAATGTTCAACATGGATGGACAGAAGTAAGAGTGTGGGCAGAGGAGGCATCCTAGAAAGAGGACCCTGCTCATACAAAGTCCAGGAGGTGAGAGGAAATATCTGAGGAATGGTGAGCAGTTTGATGGGCTGTGGAGCGACTAGAGATGAGTTTAGGTAGGCAGTCTGCTGCCAGATCCATCCCTGAGTTCATCCTGGAGGAGAAGGGGAACACTGTAGAGAATAGAATTGGATTCTCATTTTAGAAAGAATATTCTGGCAGAAAGGTAAGAGAATGAAAAGAGCTGTGAGACTGAAGGAGTCGGGTGGGAAGCGGTGAGACCTGCTGGAGCTGTCATAATTACTGAGCTGAGAAAGTGTGAGATCTTAGTCAAGGAAGTATCTGTGGAGATGCTGAAAGTCCAGAGAGACATGTAAGCAGACTTGGGGATTTGAGGACCATGGAATTGTGAAGGATAGAGGGAGGAGGAAGTTTAAAGCAACTCCAAGGTTAGATTATTATACAGATATTTAGACTGCTGCTTTACAGGGGAAGTGTAGCAGGAGAATCGTGTTTCAGATAAAATAATGATTTTGCTTTAAAGAAGTCAATTTTAAGTTGGGTGTGGTAGGAATATGCTGAAATAGTTAGTAGATAAACAGGTTGAAGCATCTGGAAATCAAGTAGGACTTGGGGCTGGAGAATCTTACCATAAGTACCAAGAGACAGTGGGTAGGGAGAGGAAGGGGGGCATCAGTATCCAAGGATCAGTGGAGGAAGCAGGGAAGAAGACTGAGAGACAGAGATCAGGAAGGACAGGGGAAGCAGGAGCAGTCATCCCAGGGAGGCTGGGAGAAGACCTGAGAAGAGACAGCAGACAATGCTATCTAGTTCTACGGAGGATGACCATAAGGATGGACAAAAATGGGGTGGGAAGAAACAACTGTAGAGCTGAGGTGCTTGAGGAAGAACCTTAGGCTGGACTTGGGTCGCCTACGACTGATACGACATGAGAAGACCCAAGCATGTGAACTGCTGGCCTGCGTCCCTTTGTCCTAATTCCTGGCCATGAATTTCACATAGTCAGAGCACTGCTGATGGGAAAAATATGCAGAAATGGAATTCAGTGTGTGTTGGGTACTAGGTCCTCCACGAGATGCTTTATGTAAATGACCACTCTGTGGCCCTGGAGGCTGGAAGCACAGGCTTCCCTCTCCAGAGGAAGAAATCAGCATGCCAAATGAACTGCTCCCCCGCTTTCTTCCCAGGGGTCATCAGGTCTCAGTCCCCACACCAGTTTTGCAGAGAGCTGTTTGGCTCTCACGCTCTTGACGCTAAGTAAAGGCAATGATGAGCCAGAGCCAGATGGTGGATGCTGTCTGCTACCGAGGCTTCCAGAGAACAGTTTTTCATCAATGCACAGAACAGAGGAGCAGCAATGCGTGGAGCTACTTTCTTTCAAAGGAGCAGAGGACAGCCAGGGGGTGTATGGCTGCTGGGGTGGGGGAAAAGAGGCAAGATAGCTCGAACTTCAGCCTCCTCCCCATAACCGAGTGGCAACTCTATCCCCATCCTCCTTCCCCTCCCCCACTTCTCCAAGAAATTAGACTGTTCAGGGCTTTTAGAATATGCGGATTCACTTTCAATCTTCAAGATTATATTTTTTTCAGCTAACGTTGCTATAACATCCTCCTACTTTTGTTAATGGTCTTATAACTGTCACCTGAAATTTAAAAGTTAATGGACAGAGGCTGAGGGACTTGCCATGTATTCTCCACAGTTTAGGAGGCAGGGCTAAATTCAATATTCTGAATTGAGATGCTAAAATCTTTATATATGAAGCATGAAGAACTATAAGAAATTGCATCATAATAACCCCACCAGGTATAAATCCTTGGGCCTTAAATGTGGTATGCATGGACTTATGTTCCCAGTCATTTATTACCCTTGTTAAAGGAAAAAAAAATAATTCATGAGCTTTAACAAGGATGGAAGGCAAACTTTATCCACAGACAACACAGATGAACTGTGAAATAATAAATATAAGTGGAGATTTATAACTAAAGAGGGATGGGGACTGGGGTGGGTCAGTGGATGGAAAAAATACTAAGAAACAAGGCTGTGTGATTCTTGCTGGAGGCAGGGTCAGAGACAAGGAATTTAACCCAGTATCAACAGTGGGAGAACTTTGTGCAAGTGACCCAGTTGGAGTTGTCTCGCTAAAACTGGGATCAACAGCATGAATGAGGCCAACCAAGGTGAGGCACTGGTCGGAAGACGCAGCAGAACCAGGCTCAAGCCTGGCCCAAGGACAGAGTCTCTGTTACTTGCCTGACTGTGTGACTGTTCACGGGACTCAGGCCAGCACCGCCTTCAGTGGCAAGCTCTCCCATGGAGGCTTCACGTTCCCTGTGGCCTCTGGCTGGCACATGGGTGGCCAGGGGCTTTGCTCTGTTATCCCTAAATTGTTGTATTTCTTCACATACGGTCGGCCAGTCTCTCAGTGCTGCCCATGACTCTGTCCTGATGGGTTCTGCCTAGGACGTAGCACTATCTAAGACATGACCTATTTCCTTATCTGGTTATTACCTGTTTCCTCCTATTTAGAAGGTCTGTCCCATGAGGCAACACCTTATCTGTTTTGATTACTATATTAACCTCAACATCCAGAAAAGCATCTGACATACGGGAAGGGCATGCTCGTATTTGAAGGAGTTGGTCTCCTTGAATAAGTGTCTGTAGATACCTCCAATTTTGACTACATATGTGACTAGCAAAGTGTAATTATTCCCAGTGACAAAGGACCCGTACAACCCATTCACAGTACATTTCTCCACATTTCATTTTTCAGACTTTTAATAATTTTTATTTTTTTATTCATTTGAGAGACAGTGAGAGAGAGGAGAGAAATAGACAGAAAGAGAATGGGTGTGCCAGGGCCTCCAGCCACTGCAAATGAACTCCAGATGAGTGCACCACCTTGTGTATCTGGCTTACATAGGTCCTGGGGTTTGAACCTGGATCCTTTGGCTTTGCAGGCAAGTGCCTTTACTGCTAAGCCATCTCTCCAGCCCTCAGTTTTAATGCAATATACAGAAATTAGTTGGATGGACCATCACATACTTGCATCTCATAAAAATTTTATGGAGGTCACTCGGTGTGGTGGTACATGCCTTTAATCCCAGCACTCAGGAGGCAGAGGTAGGAGGATCGCTGTGAGTTTGAGGCCACCCTGAGACTCCATAGTGAATTCCATGTTAGCCTGGGCTCGAGCGAGACCCTACCTTGCAAAACCAAAACAAATAAAATTTTGTGAAGGTCTGTTGCAGTATCTTCTCATCACTGGGACAAAACACCCAACCAAACAGCAGCTTATAGGAAAAAAAAGAAGGGGGGTTACATCAGGCTTACAGTTTTGAGGGAAAGCATAGCAGGAAGAAGACATCACGGGAAGGAAGTAGTCTGAGTGAGCTATACCCTGGCAAGGGGGGCTTGGGCTACAACACCCCAAGGCCCACCCCCAGTGACATAACTCTTCAGCAAGGCTCCATCTCCCAAACTGGCATCAGCTGGGGATAGAGTATGAGGCTTAATCACAGACACATGAAGTTATAGGGGGCACTTCACATTCAAACTACCCCAAGGTCCATAATCATAAGGGGCAAAAATAATCATAACCATAATCGTAAAAGGCAAAAGAGGCTCCGAAATATTCAGACAAAGAAATTCTCCTAGGATTCACTAGGCTGCAAAAGAATTCACATGCATACAACAATCACCTTCCTTGCTCCCCAAAATAACAGATGAGTCACTATGTATGTACAGTATAAGGAATGGGCCAGGCGCTTAGCGGGAGCTCAATCAATACTGGCTGTTGCTATCCTCCTTTCCAGACATCCATGCAGCATTTATTTTTCCATTTGTCCACATGCCTCCTACTGTTCCCCTAGCCTGCCCTTTCAGGCTGCCCCTTGCTTCTTGACTTCCTGCCAGTGCCTCTCCCACCCTCAGCTGAAATGCGGCATCTTTAAGGAGAACTTTGGACTCCCCAGGAACATTAACCACTCCTTCTTCTGACAATAACATCCAACGCGAACACTGTTTTGTACTTGTTCACTGGTCCCTGGGAGATGGCAGGAACCTGAGCTAAAGAGACCCACCTTATCAGTACTGCGTCACCAGCCCCTTCTACAAGTATGACACACGGAAGGACCAGGATGGATGATGGAGAGACCATAGGCATCCCAGACACTATGAACAGGAAAACAGCTCAGGTCACACAGGTGTTCCTCATTCATCTTCTGCCTGGGAAGAAATGTAAACCCTTCTTCCAGTGAACCACACACAAACAGAAGTGGCAGCTAAAGGACAGGGTGATTCACTCACCCACGCGCATTGTGCATTTGAGGGCAGAGTTCACCACAGGTTCCTTCACAGCATGAGCCTCGCGGTGCTCTCCACAGTAGGAGCTAAGGGCTGGAGAGATGGCTTAGCAGTTAAGCACTTGCCTGTGAAGCCTAAGGACCCTTGTTCGAGGCTCGATTCCCCAGGACCCACGTCAGCCAGATGCACAAGGGGGCAAACACATCTGGAGTTCGTTTGCAGTGGCTGGAGGCCCTGCTGGCACACCCATTCTCTATCTATCTGCCTCCTTCCCTGTCATTCTCAAATAAATAAATTTTAAAAAAAGTAGGAGCTGAGGCCTGGAGAGATGACTCAGTGGTTCTTATGGTATTTCCCTGCAGAGCCCAATAACCTGAGTTCCATTCCCCAGTACCCACGTAAAGCCAGATGCACAAAGTGGCACCTGAATCTCAAGGCCCTGGTGTCTCCATTTTCTCTGTCTTTTCTGATTCTCTGCTTGCAAATCAATAAACAATATTTTTTAAAGTAGGAGCTGATTTTCAAACTGGTGTTTAGCAATCAGCCTGTAAAGATGCCCAAATGTGGTATACAAACTAAGGCATTCATGTTGAAAACCTAGAGAAACAAGCAGTGGTTTCTGCTTGCCTACATGCTCTGCTGTGATCACTGGCCACAGACTTCTACTTATATGTGGACAGACAGACTGAGAAAAAGCTCATCCAATGCAGATTAAGAGAGTGGGGCAAGAAAGCCTGAGCAACAGGCAAGAATTCAGTCTTCCGTTGGGTGGCCTCCTCTATTGCTCTTCCATGTTACTACCCTGAGGGCCTCACAGAGCTGCTGGTTTTAGCCAGAGTGGCTGATCAACAAGCCAGCGATTCTCCTCTGTCTGCTTTGAATGAGACTGGGATTACAGGAGTGTACGACCATGCCAGCTTTTATATGGCGCTGAGCACTCAACTCAGATCCTCCTGGGCCTTCATGCCTGAGTTGGCAAGTGCTCTTACCCACTGAGCCATTTCCCCGGCCCTGACAGTTACCTCTCTCTCTCCCCCTTTAAACACTGTTTTCCCCTTTTAATATCATTTTTATTTCTAATCTTTGTGCATGTATATTATAGTTGGAAGAAACTCTTTAAGACACTAAGGGTTGGTAAGATCAAGTGAGTCCCCACGTGGCAGGCTCGGTAACAATAGACGGTGAACAAATTGTCTAGTTCGAGACTGTGATGTGTATCACTGAGCGGAGCACTCAGCTCCTGCCTAGGCACCAAAGCACTCCTCCAACTTCCTCCTTTCCTACAGCTTCTCCATGAAAACTCAGCCTCTTGTCTAAAGAAACAGTGCATATTTAAAGGACAACTGCTTTTCAAAATTTTGTGCAAAATTATTAGAGAGCCTAGCATGACCACATGCCTCAGTTTATCCTGGACCATCATTTGATCCAGAACCACTAAAAAAAATTTTTTTAAGTTGTGTGTGTGTGTGTGTGTGTGTGTGTGTGTGTGCACGTGTAGGTCAGATGACAACCTTGAGGTATCTGTGCTCTACTTTCATTGAGATATAGTCTCTTGCTTCTGCAAACAGATGCCAGCCTAGCTGAGCTGGTCTGAAAAGTTCACACTGACCCAGCTCCACCTGCCAGTCCTGGGGAGGGATCACAGATGTGTCTCACTGTGCATCTGGCTTTACGTGCATGTTGAAAACTGAACTTGGGTTGGCAGGCTTTACCAACAAGTGCCTTTAACCATGGAGCCATCTCCTCAGCCCGCAGATACATTTTTGAAGGTCTCCTTCAGGTTGTCTGTTTCTGCCTGGAAGCATGGCCCCAGGTGGTCTCTAACCGTAAGTTCAAAAGCTTGGTCACGTGTGAAGGTAGTACTTGACCTGCAGTTAACCCATGGGATTCAAAAAAACACTGGTGTGGTTTTAAGAGAACCAAAAACTTCTGATGAAAATGAGCTCCTGACCCTTTTGCTGGCTGGCACAGGTTGGGTACATTAAGTGTGGCCTGGAGCAAGTCAGTCGAGGCCCTGTGGCCTCTCCTAGGGGATCAGAAGTCCTCCCAAGCTCATTTTCCCATGCTCCCTAAGCCTGCCCAGACACCCCTGACTTAATGACTTCTGACTGCAGTGTGTGTGATCATGAGCTGTGCGGCAGAGTGAGAAATGCTTTGTTGTACCAAGACGCCCCTGATGACCATAGCTTCATTCCCCACGCAGAGCAGCCAGAGCGTACAGTGGCACGGCTCCCTGGAAAAATACTGCCACTGAGCATCGCACGTGTGTAGGTGGGAATGGCACAGAATGTAAGAACATATTGGCACTGTCTATTTAAAACAGCACAAGTGGCAGAAAGATATGAGTGTAGTCATTCTAACCTCGCTAAACTAAAACCATGGCCCAGGTCCTCTGGGGAAACTTCGCAAGGAGAAAGAGGAACCTGCCTTTCTGAGGTTGTTTGCACTTGGATATTTTCCAGTTCCACTGGCCACCTAATTGGCACACGGGAAGAGGAGCTGTAATCCAAAGACATTCAAATGGAGATGTGGAGGTATAGGGCGAGTTTTATTTCTAAAGGTCTCTCTCAGGGTCAACCCACTCATGAACTGTTGACCTAGGAAATAAACTGCAGAGAATGAAAATAGACTGTAGGCTTCCTGGGTTCATGGGACACTGACATTTACCCCTGGCAGAGAAACTTACCTCTGTGCTTGTTTCCTCATGTGTAAAATGGGGACGGCAAAATTACCAATCAATATGCTTTTATCTTCAGTAAGGATTAAGTGAGATAGCCACAAAAACCAACATACCTGACGCAGATAAGCACATGGCTGCCTGCTATTACCTTTAACCCAGGTGATGAATACAGATCAAACATTCGGCTTCCTACACATTGTTTATAATCAAGTGTCATTTAAAAAAAACCCTAAACTTCCAACATTAAGTGAATGTTCACTTCTGAAAAATGGTAGAGGAATTGAAAATTTTGGGTATGTTGCCTAGCATGCATGGCACCTCGGCTTAAATACCCAGTATCACACAAAAAGAAATTTCTGCCTATCAAAATCATAATATTTTAAATACTTACAGTAAGTGTGGAAAAGTAGTGCTACATCAAATTTTATACATGGGACGTTTACAACTGCATAAAATAAAAACCAAATCTAATAGGCATGGTACAAGAAGATTGGTAAGAAGTATAGGAAAAATGTTAGGATGAGTGGACTCAGTCATTTTAAATTTTCCCACCCTCATTTTCCAAAGAATTTTATAACTGGATAAATTTCAGGATAAGTAAATGTACGAAGTCATGTTAAAATTTTTTAAAGTTATTGTTTTTGGCATAATTAATGCTCAAAGGTTGCAGAACTGAGTACGCTTTTATTATTTATTCAAAAGAGAAAGACCAGATGGAGATGGGGCAGGCGAAAATAAATCTCCAAGTTGGTCAAGTGTTGTCAGTTGGTTTATGAAAGCACCAATCAACAAGCTTGGCTTTTCTTCAATCAGGGCACAGTGTCTAATACCGACAGCTCAGTCACTTGCCACTTATGTGTCCCAAGGGAACTGAACGCTGGGTTCTAGACAGTCAATAAAATCCTAGCTCAGTGCTCAAAAATAAAATAAAATAAAATCTGTCTTGCGACCTCAGTCACCAGCATCGTCTGAACACCCCTCTTTCTCTTTCACGCAACAAACCATCTTTACCGTGAGCTCTGCGCTTTGCTAGGAGTTGGGAACGAAGGTGGGTGAGACTCGCCTTTGTCTTGCTTCTGGATGAGAGAGAGAAAACAGCACCCACAAACATGACAGGAGCCCCAAGGAAATCAATGCTGGGGATCAGAGGACTGCTGAGCATGCAGAGTCCCTGGGTCCAAAGCAAGGCAGAGGCATTCGGCATCTAGTGGTTTGGCAGGTTAGAGGGGCTGGCTAGAGGCCATGCAGGCCCAGCAGCTGCAGGTACAAAAGCAGAGAGTGCAGGTATGGTTGCGGAAGTGGAATGTCCCTGCACAATTGGTTTCACTGGGGGGCAGGGCGTCACTGGAGAGTGGGACAATCACAGGCAGTTTGAGTTCGGTAGATGCATTTGGCCTGGATCCTCACAGCTAATAGCCAATGGAAGTTTGAAACAGGGGAGACATCAGATCAGGTCTTATTGTCTAATGCTGGTGGCAGCGGGGGAACAAGCTTGTTCTAAGGTTTGAAGCAGTGACAGAGATACAAGAGAGGGGGTGGCTGCGGTGGTCTCGAGGGCAGGTTTAGGTCAGACATGAGTGACATGATTCAGTTGTAAGATTAACTCTAAGACTCAGCAAACAAGAAGGGCCATCACTTGGACTCCCTCCGGCCCACCACCCCACCATGTGCCCGGAGGATTGTACAAAGCTGCTTCTGTAGCCATCAACTCCAGGAGGTTAGGGCTCCTCATCTAGCTTCCCACTGCAAGTGAACAAGACACAGCTCTACCACACACTGGCTGGAGCCTGCTCTCCTCTCCTGTGGAGCAGACCCCATTTTTACTCTCACTTTTAATAGATATGTAGCAGCTTTCAGTGTCTTGTTCCATTGTTTTGTCCAATACAAAAGGCCCCTGGGTTTCTGGGGTCTTCTAGGTCTTTGCAGTGGGAAGAAAGGTGAGGAACCCTAACTTGGAGCTGTGACTACAGAAGTGCTAGCTTTCATGCACATCGGTGCTAGAGAGAAAATAAGTTAAGGACAGAGATTGATGGTGACAGCATGTCATCAACTGAGGTGAGGGATTCCAGAGAAATGGGCTGAGCAGAGGAATATGGAATTGCAGTGAACTATTCAGGATAGAGATGCCTGCCTGGGAGTATTAAAGGCGTTGATTAGAGGTCTCATCCTTAGTCAGCTTTAAGCTGGAGATAACAATTAGGTAGGAGTCAGCACAATGGTGGGTGGCTGCTCCAAAGGTAATGATTGCTACCTTGGGACTACAGGATGGAATACTTGGGAATTAAGCTCCAAACTTGATAGGAGGGAAGGTGGCCTGGGGTTTCCGGGCACTATCAACTGTGTGAAGAGTGTCTTCTCTTCACTGTCCATGCTTAATGCCCTTAAGTCTGTGGTTTTTGCTGACACTGGCAAGGCAGTCATCATGAAGATAGGAAACGAGACCAGCAACCTGACTGAGGACGAAGCAATCAACTCTCTGGACCTTTTTTCCTGAACTACAGAAGAGGAAGAGGTTGGGGTACAGCTCAGTGCTAAATCACCTGCCTAGCATGCAGGGATCCTTGGGTTTGATCTATAGCACCAGAAAGGGAAAAAAAAAATGAGAGAATTGCATCTAACTCTGCCATTAAGATTTATGATATTAGCTCAATCTAATTGTCGGTCATGTGAAAGCTTTAAACATTAGCTTAGACTATTATGTAAGCTAAAAAAAAATATATTCCCCTAGGTAAAGAAAGATACATCATCTACAAATATATCTTCAGGCCTCAAGTAGCATATTGTGGTGGTTTGATTCAGGTGTCCCCCATAAACTTAGGTGTTCTGAATGCTAGGTTCCCAGCTGATGGATATTTGGGAATTAATGCCTCCTGCAGGGAGTGTATTGTATTGTTGGGGGTGGGCTTATGGGCTTTATAGCCAGTTTCCCCATGCCAGTGTTTGGCACACCCTTCTGTTGCTGTGGTCCATCTTATGTTGGCCAGGGGGTGATGTCCACCCTCTGCTCATGCCATCATTTTCCCCTGCCATCGTGAAGCTTCCCCTCGAGCCTGTAAGCCAAAATAAACCTCTTTTTCCCAGAAGCTACTCTTGGTTGGGTGATTTCTACCAGCAATGCGAACCGGACTGCAACACATATTTAATTTAAAAATGTACTTATTATTTATTTCCAAGGAGCAGGTAGGGAATGAATATGAATGGACATGCCAGGGCCTCTTACCACTGCAAATGAATTACAGATGCATGTGTCACTTTGTGTATCTGGCTTTACATGGTTACTGGGGAATTGAACCAAGGCAGTCAGACTTCGCAAGCGCATGGCTTTAACAGCTAAGACACCTCTCCAGCCTCACACTTAGTTTTTCTTGGGGGGGGGGCATGGTCTCTTGCTGCATAGCTGGGGCTGACCTCAAACATACTATGTAACCAAGGCTGGCTTTAGACTCACTGTGATCCTGCTTTGGCTTCCCAGGTGCTAGGATTATAGATGTCCACCACTATACCTATCACATAGCATACTTTAAGCTGGTAGTAGGCCGCTTGATGTTTCAGATGGCTCTGCCATGTTGGAATTTAGAAAGCAGATCAGAGAAGTTATAAATGAAGAGCAACTTGTTTTACTTTCCACTCTGACTAGTCCATAACTTACATGTATGAGAAGAGCTTTAGCTCTTCAATATTCATCTTCATTTTCAGACATATGACACAGAGATAGTGGAATCAATCCAAGTGACAAGTTTATTCTCGTCTACAGCACAAGTTTACACACACGCACACACACAAACACACACACACTTTAGTGGTTTTGACAGTGTTACTTCTGAGCAGACTTTAGGTGAATCCACAAAAGCTAATATTAAAAATAAAATATATAAACGGGTAGCTAGATGTTCAGAATCATGCAGAAAGGGGGTATCTGGTGGTGGTTGTCACTGGATCCCTTTGCCCACTGAAGAGTTCATCAACAAATATCAATTCTGATCCTTGTTACCATATAATTTACCAAAATCTAAACATGTACCCAAAATAAACTCTCTCTCCAGGTTTCAACAGTATGGGCTATCAATTAATAAGCATACCATAGTCCATCTGACCATTCCACTAAACGGCCCATCTCTAGAAAATAGCTGACACTGACATCCCATCAAAAGGCAAAGTGACTTCATTTCTTAAAACACCACCAAGAAAGATCAACTAACTGACACATCAATCTTAATATAAGACACTGAGAGAAGTCTAGAAATGATATATAAATACCACTCCACTGAGCCAGCATAAGACCCATGGGCACTGGCATGTGTCTCTGCCTGTTTAATAATGCTTTAAATATTCTTATATGGGGGGAACGGTACACTGGGAAGTGCAGATGGAAGGCAGAAACGTGACCTTATGCATCTAGTTCCACAATTTAATGTGGACATCAAGCTACTTGACAAGGACTTAACCACAATGACTGAACATTGGGTACCAAACAGATAACGCAGCTATGTGCCCTAACTCAGATACTCAAAAGGGCATCTGGCAGATGTTCAACCCAATGCTTTCGTAATAAGGACAGGGCTCTCCTCCACTGTCAAGAGACCCTGGAGAAGACATGGCAAAGGCATAGAGAAAAGTTGGATCTTTTGAAAAAGTAGGTATCAAAATACTTTTCCATCATTTTTAGCTCAAACCAGGTCAAGTATAGTGGCCCAAAGCAGCACTGAATGCAGTCAGAGATTGGCAGGAAAGTTTAGAAAACTGCAGCTTCTGTTTTAAAAAGTGGCAACTTCTCCATACTTAATAAAACCACCAGAAGAGGTATGATGTTTGTTTGTGGAATGTTGACTCTTGCTGCAGAAATTCACCAGGTGAATGAGGAACCGCAGAGATGCATGTCAATGAAACGCTTTTAAAAATTTACAAAAAAATGAAAGCTTGTTTAAAAAATGACCATGTTGTGTCAAGGTGAAACATGGTAACATGTAGTGTTGGTTCTGTCCATGATTCATTACACAGTGAATGGGAAAGTGGTAGAAATGACCTTACTTTTTCTTAAAAAGGAAGTTTTGCTATTGCACTGACTGTTACAACCTGACCTAGTAATTTACAAAGATCATCTAGTAAAACCTGTAAAATGAAAATACAAAATTCTGGTTTGTAAACATCAGGTGGCCAAGTCTGTCCAGAGTCCTTCATGAAAGTGGAATGGAATGAATAATCAATTCACTACTCTATTTGTTGGCTGTGAAGAGGAAAACTCCAGCACACAGCTTTTATACTTTCACAGTAATTATTTTATACATACATATACATACATATATATGTATGTATATGTATGTATGTATGTCAGTACAGAGTTTTTTCCTTCCCTGTGCAACTTTCAGTTCTTATCCCCACTCCCGAGTGCCACAACTAAGGTAATACTGGTCTGGAACCCCACACAGACTGGTCATAAGTGTCGCATGAAGTCTGTGGGACTTCGGTACAGGTATTTCCAAATGGCGTAGTAATGCACTGCAGCTGCCGTGGCCACAAACAGGTGCCAGATGGCATGGGCAAACGGAATGACGCCATCACTCTTGAAGAACACAACTCCCAAGCAATAAATTAAGCCTCCACAGGCCAGTTCCTGAAGTCCATCGGTGTTATTCTGTCAGGGAGAAAAGAAAATAAAACAGGTTTGATGTTACTCTGAAGGGACATGGAGGAGGAGACACTATAATTCCTCTCAAGGCTCCTGATTTTCTGATCAATAAAGCTTGGTGTGAACAGAACCCTCGTCTGTGAAAAGAACCTCTCCTACCAGACCTGCAAGCACCCTTGGGACTGGCAGTCATGATCTGGCCCATGGGCCACACTGGGGGCTCCGCACGACAGACCAGCACATTCTGTTACTTAACATCATGTTGAAGCAGACTTCAGTCATGACTAGTCATGGAGGTTCACTTTACTTAGTACAATCCTGGCTGCTGCTTCTCATCTTCCCCTTTGAAAGCTTCCTTCCTTAGACAGCAAGGCCCAAGCTATTGGCTGGTAAGTCACATCTCAGCCAGGGTATCCACTTCCCTTTGATCTCCTGCAGCATGCTCGACAGTGCTCTTTTGAGGTACCCCTGCTTGTGAGTTTATGGCATCCTTACAGCGGACACAGGACAGAGTACACAGAACAAGGTTTATTACCTCAACTGCTACATGCTTCCAGGCATGTTTGTTTGAGCCTGGGCATTTCATGTCCTTATGTATTTACTTATGAGAGAGAGAGAGAGAGAATTAATATGGACATGTCAGGGCCTATAGTCACTGCCAATGAACTCCAGTTGTATGCACCACTTTGTGCATCTGGCTTTACATGGGTACTGGGGATTCAAACCCAAGTTCCAATGCCTTATTTTTTTGTTCTTCAAGGTAGGGCCTTGCTCTGTAGCTCAGGCTGACCTAGAGTTCACTATGTACTCCTAAGGCAGCCTCGAACTTACAGTGTTGCACCTACCCTGCCTCCCAAGTATTGGGATTAAAGACATGCACCATCATGACCAGCTTAATGCCTAGAGAATGGGCATGCCAGGGCCTGTAGCCACTGCCAAGGAACTCCAGACACATGCACCACCTTGTGCATCTGGCTTACATGGGTTCTAGGGAATTGAACCTGGGTCCTTAGGCTTGGCAGGCAAGTGCCTTGTAAACATACTCTAGATGCATGGGCCACCTTCTGCATCTGGCTTATAGTGGGTACTGGCAAATCAAAGCTGGGTCCTTGGGCTTCACTAGCAAATGCCTTAACCACTAAGCCATCTCTCTAGCCCTTAATTCTTTTCACTGTTTAATTTTTTTGTTTTTTTTTCTTTTCACAAATTTTTCCTTTTTCTTTTTTTTTAATTTTTAAATTTTTATTAACATTTTCCATGATTATAAAAAATATCCCATGGTAATTCCCTCCCTCCCCACCCCCACACTTCCCCTTTGAAATTCCATTCTCCATCATATTACCTCCCCATTACAATCATTGTACTTACATATATACAATATCAACCTATTAAGTATCCTCCTCCCTTCCTTTCTCTTCCCTTTATGTCTCCTTTTTAGATACTGATGAATTCGATTTGCAAATATTCTGTTGGAGCCTTTTCAGTCTCATGAAGGATAAGGACACTGGCTTGGTGTTGTAGTTTGCTATGTTTCTATGTGGTTTTGTTTCTAGGTTCTTGTTTTGCTATTATGTAGTGTGAGAATTTAATTTGGTTACTGGACTCAGAATATGAGCAGAAAAATTTTCCCTCCACTCCCACGTTTTAAATTTAAGGTCTCACATAGCCTACGCTGGCACTGAACTCACAGTGTAGCCAAGGGTGACCTGGAACCACTGCTCCTCCTGCCTCTACCTGCCAAGCTTTTGGAAGTTTGCATAGACATGGGATTATTCAGACATTAAGAACCTGACAGAGTGTACCAATGAAGCTATCAGGACCTAGAGTTTTCTTTGCAGGAAACTTCCGATTATAAACTTAGTTTCTTTAAAGGCATAGGGCTAGTCATATTTTGTTCTTGCTTGAGTATATGACTGGATAAAACTTTCAAGAAATTTGTCCACTTCATCAAAGTTGCTGTATTTATTGGTATAAAGTTGTTCATAATACTTATTATCCTTCTGTAACATTGACAGCGAGGCTCCACACTGACATTTCATATGACCTTATTTTATGCCTAATCTCATTCTATGTTTTCTCTATTTCTTGGTCAGTACACACTGGTGTGGAACTTTTGGTATTGATTTTCTCTATCTGCTTAAGGTCTTCTGATTCCTATTTCCCTATTTTTAGTTTTTTCAGGACTAGGGACTGAACCTAGGGCTTATTCACACTTGCTAGGCGGGTTCTCTGCCACTCAGATATGCCCCCAACCCCCCTGCAATGCTTTACTGCCCATTACTTGAGGTTAACCTTTTCTTCCTTCCCAGCTTAAGGCAGAAGCTTCAATCATGGATTTTAAACTTTCATTTTTACTTGTGTTATTCAGGGTTCTCCAGAGAAACAACCAACAGCAAGTGTTTGTGAGCATGCATGCACACACACATGTGTATTAACTGAGTTACTTTATGGATCTGGCTCATCCACTTCTGGGGGTGTCCGAGTCTGAATTCGTAGTGTGGGCTGCCGGCCAGACACCGTTGATGCTGCAGCCCGTACAACGAAGGCAGCGCAGTGGAGAAAGTCCTTCTCTCTTTTTTCTTCTAAGGTCCTCGTTTGAGGGGCTGAGATCTCTGCACATTATGTACAATAATCTACTCTGTCTACGAGGTAAATTCCAATCTCACCTAAGAAATGCCTTCATGGAAACTGGACTGGAAACTGACAAGAAATCAGCAGTTACACAGTAATGGGAACATTGAAAAAGAACACTTCCTTCTCAGCACAGTTCAGGCCACGGCCCACAGGTGGCTAGGTTGTCTTATTATTCAAATCAAAGACTATGTTGTTAATTTTCAGGTATCTGGGGGCTCTCCATGCCTTTTTTGTTGCGCAATTTCGATTCTTTGACACTGAGGAGTATCAGATCTAGTATGTCATCGGTTTTAGTCAAGACTTTGTGTGTTGCTGACTTGCTAATCAGGTTAACTTGTTGGTTACGTTGTCATAGCTACTACCCTTTCCAGTTCTTTATCCATATGTTTAAGTGCGCGTTCAGTTTCTGAGAGGAATTCTCAAGTCTCCAAATGTGACAGTGTTTGTCTTGCTTGTGTGTGTTTTTAGAGGCTCCACTGTTGAGCACCCAGTCACTGTGCTGGTTTTACTTTCTTAAGGGCGACCTTCTGTGGTATGATACACCGCCTTCCTCTCAGGGAGCAGTGCGTGCTGTGTTCTCCACGTTGTCTCACTTGCTGTAACCATTTCAGCTTCATAACTGTGTTTTCATATGTACTATGTATTTTCATGACATGTGTTTTCCATTCTTTTAATTATGTGCATAAAGTGGGCTTCAGATAAACAGAACTGATACTTGCTTTTAAAAAATTCTGAAAAGCGGGGGAGGGAGGGGGTTACCATGGGATATTTTTTTATAATCATGGAAAATGCTAATGAAAATTAAAAAAAGAAAACCTCAAACTAAAAAAAAAAAATTCTGAAAAAAAGCATTTTTTAAAGTGGGGTGTTTACAGGCTGAAGAGATAACTTAGTGAAGGTACTTGCTGACAAAGCCAAAGGACCCAGGTTCGATTCCCCAGTATTCATGTAAAGCCAGATGCACAAGGTGGCAGTTTGCAGGAGGCCCTGGTTTGCCCATACTCTCTATCTGCTTCTTTCTCTCTCTCTTGCAAATAAATAAATAAAATTTAAAAAATTAATTGGGATGTTTAATTCATTTTTATTTGTTATCATAATATACATAAAATGTGAATTGTGTCTAAGGTTCAGCTGACTACTTGGTTTTACCTCGTCTGTGTTTCCATTGTCCTCTTAGTCCATCACTTCTCCATTAGCGTGTATTAACTGTACAGGAGAGTGGGTTTGATTATGACATTTTCGTACACGTGTACAATGGACTTTGGTCGTAGTCACTCCCCATTGCCCTCTTTTGCCATCCTCTTCCTCCCTTCCTGCTAGTCCTCTTCCTCTTCTCTAACAGTCCCCTTTGCATTTTTACATCAAGGTATGAAATAAACCACAATATTTCTCATTCTGACTCTGGCAATTTCACTTACTATGATTTTCAGTTTCATCCACTTTCCTGCAAATGACATCATTTCTTTATGCCAGGCCCTCTTTTAAGTTAACTATAAGCAGTTCTAAGTACCCCACCATTTCTTTTCTCTTTGCTTTCTGGCTATCACACTTACTTACTTTCTACTTGCCAGTTTTTGTTGATCATTTGCTTAGGGGCATTTTACGGATTACAGAGGAAATCAGCTTACAGCACTACTCTAGTACCTCCCCTCCCCCAGGCGAGGAGTCCCCGGCAGGAGCAGCACCGCCTTCTTCCTCTGCTCCCACCCTTCCTGTCACACGGCCTACCTTCTACATGTGACAGCCTCTCACTCACCTCTTACAAGAATTGAGAAAGGAAAAAGACTTTGTCTTCACTCATGAGTGTATCTGCTTTAACACTCTAGAATTCCCATGTGGTGTCTTTTGTATATTCTCCACTTTTCTGAGATTTCTCATCTACTGAACTGTCCTTGAAGCAAATATCAGCATCTGTCATTCTGGGATCTGTTTCCTCTCCTCCAACCAGTATTTTCTTAGACATAGATGGGCTTTCCTGCTTCTTGCCTACCTGGTGGCCCTGTCTGGGTGTTTGAACACCAAGTTGTTGAGTTCAGATTTTGACATCTTCCTCTGAAGATGGAGGAGCTCAGTTATGGCAGGCAGCTTATTTGAGGGTCAAGCTGACCTTTGCAAGGTTTGTTTTGGGCACTGTTAGGACAAGGCTGGGGTAGACCTTCATCTACACTGTTGTGACTCAAATCTAGAAACGTCCTCTGGAGGCTCATGTTTGAATGGCATTGTTTCCAGCTAATGAGCTTTTGGGAAGTAGGTGGGTCATGAGGATACAAACCTCAACAAATAAATCCCCTGATAAGTTCATAGCTGGACTATTTGGAGGTGGCATCTTGCTGAAGGAAGCGAGAGACAGGGTTATCCTGGACCCATTCCTAAGTATCTCTGTCTGCTACAAGGAAGCCAACTTTGTGTCACCATTTGCTCCCCTGCGTGACGCTTGGCCTCAATAGAGCCAAGTGACCTCAGATTGAAACTTACAAAATTATGAGCCACAATACTTCCTCACGTTTCTTCCCCCCTACAGAGTGGCTCTGGTGGGATTAGCTGAATGCCTGTGATGTTTGATCATACAAACTCCAACGTTTCCTTCAAGCAGGTATTTGCTGGAATCTCCACTTAGAGCCTTCAAATTCTTATTCTTGGCCAGGGCTTGTAGCGTTCTACCCTGCACAGATGCAGCTTGAAGCTTGCCAGGGTCCCTCTTTTGCATACTTCTGGGGTTTCTCCTCTCAGTCACTCCCTCCTTTTGAAACCCTTGTCCCCACAAATTCCAGCTGACTCGGCATTCAGAAAAGCCAATTTCTGTTTAGCTGCTCTTTGAGCTCCACTTCCTTTGGGTGCTGTTTGGAAAGTAGCCAGAGAAAGAAAGGGGAGAATTCAAAGCTCCTATTTCAGTTTATCTTTTTTCAGGGTCCACAGTCATGTATTGTCTGTGTTCATGCCAGAAAATGGCTGCTTTTACTCCTTCTCCAGTTCTCCATGGCAGAAGTATCCGGCCCACAGTCAGTGACTCACCATCACTACAACTTCAGTCTTTACTCCTTCCTCAGAACTGTTTTTGGTCTGGACTGTCTAGTTCTCCAGGGTTATCACAAAACTATGCGAACCACACATTCTCCACATATAGATGTACATGCTCACACAGGTACAAATTCTCAGGTTCCAAACAGTTAACTAGTTCCAGTTCTCTGAGAACGCCCTGGTCTGGGCTCCCCCATGCCTCGCTCTCCTACCTGCAGCATCATCTGCACTCCAAGCATGCCCTGCCTCCGACTTGTCTTTCTAATCAGCTCAAAACCACTTATTTTGGCACTGCAGGCCTGTTTCCATAGCAGCCTGAATTTTCTCCAAGCAAGGACATTATAAAATTTTATTATATACTCTTATTGAAAAAGAGTACTATCTGCTGCTGGATTTTAAGTTTGACGGCATCACTGTAGGGTCCTCCTGCTTGATTATCCTAACATTAGTCACGTGCTATTGTCCCATTTATGAAAATGCCAATTAAAGATTTAGGTCAGTAAAATTACTGGATAAACCTGCTTTCATGATAGCCAGAGGGAACTGCCTTGGAATTCTGCTGTCATAATTAGTAAGCTATCCACATAAGCTTTGCTTGTCTTGCTCTAGGTGTCCTGAACTGCCCTCTAACTAGATGGCAGCTATAGCAGATTCCGTTTCAGCCATGTGCCTCCCTTGCATCCCCATTCCCTGATGCCTTTATCAACTAAACTATACATGTTTGATGCTATGTAATTGCTAAAACCATCACAAACCTTGTATCTTAAGGAAATATGCATTGTTACCTTTTCACAACCTTATTTCCTTATTTTCTAGTTTGTGTGTATGTGTACTTGTAATTCTGACACTGACAGTTGAAACTGGAATTCAAACTAAACACACTGGTTCTCTTTAACTAATAAGGTGGCTAGTGTCAGAAGCCATGCGTACAAGTAACCAGTTGGACTGGACCAGAAGATCTTAATGATATACATTTTTTTCTTTCAACATTACAGAAACATATAGATTTCTAGCCAGTAATTTGATCTGAAAGTCATATATATATATATATATATATATATATATATATATATATATATATACACACACACACACACACACACATACACATACATACATACATATATAACAATCTAGTAAAGTTAATGCATCACTTCTACACTTAAAATTCCCCAAATCAAGCAAAGTGGGGGGAAAACCAGGTGACAGAAAAAAAATGATAGAAGTGAAAAGATTTTAAAACTATCTAATACAATGCTAAAGCAGATGACCTTTTGCTATTTATATTCTCTTCTCTCCAATCCCCCTTTAATAGGGTCTAGTTGCTTTATAACCAAGACTGACTTCAAGCTAGCAATTCTCCTGTCATAGCTGGGTGGGATTACAAGTGTGGACCACCACTCGTAGCTGCAAATAGCCTTTTAAGATTCTCCTAATCCTTCAGATTAAACAAGTCAGTAATTTAGGTTTCCTTAATCATAGCAAATCTCCAAATACCTTCTTTGAGAGATTCAGGTGAAATCAGCTATGTGAACAAATCATAAATAACCATTTTTGTACAGTTACATAATTTGACAATATTCTTCTTTGGAAGGATAAGGGATGGAAAAAAGGACAGGGAGGAAAAAACAGAAAGGTCCTCCAAAAGAGAGAAACAAATACAAAAGAAATATCAAATGAAGGAAAACATACCTAACCATACTGTTTCTCCAAGTCTTAGACAGTTACCTAGGGCAAGTGGCTGGACTGCATTAGACAGACAGACAGCCAGCCAGACACACACACACACACACACACACACACCTTAGTTTCTCCTTAATGGATGTGCCATAAATTAAAAAAAAACCTATATATCTATAATCACGTAGGAGTCTCAATGATTTAAAAGGAAGTAACTAAAACTATAAAGCTGCTTCTCACCATAGACGTCACCACCAAGGCTGGAGAAAATCCCATTGTGAGATAGAAAAAGAGCTCAACCACTTTATACCTGCAAGAACAAAAGTGTAGTTAATCTCACTTAAACATTTCTGACAACCAGAAGAGATAAAAGAATTTAATGATCTGTAAGTTAATAAAACTAATAGCAAGTATTTCATAGTAGGAGATTTTTCAGATTCTCATGTATGAAATAGTGTCAAGAACTACGGAGTTAGAACCTGGACACTTGAACCCTAACTTCCAGATGAGTCACTTATTTGATGTGTGTCTTACACATTCTCAACTTTAAAGCACAGAACTGAAATAGATGACCCTGGAGGTCTGCTCTAGATAAAAGTGGCATCCTCCAGTCTGCTGTTCTGTTCTATTGCTTAACACTTATGATGTGGAGGTAAAAGGCTGTGTCCCCAAGTTAGACTCGCATCTCCAAGCAGCCTATTTGAGCATCTTCTAGGTTCCTATCCAGGTTAGGTGTAAGATACTCTTAGTATCTGATTTCCTTGATCCTCACAGAAACTTTTTTTTGTCCTTTTGTGATGTTCATGAAACACAGATGTTCTAGTTTGCTCCAGATGCAAAAGGAGGTCCCAGTGGCTCTAAAGTGACCAGCCACATTGCCCCACCACATCACAGCACACACATGCCATGTGTATGTCCCATAGCAATCTGTCTACCAATAATGAATGCCACAAGGCTTCAAAGAGTTACTACAAGTAATCCCTATCCACTTTATGTATTTCTACTATTGGAAGTACGGGCATAAAGCATAGTGCATTGCAATGAAGGAATAATTTAGGCAGTTAATTGTCAAGCTATCAAATGCAAATTATTTTCTCTTACTTTTCATGGTAGAGAAATACATAAATGGTTCCTCCAGCTGCCATGAGCCAGATAAACCAACGCATGTGAGATGCCAGGGGTCCAAGTTCACGGAGATTTAACCTACAAATGTAAACACGACAACAAAGAACAGAAGGGGTAAATGGAGGGATTTGTAGAACTGTGTTCTCCTCTAGTCACCGAACACAGAACACAGAACAGCAGGAAGAAAGGGCATTTAACACAATGAAGAGGCATTTGGTCATCCTGGGTAAAATTAAGAGCTTAATAATAAAATTTGTGATTGACCTTTACTTCTAAGAATTAGTTGGATATGGTTTAAAAATAGCACCAGCTTAAAACAGACATGCTGAGGAGAGTCCCAGCACACCTGTCACACCTAACTTTTCCTGGCAGGGCAGACAGGGGTAAAGGCTGCCTGCTTTTTATCGCCAACCACACATTTGGGAGTGGACTGCTTACAAAGCTTAATGAGAACCCTGAACACAATCCTGAACCAGGATCACATACCCACAGCAGACACCCAATACACAGTCCTTAGGTCTCCATTAGCAACCACTCTGCCAAGACAGAACATGACAAGGACTGCCCTGACATGTGTTATGGAAGACGTCTTGTGAGGCTTTAACCATGGGCTGCTGTGAGGTCTGAATTTGCTGTGGTCTACTTTCAGTTGTACAAATGTTATATTAAGAACAAATAGGAAAAAAAAAAAAACCCAATTTTTTTTTCTGCTTGGCTTTAACTATAAAAATATTTCCAAAGGGGAAATGAACTACTTGTATATCTAAAATCTCATGTGAACAAACTGCCTACTTTATATTAACATTTTAGCTCAAATTTAAAAATAATTTTTATGTATTTACTTTAAATTGCTTCAAAAAAGCCTTCAAGCATTTTTGCTCTAACGGTAAGAGGCAGGGGGAAGTGCTGGCGCTTACTTTTTATCTAACGGACAATTACATTTCCTTTGTATAACTGAGGCTGCAGAAGCCAGCATCTGCGAGCCTGTGCTTCTAGTGATTGCAGCAATGAAGGGCACGTAAACTTCTTAGTGTTTAGCTGGACCAGGGGGAGAGGAAAAATCAATGTTTCTTTAGTCTCGGTGTCATGGTTTGAATCAAATGTCCCCATAAATGTTTTCTGAATGCTTGCTCCCCAGCTGGTGACATTTTGGGAGGTGGAGCCTTGCTGGGGATGTTGTGGGGGTAGAACCTGAGATTTATCAGCCCCCAGCTTGCCAGGATTAGTTTAGCTCACTCTACTGCTGCTTCTGTCCGCCTGATGTCAGCAAGGGGGTGACGTCCAGCCTCTGCTCATGCCATGCTTTCCCCTGCCATCATGGAGTTTCCTCTCAAAACTGTGAGCCAAAATAAATACCCTTTCTCCCATTGGCTGCTTTTGGTCAGATGTTTTGTCAAAGCAAAGAGAAGGTAAATATAACACCTAGGTTTCAAAGGAACAAAAGGTTGTACTTGATATGTACCAGAAGGATAGTAAGGTCAAGGAAACCACAGAATACTAAGTATTCTCAATAGTTTGCTAACTTGGCTAGTCTGGTAGCCAAAGGAACAAGAAAGAAAGGTGCTGGTACACAGGAGCTACCGGGTACGAAGTGAAAAGTGTGAACTGCAAAAGGAAACTTGCTTTCCCTCATACACAGTTAACAGCATTTCCACTTGAGTTCAATTTCCAAGTGTTCTGAAAAGCAGCAGAGATATATGGAAAGCATTTGGAAGGAAAGGTTATATTTCAAAAGCTAGCTCCATACTAGTTCATGATACTTGCTCTTAAACCATCTTATGCCCAAATATCCCTTCACAAAGCAATACGCTCCCCTTGAAATCTATAGTCTGATCAAAAAAATCAGATTGGGAGAAAAGATGAACGTGTGCATGCATTGCAGAGAGGGCCAGTGCACTCAGGGGGGCTTAGGAACACGGTTGAGAGGAAGAAAGGAGTGACAAATTCTAATCATAAAAATACTGTCTTCAAAAATATCTTACCATGGGGCATAGGAAGCAGCAATGAAGAAATAGATAACCATTCTATCACACATGTGAAAACAATGTTCCACTGTCCTGTTGGGGGAAAACAAGTCAGAAAAAGGGTTTGACAATTTGCAGACTGGAGGACAGGGTTATCTCCCCACAACGTTGTAATTTCCATTCTTGCTCTAGTTTCTCACACCATTTATAACACTGGTCCTTCAGAGCCACAGCTCCTCATTTTAATTCTATGAAGGCACAATAACACATAATAGATAATGAGACATAAGGCATCCAATGGTGCTCAGACATTTGTCTTTCCTGATGCTTTAAATTTCTTTTGGCTCCTCAAGGGCAAACACCCCATCATTCCTATCCCAGTGTGATGCTAGAAAACAATTCCTGAACTGAGGTTATATTCTTACCTTTTCAGAATATCTTTAAAAAGCTATCACTTTGAACATACCAGAGTGGACACTGATTATAACTAAGTAAATTTAGTATCTTAGGAACAGCAATAACAAATATAAGAAAGGTGCATCTGCTGCTGTAAGAAGAGGGTGGCCACTTGAATTTCTACAAAAGTTCCTCCTTCCAATATGGAATCAGGGCAGCATGTGTGTAAAGATCCTTTACTAAGGTCTACTCACAAAATGGATAGGACAGAATCTGTTCTTTACTGAGGTATGTGAGAGCACAAATGCATGATTTTCTTTTTCTTTCCTTTTCTCTTTTTTCCCTTTCATTCCTCCCTCCCTCCCCTACGCCCTCATTCTTTTGACAGGAGTATGTTCATGGTGTGTGCTGGCATCTGTGGGAGTGCACATGCTATGCACATGTGTGCATGTGTATAGAGCCCAGAGGTTGCTATTGGGTACCCTCTTCAGTTGTTTTCCACTTAGATTTTGAGAGAGGGTCTCATCTTGAATGCAGAGCTCATCAATTTGGCTGGACTTAGGTAGCCACTAGGCCCTAGGGATCTGCTTGTCTCTGTCTCTCTAGCACTGGGATTATAGGCCTGTACTATGCTCAGTATTTTATATGGGTCTTAGGGATACAGCATCAAGATGTCATTCTTGCACAGCAAGCATGTTACCTAACCACAAGCCATTTCCCCAGGCATTTTAAAAATATTTTATTTATTTGAGAGAGAGAGAAAGAGAAAGAAAGAAAAAAGAAGGACGGAAAGAGAATTCGTGAGAGTATGGGTACGCCAGGGCCCCCTGCCACTGCGGATGAATTCCAGACACACAGCACTTTGTGTCTAGCTTTACAGTACTGAGAAACAAAACCCAAGCCATCAGGCTTTGCAAGCAAATGCCTTTAGCAGGTAAGCCATTCCCAACCCCCCAGCTGTTCTTTTGACAGGGCCTTAAGTAGATTAAGGAGGCCCCAAATTCACTAGGTGGTCAAGGCACCCTTGAACTCCACAGGTCCTTCTGCCTCCACCTCTCCAGTGCTGGGCTAATAGGTATGCAATACTGTCTAGAATCTACTCTCGGTTTTAGAAGTGTGGCGAAGGTGTGTATGTTGGGGGCGAGGGGCTTGCCATTTGGTAGAGCGCCAGGACCAGGCTTTGCTTCACTTCACATAGCACTGGCCAAAAGAGACTGATGAGGACTTGTGTTAGTGAGGAAGTGAAAATCACACTTACGGGAATGAATGGCATTTAGTTTACTAGGTGGAAATTACAATTCATGACAGACAGTAGTTTAGATAAATGCCAGCAAACATTAGATCAATGTCTTTCAAACCTGAATACCTGTGAGATTCACCAGGGGCATTAATAAAGGCAGTCATGACTCCAGGCCACAAGCTGCTCTTGAGAAGAGCTAGAAGACAGGCTTGATGATACAGGAAAAGGGCGAGTCCTGGGCTCCTGTTTTTTATTTATTTATTTATTTATTTGAGAGCGACAGACACAGAGAGAAAGACAGATAGAGGGAGAGAGAGAATGGGTGCGCCAGGGCTTCCAGCCTCTGCAAACAAACTCCAGACGCGTGCGCCCCCTTGTGCATCTGGCTAACGTGGGACCTGGGGAACCGAGCCTCGAACCGGGGTCGTTAGGCTTCACAGGCAAGTGCTTAACCGCTAAGCCATCTCTCCAGCCCTGGGCTCCTGTTTTTAACTCCTACTTGATGTTATTTGAGGACTAATTCTGCTTTCTAGACTCTTAGGCAGTAATAGGGCAGGAAGTTAAACCCAGAATCCTATTCAAGATCTGCTACCAGCTGGCCCTGGTGATACAGACCTGTAATTCCTGCTACTGGAAGGTTGAGGCAGGAGGATCTCAAGTTCAAGTCCAGCCTGGTATATACAATGAGTTCAAGACCACCTGGATATCTCTCAAAATAAAAAGTAAAAAGAAGGCTGTGGACATAGCCCAGTGGCACAGTACTTGCTTGCATGTATGACACCCTACGTTCAGTACCTAGTTTTGTTAGTCCCCAAAAGAAAAAGACCTGCCAACCCCCTTTCTGTCTCATTATCCTCACTAGTTAAATAGAAACAATTTCATAATATAAAACATTAGTGCAGTGACGTAGGCTATGCACTCAGGAAAGTACCTAGCACATACTTAGTGTTATTTCCCTTCCCCTTGTCTCTTCTGCTTAAGGTAAGGCTCTATTGGATAATTTAAAAAGAATGTTCAGCAAAACTCTTGACATGACTTGGGATTCTAGCAATGCTCTTTCAAGGTTCAAGAGTCTTGTTTCCATTATACCTTCTCCAGACCCTGGCAGAGAGGCCCTGGATAATGTAATGAAGCAGCCATCTACAACTCCGTATTGATTCAGAAATCTAGACATCAAAGGCAAGTGTGCTGAGGCAACCACAATCATGAGCGTGCCAAGAAGATAATAAAGTGCTCTGCTTCCAGACAGGCCTCTGGGCCCCATGACAGTGTGCCCTGAGGAGCCAGCACCAGGTCTCTTGTGACTTCCCTGTGAGTCTGTGTGCCCCAGACTGCCCTGTAATTCAGTGCTGTGGCTTTATTTTAGGCACACGGAACTGTTATCTTGCAGGAAAGAGTAGCATAATGTAAAGTTTATGCAATGCTGGAAGGGTATGTGAAAAACACACAGGGCTGGGAGTCAGGGGTCTGGGTGACCCCTTTCTATGGGTCAGTCTGAGCCTGTTCTCGCAATGGAAAGTAAGGGGAGCATGGATTAGATGATGCCCAGGTGCCCTTCCAGTTCTAACATGCCATGATTCTACACTGATGAAACCAGCGACTCAGAAATCTGAAAGCCCACTTGCAAGTGAAGCACATCCTTCCAGTATTAGATCATAGGAATGGTTTTAAATTTTTATCAGGGTTTGTATTGTTGTTTGTTTTGAAACAAGGTCTCACTCGGTAGCCCAGGCTGGCCTCAAATTCATGATCACCCTTCTTCCTCAGCTTCCTCAGTACTAGGATTGCAGATAAGAGCCACCATGATTAATGAGTTGTTTTTTTTTCATTCTATAAAACCAAACTGTGTTTTTCTTTTGTGTGTGTGTGTGTGTGTGTGTGTGTGTGTGTGTGTGTTTGAGGCAGGGCCTCTTCTCATTTATATATTCCAAGTTGGTTTCACACTTTTGGTCTCCCCTCCCTCTCCTGAGCACTGAGACTGCAGACATGTGAAACCATGTCCACCCCAAAAGGCATTTGAGTATTACTTTAAATCACTCTTCATCTACTCTGAGTCTTCCGATTTTGAGAAGAATTTTTTCCCTTTTGGGTTTAATGTATTCAATTATTGCTATCTCTATTTTGTAAGCAACTCATTCCCACATAAATGATGATCAATATTCACTACAAAGAGAAACACTTTTGGGGCTGGAAAGATGGCTTAGTAGTTAAGGCACTTGCCTGCAAAGCCTAAGAGCCCTGATTTGATTGCCAAGTACCCATGTAAGCCAGATGCACAAGGCGGCACATGCATCTGGATTTTGTTTGCAGTGAATGGAGTCCCTGGCACTCACATTATCTCTATCTGCCTCTCCCTCTCTCCGTGTCTTTTCTGCTCAAATAAATAAATAAATAAAAATATATTTTAAAAAATACAGAAAGAGGGCTGGAGAGAGGGCTTAGCGGTTAAGTGCTTGCCTGTGAAGCTTAAGGACCCCGGTTCGAGGCTCGATTCTCCAGGACCCTCGTTAGCCAGATGCATAAGGAATTAGTTTGCAGTGGCTGGAGGCCCTGGCACGCCCATTCTCCCTCTCCCTCTCTATCTGCCTCTTTCTCTGTCACTCCCCAAGAAATAAATACAAATAAACAAAAAAATTATTAAAAAAATAAAAAAAACCCACAGGAAGACTTTCATGTCCTTGCTGGGAGGCCAAGGACTATAGTATTATTTGGTAAGTGCTTCACTGTTAGCTCCATGTTCCACGTGCTTTCTCAGTGCACAGTTACTGCTCTCTTACAGCCCAGTGCTGTGTGGGACAGAAACAGAAACTAGCTCTCAGGATTTTAAGTTGCTAGAATTGGAGAGCAGGCAAGATACCATTTATAGATTCTTAGAATGCCTTGCTTTCTTAGACCATACGGGTCCTCTAAGACTTTTCAAAAACTGGAAAAAAAAAAAAAAAGTCCTGAACTATAGAATGGCATTAAATCCTACAAAGCAGGAAAACATCTACTCTGCCTTGGCTGACTAAAGTGGAGCAGTGTGGATTGAGCACCACGCTGAGTCAGCTGTGCTGATCTGCCCAGAGAGCAAGTGCCCTCGCTGTACCTTAAGTGGCTCTTCTTCCATGACACAATGTGGAATACGGTGGACACGATGAAGAGGGCGCAGAGGCCCATCCCATAGATCCATGCTGTGATCTTTTCCCAGCAGTCATCAGACAGCCGATGGAGGAGGGCGCTGCCCACAATGGCTGGAACAATGAGGAACTGGGGGTATGAGAAAGAGAAATAAACACTCTGGCTTTGCTGGGATTGAGACTCTTGCTAATATAGCGTTCCCAGGAACCATCTCAGGAAAATAATTTGCCTCCCTGGGAAATAATTTGCCTCCCTGGGATAATCACAATGAGAGCAGAGGAAGTTAGGAGCCGCATTGGAGGCAGGAACTTCCACTCAGGGCACAGGACCTACACCAGCCAAAGGGTACAAACAAGCAAGGATGTGGCATTACCCAACTGTTGCAAAACCAATGTTCTTTATCCTAATTTCATTAAACAAGGGCACATTTCATTCTCCTCTCTTATCTGATTTGGAGGAGGCATTTGAAACAGACAAACATTAAGCATATACCCAAATTTCCCCAGGGGTTCTTATTTTCTCTGCTGCACCCGGAATGACTGAGATCCCACTACTTCCGTAGAGGATAACTGAGTGGGTCAAGTCAATACATACTGCACAAAACACCACACCCACAGCACGTCAAATGCTGAACTCACACATTCTGACATTTACTTTGGGTCTGTTCATTTTACCAATTTGGGAGTAACTGCAGAACAAAGGAATTTTGGAGTTACTTCATTTAAAATGGTATTTTTGAAATTTTATTTTTGTGGTTTGCTTATGTGTGCATGTGTGTGGAGTCCATAAGTGTATGTGCCCCTGTGGCACCTCATGTGCTTGCCTGTGGTGGGTGGGCTTGCCTGCAATGGGCAGAGTGGAATTTCGGGGATGCTGCTCCACAGATCTTCTATGCATTCTGGTTTGAGCCACAGTCTCCTACTGATCCTACAGCTTGTCATTTCTCTGTCAGCTCTGGCAATTCCCAGGTCTCTGCTTCCCTACAGGACTGGGGCCACAGGACGGCATGGAGATTCAGACACGGGCAGTCTACGGCTCCCTCGGGCCCTTGTGCTTCTGCAGGAAGCTCCAGCCTTAAAATAGTAAGCTTTGAGTAATCCATTCCTAAGACCTATCTATTCAAAAATTTCTAAGAAACCAGAATCTGGAACTTTCATTGTAATACCTGCTTCTCACTTATCTCTTTCTTTCTTAGAAATTTTTGGGACAAGATCTCAGGCAGCCACACCTGGCCTTGAACTCACTATGTAAGGAAGGATGGCCTTGAATATTTGTTCCTCCTATCTCCATTTCTCAAGTGTTAGGATTACAAGTGTGAGCTACCAACCCCAACTTCTATATCATATCTCACTAATACAAACCCAAAATTTCAATGCCAGTTTTCACTGGCTGAGAGCAAAACAAAAATAATAAGGACAGAAACATTAAAGTTTTCATAAAACAAAATCTACTTACTTTTAAGACTACCCTTTTATTCTGAAGTTATGTCCTTTCTCCGGTTAAAGTATCCTCTTTGATTTTGTTTTGTTTGTTTTGCTTTGAGAAAAGGTCTTACTATACAGTTCCTGCTGGACTTGAGCTCACAATCCTCTGGTGACAGCCTTCCAACCAGGGGCATATGCCACACAAGGCAGTGTCCTATCTTTAATGAAATAACGGCAGAAGAAATTTTTTGTCTGTTTCAAAATTTCAATGGTCTCTAAGGGCCCCAAATCTGTATGTAGTTTAGTAAAATTACATTTGATGTTCTAAAATCTTAACACGGTGTTTTTCTCAGATTTTACTTAATTTTAGTTTACGTTGTTCTGAACTAATGACATGTTCAGAAGAGATAAGGAACAGTTAGTATCCAAGCACTGTGTCGTCCCAACCCTATCCACAACAAATGAGCTATTTCTTCCAAACACCTGTCACTAAGGGAGTAAATGAGCCATCTCATCTACTTCTACTTTTCAACTGCCTCCCAGCCACGACTTTCCTTTCAAGTCTAACAAAATGCAACTTTCGAAGGGAATAACAAAACAAAAGACAAAGAAAATTTATAAAGACATAAGAAAATGTCAATTCCATGACATTAACAGGAAAACTATGAAAATACAGAGACTGCAAATGCAAGCAGAAAAATTATCCACAAATAAACTATTTTTTAAACGATTTTTACTTCTGGGCCTTTTTTTCTTTCTACATGTATTTCTTCCTGCTTCTCTTCCCAACTCCCACCCCACCCTGCAAACTCAAATGTGCCTTGTAGGTGCTCCACCCGAGTTACAGCCCTGCCCTCAGTTATACGTGGTGGCCTTAGACTCATTCTGTAGCTTAGACAGGCTTTGAACTTGTGAGCCTCCTGCCTAAACCTCCCAAGCAGGAGAGATTACAGGCCTGCACTACCAGACCTGGATGCATGTTTTGTGGGGGAGAAAGCTATCTCTTTCTCTCTCTCTCTTTAAATAACAGGTATAATTTGCTTATGTAGGGAAGAAAAATGTTAATCAAGAAATCACCAGTTTCTTCTTTAAAAGAATAAAAATAACATTTCCTTTGAGAAATGATGGCCACTGTGGAGAAAGAAAGATGCCCTTCAAGTCCCTTTTTCAATGCACCAGGGTAACAGGTTTCAAAAGTAAGTTTCTTTGGCTGTCCTGTAAGTAGACACTTGACTACCACTTTCCTACAGATCTGGCTGGGAGGTGGGGGGGCAAATCCAGGACAGAATGGATTACAGGTCAGAACACACAAAGCACTCTCCACACGGGTAGTTAAGGTCACAGAGATGGGAAGTCCAGCTACTCCTGCTGTGGGAACCGAAGAACCCCTTCCTCCCCCCAAGCCCTGCGGAAGGACGGCAGTAGCGAACATCTGGTACTCACCGCGTGTGTGTAACAGTTAGCAGCATGTTCATAGCAAGTTGGTTTATAGCGGCCATTGGCTGGGGCCCGATGGTTCATGAAACTGTAGAAACAAAAACCCATCGTGTGAGAAGCGTCAGCATCATGTGAGAACTATGGGCGTGCTACAGTGGTCTCTTGGTGCATTCTAAATGAAGATGTCACTGGAAAAGCACCTGGTTACAGATGAACAATGAAGATGTGGTGCATATAAAAAATGGAATTTTATTCAGCTGTGGAGAGAAATAAGACTATGAAATTTGCAGGGAAATGGATGGACCTGGATAACATTATGTTAAGAAAGGTAACTCGGAAAGTTAAATGCCATATGTTCTCTCATAGGTGGAGCCTAGTTTCAGTCTTTGTAGATTTGTATGTGAGCTGCAGAAGCCAGGAAGCTAGGAAACGGCCAGGAGGGAGGGAAGGAGGAGAGGCATAGTGGACACGTAAGTGCAGAGGCCGAATGGGGGGTGATCTGAGTGGGCTCAGGGGAGAGAGGAGGAAAGGAGAAGGTGGTGGGGTGGGGGTTAACCAAATCTAAAGATGTTCTAAATAAGCCATACAGAAACCTATTTCTTTCTTGCCTTATTAAAAACATATAACTTTAAAAGAGAGTTTGGACAGAAATAATAAAGAAAGAATAATAAAAAGAAAAGTGAACAATTAGTTTAAGAAAAAAGCACTTAGTTACAGGCTGAACACCAAAGCCATTAAAAAGGTGTGAACTAGGCCAACAGCAATGAGGCTAGAGCAAACGCTTGGGTTACTAGAAGTGCTCCTTCAGTTTATTCAAAAGATAAGCCTACCACCCCAAAGCACACAGAAGCCATATCTAACTCTTTAGCAGCTAAGTGTGGGGTGTATAACCAAAGCTTAAATTAGCGAAAATTTTCTCAACTTCAGCTACTGTCATTAAATGAGAAGGTAAACAATGCATTTGGTTTTTCTCACACAGAATACATCAAGATTTACATATGCAGAGTTGTAAACTCTGCACCCCACATTAAGAGGCCTGCTGGACTAGTATCACCTGCTCTGGCACCAGGCAGCTTAAATGATACCTGACTACTGGAAGGCCGCCTAAGCCAGGAGGCCCGCTTTCACCTCTATTCTGCCGGAATGAAAAGAGTCGGCTTCAAGAACCAAACACAAAACTAGTACTTGATACTCTTCTCTAAATTCACACATCTACACAAAAGGGTGCGAATCTTAATACCAAAACCTGTTACACCTGCAAACATGCTCATCTTCTACATCCCCTCTAAGCAACAGGATGAAAACATGAGCTACACAAGACCTGCCCTTCTATTTTAGCACGAAGGTGAGGATAGCCCCCAAACCAACCCACACCCACCCCTGGTTTCATGCCCGACTCTAGATCATTCTGACTGTTCTCTGGAAAAAACAACTCAAGAAAACAACTGTCTGAACAAAGGATACAGAAAGAGCCCCAACAGCAATCAGGTCTCAGAGGGTTGTCTTGCCAACATGCTCAGTTACAAATGAAAAATAATCATTACTAGTATCCTTTGCTGTTCCAGCTAATTTGGGATAGTTAGAGGTACTTTTTTTGTCACTAACCAATTACACATTATTCATTTACAGGATGAAAAATAGCAATAGGTTGACACAACAGCAAGTCAAATTGCAAAACAAAACGTTTTTTAAATTAGAAATAGATAGCTGGGCATGGTGGTGCACGCCTTTACTTCTAACTCTTGGGAAGCTGAGGTAGGAGAATCTTCTTGAGTTCGAGGCCAGCCTGGGGCCACAGAATGAGTTCTAGGTCAGCCTGGGCTACAGTGACATCCTACGTTAGGGAGGGAAAAAAAGGCCCTATAAATAAATTGTTAAAATGCATGATCAAGCCTTTCCAACAGTGTTTTTAAACACAACACTAACTCTTCCCTGATTAAGAAGACCCTGTTAATCCTCACATCAAATAAGTACAGGTAAAATGTTAGTTCCAGACACACTCTTCAGACATCTACTATAGAATGTACTGGGGCCAGTGAAGATTTCCACTTGGACCAAGATATGTTAGATGTAAACTTGTAGTGCCTATATGAACTTACTGAGTGGTTTGAAAACTGCTTAGAAAAATAACACCGCTGGTAGCTTCAGGATTTGTTTAAGCTATTCTTGCACAGAGACACATAATTTCAAGCATCCTCTTTTCTCTCCTGATAATCTTTTAAATTATTTTACTAACCTCCTAAGGGATAAGAGTGTTGGTGGTGCAGTTCTTAGCAGTAAAAGAAAACTAATTACACCCCTGGGAAGAATGCTTTAGGAATGCCCCAAGCACTGAAGGTGATCACATGGTCACCCTGAAATACCACACAGAACCCAGCATAGCATGCCCTATTAGGACTTTCAGAGAGAACAGTGGGGCTCCAAAATGGTTGAGGTTGGATGAAACTGAAAGTGTGCCATGTTGGGTGCAGCAAGTAGGAGCCATCTACTCACCACCAGTCTGCAAACTAAAATAGCAATTTATGTCTCAGGCAGCCCAGCCTAAAAATAGACCGGACATTACACAGCAACAGAGATTGGCTTTCGTATTTTCTCCTACAAGTGAAGAAGCTGGGTGGTCGTCATCTGTGACAGCTTGGCCCTTGCCCAACGGGAATAATTCAAGTCAAAAGTAGAGTGAGCAGAAATTGTCAAGAAGAAAAAAAATAATGTTTCTCTCTAGGGACCTAAGCCGCCTGTCCTGGTGAATAAGGGAGGAGTCAGGCACTTCGGGAAAGGTAAGAGCAACTATCCTGGGAGTGTTTTACTGACTAGGGCTCAGGAGGACAGACAGTACAATTGTTCTGCAGGGAAATTATAATACAATCTTTCCATTTCTTTCAATCTGCCAGGGTACAATCAAACCGCCTCCACAGTGTCTGAAGAAATCATTCGTTAAGACCTAAATGGAAAAAGCAGATGTAAAATGCAAATAAGCTCCCACATACTGGGCTTAGTCTCTTCTCCGCAGGAAGGAAAAGATAAGTTCATGTGTTATGGAAAACAGCCCTCACTGGCATCACTGAGCAGACCCTCATGGCTGCCCAGGGCTCTGAGGAGAGTAGCCATCATGCTGCCCAAGGTGAGTTGCTCCTGAGAAAAGGAACTGCATTTAACATAACTCGTATTGAAGCAAGGTTTGTTCATTTGTTCATTCATTTACTTTCTCTTTCAATATTCTCTCTTGTCTCTGGCTTTCTGAATGGTCCTATGCATCCCTTACCCCATGGCAGAATTTCAAAGTGACAGTGATAAAAAGGAGTCAGGGACCCAGGCATGAGCCATGATACATGAACATATTATCAACCTATCTGAAAGTCGGTCTGCAACCCACCAGTGAGCTCACAGACCCAAGGTAAACCCCACAGGTGTCTTCCAGTCTCTCATGTTCCTTACTTTCCAGGTCCAAATATGGTCAACAGTACTTTCAAAATATATTCCAATTTAGTCCACCTTTAGGACTCCACAGCCCTATCTTAAAGCAAGACATCAACACCCAGCAGCTCAAACCTGGAAACATAGCCTCCTTGCTACCTTCCTCTTCTTTATACAGCAGCTGCAAGTCTATTAAAACCAGATCACAACACACACCCCTATCCCAACTACAAGCCCATCTTTGGCTTCGCAAAGCACTTGGAAAACACTATGATGTGCCCAGCCCACTCTTCTCCAGGTTCAGTGTTGCACCCTTCATCAACCTACCCTCCACCTTCCTTCTGCACCTTCAACCCCTTAAGATCAGCCGTCAGGCGCTGGCTGTTCATTTTGGCCTCCACAGGCTTTCCCAGTTTCACTTACTTCTCATTCTTCAAGCCCAACTCAAATGTCACCTGCTAACAGAGATTTTCTGGAACATCCTGGTGTCACCCAAGCTGAATCCTTACAATACTTAGTAAAAATTTGATCTTTAAACTTTTTAGAATTTAATCTCTCCCCACTATAATATAAATTCCAACAAAACTGTCTTCACTCTTCCATTTCCAATCCAAGCATGAGGTTCACTTCATGCTGAATTATGCTTATCTTGAATGGATGAACAAAAAGACAGACCCTTCCAGCTACTGCCAAACTATTTTAACAGAGAGAATTCAGAGTCAATCTAGTTTTACTGGGGGATTGCACAGGTTTTGCACTTAAGCACAACAAGCAGTCACACAGCAAAAACAAACAAACAAACAAACAAACCCCACTGAATCTCATGAAAAGAAAGCTCGAAGGCCAAGACAAGAAACATTCCCAGAGCCCCTTTAACATCATTTCATGTCACAGCTTAAGCTGACCATGCAGACAGCTGTTATCATACCAGTCCCCTCTACAGCAAAGCATGACATTGGTTCAGAGTATCCAATGCCAGTAGTGGCGCTGTGGTCAGTTATTAAAGAGAGAAGGCATATATAAGGAGACTATCTCATGCCCATGATTCGATGTGCTAAAATTATGCAAAAAAAAAAAAAAAAGACAGCAAGCAGGCCTGGAAAGCTTTCTAATTCTTTAGCATAACGTGTGTTCCCAAACAGTCCATATGATATTGGAGCTGAGGGAGAGCGCATCTTTTTCTTTAGGGAGACAGAAAACCTACAGTGAGGGTGGTAAAGAGAGATGGGAAACAAATTTAAGTCTGTTACTCTCTAAACTTACTTGCTCTTGCATTAAGTGGGTATACAATTTGTCCTTCAGGGTAAAATATGAATATATATATGAATACACACACACACACACACACACACACACACACACACACACATACATACATCCAACAGCCATGCCTGGTAAAAACACACACACAATGAATGTTAGCAGTTATTATCATCAGAAATGCTGGGAAGGGAAAACAGTAATTGTGTGCATGTTTAGGTATTCTGAAAGTCTAAATAAATGAAAGGGATAAAATGTGAGAATGATGTTGATCCTAAGCCTCTTGTGAAGTCATGTTCTTTAAACCCTCCTTACAGACCTCCTCTATACAAATGGCAGGAGTCAGGAAGCTGACCCAAAGGCACCATAAACACCATGGTCTACTATGAACAAACCAGCAATGTGTCCTTATAATGTGGACACAGCTACATACAAACTGGCTTAATGAATCGCTCTTATTGCAATCAAGTGTTCCTCAGCATGAATCCTGACACGTAGGTCTACCAGGTGAAAAGAACACATGAGTTCGAAGACAAGTGTGTCCCTCCCTACAGTTCCTGTGTACTTATACATACTCAATGCTCAGAAAGGCATACAATAAACACAGTTTTAAAAGGTATAAAATATTATGTTCAACATGTGAGTGACAAAATCAGAACTCATCAAGTTACTTTTTCTTTAATCTGTGGGTTTCATTTCCAAGTTCAAATGGATGCTTACATACAGACTATCACTGAGAAACAGGAAATTAAGGAATTACTTAAATACTTAATTAATATCAGGGTAAATCTAGCTGTTGTCAAGAATGTCCATGGATGGGCTGGAGAGATAGTTCAGCGATTAAAGGCACTCACTTGCAAAGCCTGACTGCTGGGGTTGGATTCTCTAATATCCATATAAAGCCAGAGCACAAAGTGGCACATGCATCTGGAGTTCATTTGTAAGAAGCAGCGCTGGTGTGTCTATATTCTCTCTCCCTCTTTCTCATTCTCCCCCTCCCTCCCTCCCTCCTTCCTTCCTCCTCTCAAATAAATAAAGATTTCACAAAAGGATGTTCATACACTGTAATAATGTGCAGCCAATAAGAAAATCAGTCTATACCAAAAGTAAATGTCTGTGTTTTTAATTCAAAAGCATTAAAAATGGAGCGCAAATTACAACACAACTGAGAAATTACTGTCCATCAAAAACAAGATAGCTGAATCTACTAAAGCGGTTTTATTTTTTTTTTCCATCTTAGCACTGTTTTAATGTATGTGCAACCAATAAAAACAGTCCTTTTTTTCTTGAAAATCAAAGGAACAGAAGAGAAAGAAAACAGGGAAGGGGTAATTTCATAGAATATGACCACTGTGCTCTGAAAACAGGAAGCACAGACATACAGACATGTAAAACCAAATCAAACACACCCCACACAGGGCTTTACCATTCATGCCTGAATGCCTAAATGTTACATTCTCCCTTAAGACCCCTCTGGCCTTCACTCCTGATGTCGGGTTGGAAGGCCCAAACACTGAGGTTCCGTTTTGCTCACGGAACCACTGGTGTGAGGTTTCCCTCAGGGAATGGTTCCAGGCACTGCCCCACCCCCTGGGTGATGAGCAATATTCAGAAGTCAATCTAAGTCTTCAAGCTGACCTCCCTCTTTTTGGCACAGACTACCTCAACTCATCTTATCATGGAAGTGGGGGAGGAAAGAGATAAGCATTATTAATGGGTGAGTCGGCAGTGAGGGGAAACAGAAGGGAAAGGGAAAAAAAAGCGCACTTTAAAACGTTGAAATGAAAGGTGGTGCCTTAAAACTCAACCATAACATGCCTGTAAGATTTCATGCATTTCTGCCTTTGGTTTACTTTTATTTACTTATTTGGGAGTAAGAGACAGAGAAAGAGGCAGAGAGAGAGAAAGGGGGAGGGGAGCGCATAAGGACCTCCAGCCACTGCAAACGAACTCCAGACACATGTCTTATGTTCTTATGCATGTCTTATGTCGTTTATACATCTGGCTTACGTGGATCCTGGGGAGTCAAGCCCCGAACTGGGGTCCTTAGGCTTTACAGGCAAGCACTTAACCGCTAAGCCATGTCTCCAGCTCCATTTCTGCTTTTGGATTCATCAACACCCCACACTAAGTGAGCCCGCTGCTGTTGAAGGTCTGGGAATGGGAATGGCTGCCAGGCTTAGACAAAGAGATGGAGAGTTACCAGAAACCCAGAAGAGGTGAACTTTCACCCACTTAAATAAAATAGAAAAGCCCAGAGCTTCCTCTGGGAACCACCAGCCAGGCAGCCTCCATCACTGCCTCAGTGTAGGTACCCAGAGAGAAGAAAGACCACCGTCTCCCCCACCAGCCAGGTGTCCCCAGCAGCTCTCCAGTGCAGAGCAGCCAACTTGCCTTCCGGTGGCGCCTCCTCGGTTCTTCCTCCTTCTACCCCTCATTTCCTAACCCAAGCGTCTGAACCACAAGTCTCACCACCTGAATGCTAGCTCACCCCTGCCCAGATCCCAAAATAGCATCTCCATGGCACTCTATGCCCTAGAACCTGCGAGGCCCCTCCGACAGCCCAGGCAAAGCTGGTACCCCGGGGAGCGTGCCTCAGTTTCCTCGTCATGAGGGCCAGTCACAGACAAAAACACTCAGGCCACCCAATCCTCCTCTAACAAACAAATCTCTCCCCAAGGAAGAGCACAGACCCCCACCCCAACCCCACCCCGGGGGTCCAACGACGGAGGCCGAACCCTGAGTAGGGAAGCTGGGGTACGGTCCTCAGAGGGAGGTGGAGCGCGGCCAGGATGGGGATCGGGAGGGTGCAACGGGGTGTACCCGTGGGTGCAGGGAAGGGGGAGAGGCACGGGGTCCCGCCCGGGGTGTAGATCGCGAGGGGCACCCGGGTGAGGCGCGGGGTCCAGGGAAGGAGGAGATGCCCCGGAGGACGCCAGGCGTGGAGCGGGGGGCACGCGCCCAGGACGGGATGTGCGGACCCGGGCCACCCCTCTCTCTCACCGCTGGAATCGGCTCTGGAACCGCATTGATCCTCCGCTCCTCCTCGGGGGCCCGGAGCGCCGTGTCGTCTGCACCCGCGGCGGGGCGCGCGGCCCTCATGGGCTTCGGGCTGCTCCCCAGGCCGCCAGCGTGCCAGACCGAGCGGCTCGGCCAGACCAGGGCCCGAGTGAGCCAACGCGGGGGGTCAGGACGGGGCCAGGGGGGCCAAGACCGGGCGGCTGGGGGCGGGAGGGAAGCCGCTTAAACGGCCCCGGCGCCTCCCGCCTCCCCGGCTCCTCCGCCCCCGGCTGTCGGCGACCCGCCCCGGAGGAGCTCGGCTCCACCTCCGGGCGCTCCGCCCCCCTGCGTGCGCCCGCCGCCGCCCGCGCGTCACGGGCGGACTGACCAATCAGAGCCCGGAGCGGCGCGCCAGCCACGCTGCCATTCATTCCCCGCCGGAGCTCAGGCCGGGGGGCGGGGCCGGCCGCCGGGGGGCGGGGCGCAGGGCCTGGAGCCCGGGCGCTGGAAGGACGGCGCTCCTCCGTGAAGCCCTGACACCTTGCAAGCCCCTGCGATCTTGTAACTCCAGAACCTGGACCAAAATAAACCTCCCGGGCTGGAGAGAGGGTTCAGCGGTTAGGGCGCTTGACTGCAAAGCCTGAACGAGCCGGGCTCAATTCTCTAGTACCCACGGAAAGCCAGATGCACAAGGTGGCGCATGGATCTGGTTGGAGCTCCTTTGCAGTAGCTAGAGGCCTGATATTCTCTCTGTGTCTCCTCTCTCTCTCTCTCTCTGTAAATAAATAAATAAAAATATTTGTTAAAAATAAACCTCTAGTCTTCAAAAACAAACAAAACTGAAAGAACTAGCAAGCAAGAACATCTTTTTTGACCCTGCCCCATTCATATATCTTTCATCATTCATTTCTGCGTCCTTCCTTTGTCTGCTCCTCTATCTTTTAGGTTATTTTGAGGGGCTGCGGGGCAGATTTAAACATCTTCCGTTGTCTAACATGTGAAGAGATTAAAATCTTTAGTGCATAATCAAGCTCTGAGATTCAGTGAGAATGACAGAGTCCTCTCCGCTACAGCTCTACAGGGATCCTCTTATATTGTCGTTTGACTTATATTTTTTTCCATTTTTTAAAATCCAAACTACTTCCAAATAAACTAAAAAAAAAAAATGTTGATTTGAATGAGGATCCTCTTGCTAAACTTCAAACTCAGAGGGCCTGCCAAAATAAAGTGTCAAATAAATGAAAGGGAAAACGATATGTGGAAAGGAAATTAGAGGGGAGGTGAATATGGCCAAGTGAAAACAGGAAGGAGGAAAACTAGTTAGGGGTTTATGCAGCATGTTAGGACCGCACTTGGAACCTCGTGTGCTCCTACCCTGTATCCTGCCCACACCCATACCCCACAACTCTACTTGACAACTTCTACAGGCCATGGAGGGCCTCCCCTCTTAGAAGTGTTCACTGTGCCTGCCATGGAAAGCTAGGGGATGCTTTCACCCGTAATTCTAGTTTCCTTTGCTTTCCACGTGCCAGGGGAATTCTCATGCTGATCGTATGGACACCATGAGGAACTCCTCCCGACAAGCATCTTGTCATTCCTTTCACTGTTCACGGTAGCTAATATTGAAAACAGCCTAGGTGCTCACTGAAAGACACCTGGAAAAAGAAAACATAATATAACACACACACAAACACACACGCAATGCAGTATTATTCAGTCATAAAGAAAAACAAAGGTGTGAGGATAATCTAACTATAGCATCTGTCAGGGTCTCGATGTTCAGTGTTGATTCAGCAGATCTAAGCATAGACGAGTGTCCCCATCCCCCCTCCGCTCTATGTAGTTACACCCCAAAGTTTCAAGGTCAAAGAGGAGGACAAACCATTCTTTGGTCAAGGACATGGAATACGTAAGTTTCCCTGTTAGAATCTACAAACAAATGCTCAAGAAGAAGAAAATCGTGCGCTTGATATGTTGAATGTAGATGCAGGTGGGAGGGGGTCTGTTAGGAAGGAGAAAGGGGATTAAAGAGAAGGGAAATAAGAGAAGGTAAATATGTTCAAGTTGCATTACACACATGCATGAAAATATCACAATGAAACACATCATTTTGTACAATTAATATATGTTAAGTGTAAAAAAGAAATTTGCTCAACGCAAACATAGGATTTATACACAGAGTCCTATAAAGATAAAGCCCCGGATTCATTCAGTATTCCAACTGCCTCCAAGCTTAATGTAACACTTCTCTTTAAACATGCATACACACTACTTCTTTTCCCTGACACTAAATCAGACAATGATGGGAATTGAAAGTCTACTCATTGGCTACTTGGCACTCTTCAGCTAACTGAACAGGGGTGCAGGGGAAGGTGACACTGGAAATGACGAAGGTAAATGAAAGTAACCACATGAAGTAACATAAGAGGGGTAAAAACAAGAAAATCAATTAGTGCTGGGTGGTGTTGGAAAGAGGTTATCAGTGCCAGAGAGAGGGGAACCTGAGGATAGGTTTTGAATGATCTAGCCAGCGTAACTTGGTAACCTATCACAGTGAAAGAATGGCTTATGTGAAGATCAGAAGGGATCAGGGAACATTTTTAAGGTTTATAAACACTGATGTAATATTTACTCAAGAAAAAAAAATGAGGTATAAAATCATATTAATCAGGAAACAACAAAGCACCTACCTTAATTGTCATGACCTGTTCTGCAGAAATGAAATAATATTAATCAGAAATGGATTTTTAAAACAAATATGAGGGGCTGGAGAGATGACTCAGCTGTTTAGGTGCTTTATTGCAAAGATTAAAGGCCTGGGTTTGATTCTCCACTACTCACATAAAGCCAGATGCAAAGTGGCACATGCATCTGGAGTTCATTTGCAGTGGCAGGAGATCCTAGTGTGGCCTCCTCTCTCTCTTTGTCTCTGCTTGCAAATAAATAAATAAAAATATTTATGAAAATGGATATGATCACAAATTTACATGACTTTCATTGCTCATGAAAACCACCTTCCAAGTTAAAAACAAGATTTAAAGGACAAAAATAAAACCTAAAAAATGACTTCAAACAAATGCATCCTGTGAGCACCTACACACTATATTTAGTGAGATGTCCCTCTGCATCTGTTTCGGAGAAAGAATCTCAAGTGTTTTGTGGAAAAGAAGTCCTAGATTCAACTTAGAGATTAGACTAGTGGGAACAGAAGAAAATGGAATGATTTTTTTTTTTTTGCATTACCAGGATATGACATTTTTCCTTCAGCTCAAAGATACAGTTCTTTTCAGCACAAGTGCAGACACATTTGCATGAACAAACCTGTGCCTCTTATTAAGGGATTTGCGAGAGTGCAGACACCAGGTGCGGCAGGAGCTTTTGGTAGCACACCTGTTCTGCTGACTGAGGGACTCAGAGTTCATAGACAAGATGCTGACGATACTGGGAAGCACCTGGGACCTGGTACCCTGACAGGGATGGAGCAGCCTGAAAGTACCCAGTCTGCTCAGAGCTGTGACATGAGCTGCCCTGGGAAGGTTAAATGAACCTCTCAACTCGGATGGGTTACTGGCATTCAGATCATTTCCACAAATGATGAGGCAAAGCAATTATCCTAATGGAGATGCTCCCATTCTTTCTCCTTTCCTGAAGAGTGGAATGTTATCTTTTCCTATTTGGTTTTCTGCCCACATTCCTTGACCTGGGATGAGCCCTTGTCTCTGAATGCCTAGTCCCTTATCTTTCCAGATGAAAATAATCAGAGGATACAATGGGACAAAGGAAAACAAAACAGACATAGAGGAGGAAAAAGAAGTGTGGTGATAAATCTTCATTGTCAACAGGGCTGGATTTAGGGAAGGATGAGGTGACTCTTAAGAGGGGAGAGCAATGAGATGTAATCCCTAGAGGTTAGCTGAGAGCAAATCCTCTAAGTGAGAAAGAAAGGTAAACTTCAAGGGAAGAAGAATGTGGACTACACCTAAGCCTGGTGTGTTTGAAGCAAATGCATGGGGCTCAAGTGAGAGGCCTTCATGGAGAGGTGTCCCATATGGTGATATCAGGCAGGTATGAAGGTTTTATATCAAAGGAAGGATGGTACATGAGGAATAGCTCCGTTGGTAAAGTGCTTGCCCACAAGCATGAGGACTTTCATTTGATTCTGAGTGCCCCCATAAAAAAGAAAAAAAATGTCATGTGTGGTGGTGCTTGCCTGTAATCCCAGCACTGGGAAGGCCAAGGCTCACTGGTCAGCCAGTGATCTCCAGGCTAGTAAGAGACCCAACTCAAAGGAGGTGGATGGCTTTCCTGAGGATGACGCTCGATGTGTGTGTGTGCGTATGTGCATGCACACACACAGACACCCACCCCCACACACATGCATCTACACAAACATACGCATGCATTTGAAAGAAAGGATGAGTGTGCTAAACTAAGAGTTGGGGTTTATATTGACAAACTTTCAGCATACAAATAAAATGTTCAGTTTTATATCTGGAAAGATCTATGATAAAATTAGTGTACTGAACAGCTTGGGGACAGAGATGGAATTGTGGGTGCTCTGCCAGCTGTGCTTCCCATGAGGACTGACAGGCTCTATATTTTTCTCATCACATGATTATTGAGCTCTTGAAATGTGCTCTGAGAAAGTTTTAACATTGTTTAATTTTCACAAATGTAAATGCAAGGAGCCCTGTGTAGCTAGTGCTTAGCACATTGACCAGTATAGTCCTGTATCCTTTTATTCTCTTTGTAATAATAGAACACTACTTTTTAGTATTTTATTTATTCATGTGAGACATAAAGAGGAAAATGCAGATGGAGAGAGAGAATAGGTGCACCAGGGCCTCTAGCCAGTACAAATGAATTCCAGACACATGTGCCACCTTAGCATCTGGCTTTGTGTGGGTTTTGGGAAATCAAGCCCAGGTCTTTAGGCTTTGTAGGCAAGTGCCTTAAGCACTGAGCCATCTCTCTAGTCCAAATTAATCTTTTCTTTGTTTATTTGGTTTTGAGGTAGGGTATTACTCTAGCCCAGGCAGACTTGGAATTCATTATGTAGTCTCAGGCTGGCCTCAAACTCACAGAGATCCTCCTATCTCAGAACACTATTTTTTCAAAAGACATATTACTAATTCTTTTGCAAGGAGAAATAGAGATAGAGAGACTAAATGGATACAACAGGGCCTTTTGCTACTGCAAACAAATTGCAAATGCATGTGCCATTTTGTACAGCTGGCTTTATGTGGGTACTGGGAATTGAACTCATGCCATCAGGCTTTGCAAGCAAGTGTCTTTAATGACTGAGCCATTTCTTCTGGCCCTAGAACACTATTTTTAAATATTTTATTAATTTGTTCATTTAAGAGAAAGACAGAGAGAGAGAGAGAGAGAGAGAGACAGAATGGGTTGCCAGAGCCTCCAGCAATTGCAACAAACTCCAGACACATGCACCACCATGTGTATCTGGTTTACATGGGTACTGGGAAATCAAACCTGTGTCCTTAGGTTTTGTAGGCAAGTTCCCTAACTGCTAAGTGATCACTCTAGCCCTAGAACACTATTTTCATGCTTAACACATGACTGCCGAGAATAAAGACTCCATTATCTGGCTTAATTTTCAGCTAAGTGCAGCCATATGACTGAATTCTGGAAAACACCATGTGAGCAGAGGGCAATTTCTGGGAGATACCTTTAAGAGTCAGGCCCTCTGCCTACTTAGCCTTCTGTATAAATTGAAACATGGAAGCAGAAGTGGCTACATTAGATGGACTGAGGTGATGCTGGCATGTCAGAGCAGTAAGACAGATGAGGCTGGCCATAGTAACTTTGTCCCAGGGCTGTCATAGTAGCTTATGCTTTTAAAAATTATTTTTATTTATTTATGACAGAGAAAGAGAGAGAACAGGTGCACCAGGGCTTCTGGCCACTGCAAACGAACTCTAGACACTTGCACTATCATGTGCATCTTACATGGCTTACATGGGTTCTGAGGAATTGAACCTGGGTCCTTAGGCTTCACAGGCAAATGCCTTAACCACTAAGCCATCTCTCCAACCCTGGCTTTTACTTTCAACTGAGACAGCAAGTGAGGAATTTCTATCTCAGTCTGTCATATGCAATCTATTCTCACGAATACTGCCAGTGAAGTTGAAAGAAAGGGACTATGAAGAAAGGATTACAGTAGTCCAGGCAAAAGGCAGTGAAGGTCAGAACTAAGGCAGCGTCATGGGAGCGGGGAAAAGGGGAATAATTTCAGAAGAAAGTGTGCTTGTGTGTGTGTATATGCATATGTGTGCATGTCCACGGATGCAGTGCATGTGTTGAGGGCTTACATATTTGTACAGGTACTTGTGTGTGCAGGTTCACATATGTGCACAGGTGGCATGTCTGTGTGCAGGTGCATGTGGGTGTCATTCATTCCACAGGTACCAGTCATCCTTTTATTGTTGATGCAGAGTCCCTCACTGGCCTGGAAGTTGCCTAATTAGACTAGACTGGCAGGCCAGCAAGCCCCACAGTTCTTCCTGCCTCTACCTTCCTGGCACTGAGGAGGTTTAAGTGTGTACCACAATGCTTGGCTTTTCTATCTGGTCACTAGAAACTCAACTCTAGGTCCTCATGTTTGCGACACAAGCATTGCACTTCGGGCACTACTTCGTGAGACCCTCTCCTAGGCAGGGCATGACTACGCTAGGTTCAAGCGGATCCCTACTTCAGTCTCCCCAGTGCTGGGATTACAGGTGTGAGTCATCACCAAGCCAACTGAAGGTGTTCTTTATTGCAAAGCCTAAATCTGCAAAGATGCTTCAGGGCTGAGGAGGACAATGCCATTCATGGCTATGTTGTGCGTCACTGACAATGTAATGAGGTTAAAAAAATAGAAATATAATAAGTAAAGAGAAACAAAAATAGGACACATTCTCTTCCCCAGACCCAGCTTGGATCTGTTGCAATGGAGATATAATTAAATCAGTATGAATCCTGACCTATTCAGAAACTGAGATATCATTTCATTTTGGATTAATCTATGGGAGGTCTAGCTGAAAGCTAAAATGAAAATTCTAGAATAATTTCAGCCTATATGTTGTGTGCCTGTAAATTACCAGTTCCACACCGATAGAAACAATGACAATGACAAGTTTTAAGAGATTCTTTAATGAAAAAAATTATTTAAAACCGTGGAACACTCATCGCTTACCAGGGATATGGTAAGATAATTGTATTTCAGGCAAGTTGAATAAGTTTTCTCCACCATTTTTATTTTCAAAGTCTGCAACCAAAACTCTTTCACTGTTCAGAATTATATCATAAAAGGTTTTCATTAGATGTAATTTGATTATGTGTTACATTAGAGTATTTTCAATGATTAAATAAATGCATTTGTAGCTGGGCGTGGTGGCGCACGCCTTTAATCCCAGCACTCGGGAGGCAGAGGTAGGAGGATTGCCATGAGTTCAAGGCCACCCTGAGATGACAGAGTTAATTCCAGGTCAGCCTGGACCAGAGTGAGACCCTACCTCGAAAAACAAAAACAAAAAAACAAAAAAAACAACAAAAAAATGCATTTGTATTCTTTTGCATTCTATTTGGTTTTCTTGGACAATCTCCAGATATACACACAATGTATCCCAATACCAATCTCTTTCTACCACCTTCCTTTGTCCTCCATGATTTTTATTTTCCAGTTTTTAAATTTTTCTGTTTATTTTTATTTATTTGTTTGAGAGTGACAGACAGAGAAAGAGGGGGAGAGAGAGAGAGAGAAAATGGGTGCACCAGGGCTTCCAGCCACTGCAAACGAACTCCAGATGCGTGCGCCCCCTTGTGCATCTGGCTAATGTGGGTCCTGGGGAATTGAGCCTTGAACCAGGGTCCTTAGGCTTCACAGGCAAGCTCTTAACCACTAAGCCATCTCTCCAGCCCTTCTTTTCCATTTTTTTGAGACAGAGTTTTGCTATCTTGCCCAGCCTGACTTCAAATTTCTGGGCTTAGGAGCTCCTCTAGCTTTAGCCTCCTGTAGCAGGTATGCACAAGTGTTTGCAGCCAGGTATGGTGCAAATGACTGCCAGGATTTGTTGAGCAGCAGAGGTGAAAGAACTCTTGGCCCATAACTTGTCTAGCGTTGGCCATGGTGGACCGAGCCTATAATCCACTATAAGCCCTTGGGAAGTACAAGCAAGAAGATCAAGGGCCCAAGACCAGTCTCTGCTACATAGCAAACTTAAGACCAACCTGGGCTAGGTGGGACCTTGTCTATGGAATAAACACACACCACAAACTTCTCTACACCCCAATAACAAGACTTGACCAACCCTAGCATGGCTTCTAGAAGCCCAGGATGGCATTGTTGGGACAAACCAGTGCCTCTCCTTTTTATCTAGTTGAAACCTTGTATGGATATATCATGTGTTAGAAACATTTTGAGTTCAAGTCTAGCAGAAAAATTGACTGTTATAGCCAAAAGCTAATTAGCCCCGGACTTCCCTTACCTACTAACGAGCACTCACTGTTATTAATCCTTTTCCTATCCTCTAGGATGTTTTGTGACCCAGGAGTGTCTTTCACCAGTACCCCAAAAGTCAACTTTTATAAAGTAAACATGAGAAAGGATGTGGCTAGATGTCTCCCAGTCCTGCAGGAAAGATAGAAACCTGGCTTCCAAAGCTTCCAGCTAGCAGACACAACTAACCTAGGCACATTTGCATGGGCCAGCCCTCTATATGTCTTCACTTGCCTGGCTTGGATGGATCCCAGCATGCTCTCTCAGCCTACTCCCTCATTCTCTCTTTAAAACACTGAGTCACCACAATCAGAACGGCACTCGGCTCTTTCCCTTATCCTCGAGCTAGCAAACAAAGCTTGCCTTCCCTACTATCATGAACGTCCAGCTTTGCCTGTCCGCAATGGAGGCCTGAAACACATGGCCCAGCTAATAGCTCTGTGGTATTCGCTCTATCCTGCTTACTTTGAAGATGAGGAAATTGATTCACCAAGAGATTAAATAGCTTAGCCAACACCATGCTCACAGCTCATTAGTATTTGAGTCATAGAATTACACAAGTATTGAGCTGCAAGAGGACTTGGGATTCATCTTGTCCTGCCTTGTCATTTTAGAGGCTTTGAGGACTGAGAGACTTCGCTGTCATTCATTGGAGGAGTTAGAACTAGACCCTTTGGCAGGCTTGACAAATACAACAAGTGAAGACATAGGATGTCCAGTAAGATTTGAATGTCAATTAACAGTGAATATTTTTAGTATAAGTCTTCCCCATACAACATTGTTAGATTCAAATTTAACTCAGTGTCCTGCACTTGAGGTGATTATCATATTCCTGGCTTCCCACTTCTGAGGGTCCTTTCCCCTTCACAACCTAAGGCAGGGAGGAGATCCAACTGTCTCGGAATTCATATGTGTGAACTTGGAGTCATGACTACATGCTTTACAAGACAGGAAGACTATGATCAGAGTGTTTGGTGGTGGTAGTGGTGGTAGTGGTGGTGTGTGTGTGTGTGTATGTGTGTGTGTGTGCATGTGTGCACATGTGGAGGCCAGAGCTGAGCATCTTAGTCAACATGATGGTGTCTTCTATCATCAATTCTCTACCTCATTTTGAAAAGGTGGATCTCTTACTGAACCAAGAGCTCGGTGATTAGGCTGGTCTGTGAGCTGCAGCAAGCTGTCTGTCTGTGCCTCAGCAGTGCTGGGAGAGCATACGTACATCACAGTAGGCATTGCACAGGGGCGCTGGGGACCCAAGTTCAAGTGCTCATGCGTGTGCTATTTCCCCACTGAGCCATCTCCTCAGCACTGAGTTTTGTAATTTTGATGAGACCAGAAAAGTTTTTGAAGTTGGAAAAAAAAATCCATGCAATATTTATGAAAGAGGCATGGTTCATTTACAAATAAACCCACTACATACTCAATTAAATGTGAAACCTTTGTGTCTTGTAAACCTAACTGCACCAGGCAATCACACGGCTGGCTAGACTCTCAGACTCATCTTGCCCAACTCCGTGGGCCAAGTACATTTCTCCTCTAACCATCAGTGAAGATTCTACCAGGCAGGAGATATTACCCTTATTGAGTGACTGGGGAGGGAGAGAGGACATGTTAGGTCTGGAGATGGGGTAGAAAAATAGAATTTGGCCAAGCAAGAAACAGGAAGACCAACACAGCGGAGAGCTAGCCAGGGAAGAGCGCTGCTGCTAGTGAGTAAACAGAGCTGTGGAAAGTAGATCTGTCTCGCTGATGAAGAGACCGGTGCTCTGGGGATGTGGGTAGTTTCTGGCAATACTTGTGACTTTGTAAACAGAGTCACAAGACGGAAGTGACTTGGGGATAGATGACACGGCCTTCTGCACTGATTGGTCCTGCACTACTGAGAGCGTAAGCTCTGAAGAATGCTACGAAGAAGATGAGGCAGGAGGAGGGAGGGAGGAGGAGGAGGAAGAGGAAGAGGAAGAGAAGGAGAATAAGGAAAAGGAGGAGGGAGGGTAAGAAGAAGAGAGAAGGAAGAGGAGGAGAAGATAGTTGGGGAGGAGAGGAGATGGAGAAAGAGGAGGGGGGAAACGATGAGGAAAAAAGAGGAGGGGAAGGATGAGAAAGAGGAGGAGAGGGAGAAAGAAGAGGAAGAAGAAGAGAAGGAGGAAGGAAAAGAGGAAGAGGAAAGGATGAGGGAGAGGAAGAAGATAAAGATAAACAATGAAGATGGCTGGGGAGTAGAAGGAGGAAGAGGAGGAGGAAGGGAAAGAGGAAGATGGGGAAAGGAGGAGGGGGAGAAAGCAGAGGTGGAAGAAGAAGAAAAGGAGGGGAAGAAGGAGGAGTGGCAGGGGAGGTTATCAGTGGGGCAAAAGAGGAAGTGGAGAAGAGGAGGAGTGGAAGAGAAAGATGGAGAAGAGGAAGAGTTGGAAGGGGGGAAGGAGCAGTGGGAGGAGGCGCTCTTTATTTCCATGGCCTTGTCACAGGCTCTGTCTTAACTGAGCTGCAACATCAACTCTTGGCTGGAGGCAGAACAAACATTAATAGCGTCCCCTCCCCAGCCCCTGTCATTTAATAAATGCAGTTGCCAAAGTACAAACACACCAAGGACCAGATCAAGGCCTCTAGGCTTAACAATTTCTTTATGTTCCAGTTTCTTCATTTAGTGAAGCCAACTTTAGAGAGAGAGAATGAGAGAGAGAGAGAGAGAGAGAGAGAAAGAGAGAGAGAGAGAGAGGTTTGTCGTAAATGTACTTGTGTGTGCAAATGCACATGACAGAACTAGAATTGCAATAAAGCCTAAGTGTGAGTTCTCAGAACGTGGTGTTCCCAGACAGCTGGCCCCAGCGAAGGCCCATGGTGTGAGCGTGACTTCTGAGCACACAGGAAATGTGGGTGCAGGCTTTTGATAAGTACATTTGGAGTACTTTTTCTTGGAAGAAAAAAAAAAAAGCCACACTATATAGATGATACAGAGGTGAACGGGGGTTCACAAATCCTAAGGCAGGAAATAACATTACCAACCCTCGGAACTTTCCTAGCTGATAAGAAATGAAGCTGTTGGGTCTTTTTCTGTGCCTGGCTTGTTCTTGCATTTATCTTTCTGGCATTTCTGGTGTTTTCCTCTGAAAACTGGTTTCCTCTGCTTACTCACTGACTTGTGTGATGCTCAAAAACATGCCCTCTTGGAATCATCAGGACACTTCTCTTTCATTTGTCCTGCCTGGGGAAATACGTCAGCCCTGGAGTTTAAGGACATCAGTGCTGCAGACAGGTTGCTTGAGTATGACACCTGGCTTAACAATTTCTTCATGTTCCAGCTTCTTTATTTATGAAATGGAGCCAATTCTAGACCATGTGGTGTGAAGTATGTGGTGTGTGTGTGTTTGTGCATGTGTGTGGTTTATCATGAATGTCCTTGTGTGTACAGATGCACGTTCATGTATGTGCATGTAGAGGCCAGAGGAGGGCATCAAGTGTCCCTTTCATATCATTCATCCACGTATTTCTTTCCTTTGGGACAGGGTGTCTTCCTCAATCCTGAATTGCTGTTGGTCAGTGAGTCCCAGCCATTCCCTGGTCTCCTCCTTTGAAGCTAAGTGGGGAGAAACTGTTATAGAGAGGGGCACAGGAGTAGCTAGCAACTGAAAGATGCCCAATGCTAAATGTTGGTAAGAATTTGCTCTCAGATGTAAAATGCCACATGTTATAAGTGCGACTAGCCTCTAAATGACAGCGTCTGCTTTATCGTGCCACACTTAGCCTGGATGGAAAATTCTTCCAGTCTCTGTTCTAATTATACACTTTATCACATTCCAGGGATTCCCATGTTTTGTGCAGATTTATCAGTGGTGCATAAGGTACCACCATTATTGCTCATACTGGAGAGGGTCTGGGGCTCGGATCTAGTCAGAGTTGGGGATATAGAGAAAGGATAACTACTGTCTTTCAAGTCACTAAAGGTCTGGGTGGTGGGGGAGGGAGTTAGGTATCACAACATAATTCCAAAGAAAAGAAGTATATGAAAAGTATAGCAACAAAAGCATGACGTGGCAGCGCACCAGAGACAAGGACAGGTACATTTCGTCTCCTAAGGCTTTGAAGAAAGTCTCCTCATGAAGTTACCTGACATGGATGCTGAACTTGGAAAGATATTGTCCATGAAATATGGGTGAAAAGAAGCTGGGGGGAGGGTTGGGGACCACTTACCACACAAGGCTGAGGACCTGTGTTCAGATCCCTTATGCTCACACAAGCTCCAGGAGCGGCAGCACATGCCTATAACCCCAACAGGTGGGAGGCAGAGACAGGGGAATCCACAGGGCAATCTGGCTAGCTTGCTAGACTAGCCCTGCGTTTACTGAGAGACCCTGTCTCCATAAATATGGTGGAAAGAAATCAAGGAGAACACCCAACAGCAACCTCTGGCCTACACACACACACACACACACACACACACACACACACACACACACACACGTGCATGTACACCTATGCACATATAAACACATAAACACACATGCACACATACCACACACATGCATACATGAGAAAGATGAGTGAAAAATATATGACATGCAGCTTGAGTAAATTCAGTAAGTGTCAGAATGGTATGACAGTAGGTGATCTGGTTTGGTCCAAGAGCATGCTACTTAGTTAATGGGGACAGCATATTGGCATACTACGTGTGTAGGAACAATAGCACCAAGTCGTGAAGGACTCTTTCCCCCAGCGCTAGAATTTGAACCTAAGGCCTTGCAGGTGTTCGGCAAATGCTTTCCCACTGAAATACAACCTTAGCCCTCATAAAGGGGTTGAGGCCAAGGAAAGGCAGCAGTGACTAATTTCATAAACAAGGAGAGTCAATAACAGAAAAGCAATAAAATACCTGCTGGTGTTGTTTTGATTTTTATGTTCCTCTTTTGATGATGGTTATGTTGTAAAAGTATGACCATGAAAGTACATATATATATTTGTTTCTCAGCTTCTAGAAGGTGGGAATTATATAACTAACATGGCTGAAACTCACATTTCTTCCTGGCAGGTGCGATTCTGACATATATTATGTTCTCACAATAACTCTCAGAGACATGATTACCTTTATTTTAACCAATGACGGGTTTGGTGCTATGCACAAATCAACCCATCTAAAGGTCACTCATGAGTTACAATGTGACCTTATGAAGGTAACGTCTAAACCCAGGCATACTGCTGTGTCATATTACAGTGGAGTCCTTTCATAGTCACAACCTAATTTACTTTGCATCACAATTCTGGACCTTAAGGAAAATAGCATATTGCAAACCTTGTAGGAGACAAGACTTGTGATCACCATAATGAAAGGACATGAATATCCCGATTACTTGTGGCCTCCATCTGGATCCAAGAAGCCAATAAATACATAAATAAATAATTAAAAATTTAGTCTTGATACAAACTACAGATAGGAGAGAAGATCCCTATCTCAATCAAAGATCAGAGAGTAACTCCCTAAAGGACTTCAAGTTCTGAATAATTTAATAGTCATCCATTCCTTTCTTATGTGAGGCTTTTACTTTGAAACCAAAGGAACATTCACAAGCAAAGATGCTTTCTTAGAATCACGGAAGAATGTAGCCTTAACTATTGTCCAATTCAACCTCCTTGTTCTTTCTTCGATGCTCTTGATTAATCCCCACTACCACCTTGTACTGGCTACGTCTGCACTGCTGTGGCACTACCTGACAGAAATAACCTAAGAAGAGAATTAATTGTGCATCATGGTTCTAGAGGGTTTTAATCCATCATAGCAGAGCAGATGTGGTGGAGCGGCTCAGACCCTGGGTGCAGATCATGTTGCAGGCACAGGTGGCAGATGGAGTTCAGATCATGGTGGACCAGGAACGAGAGACAGAGACAGGAAGTGAGCGTGGATAACACACACCTAAGGTTCTGCTTCCAGTCCCTTACATTCCCCAGCTAGGCCCCACCTCCTAACACTTTCCCAGATTCCCAACACAGTGCCACTACCTGGGCACAGGCATTCAAAACATACCTGAGGAACATTTTAGATGCAAACTATAACACGCTGTCATCTGACTCACCCAGTAATCAGTTCTGTGATTCCACTTCCCTCCACTCAGTGGATAGATGATATTCCCATGTGAGAGAAGGTATCCTGCTTGGGGAGATCAGTTTGCAGGGTTTGTGCAATTCCGGCATGTTTACCTTGTGCTGTGCCTTTTTCCTCAACTGAAGTGAATCATTGATGCCAGCAATTAAGAGGAATTCATGTTATAGTGCTACCTCAATTGCATCCCTAAAGCAATATTTTTTGGTGTGGAGTTGTATGTTCTGTGTGTGTTGTACATGTTGTGATATATGCATGGTTATGTGATAAATTTTTTTTTATAATTTTAATTTATTTGAGAGCGACAGTCACAGAGAAAGACAGTTGCATACGAGAGAAGGGCATGCTTCCACTCGCAACTTTTGGTTGTTGGGGCTTGCCTTTCATCTCCTTGAGGCAGAGTCTCCTGTTGTTCACCACTGCTTTTGCCTGGCAAGCTGGTCAGTGAACTTCTGGGATCCTTCTGTGGATCCTTTGTGCCTGCAGATATGTGGCTGGCTGGAATTACAAATGCCTGCCTCTATAAACACACACACACACACACACACACACACATATGGAGAGAGAGAGAGAGAGCAAGCCTCTATCAACTGCAAACTCCATATGCATGTGCATCTGGCTTTATTCAGCCTGCATCCAGCTTGTTGCATGGGTGCTGCAGTTTGAAATTTTGGTATTCATGCTTATGAGACATGTGCTTTATCCACTAAGCCATCTCTACATCCCTTGAGGCACACATTCAAAGCCATGTACCTACAAATACTGGCCCTTTAACCATATTGCCCAAAATTGTTAGTAAGACTTCATTTGGCTGTTCACAATCCATAGGTTCTTTTGGATGGAAAGTGCTGATTTCTCCTATGATGTAGATCCTGCCACTGGGAGTTCCTGTTTCTGACTGAAGCCCAGGACAACTTTGCATAGTTTTCACTGTCAGCAAATTCTTCCTTTTATTTAGTTAAAACATGTGTCTAACTGCAGTGCTGACACTCGACAAACCAGGAACTACATTTGGGCCTTTGCTCTGTATCTTCCTGTAGGACTCACAGAACCTATTCTGCTATTTCACAATCTTATTCAGTTCTCTTAGTTCACTTTCAGATGTCCCATGCCCAGCAAGTAACCTCACCAGACAATGCCAAATGCTCAGGAAGTTCTCTGGATGACCATCTTTTTTCTGAATGCAGGAGTTGACACAAATACCCCAAATTCTAGACTGCAGTTGTGAAGGTTAGACTGGATTTGGAATTCTGTAGTAGACACACCTGTAGTCATGTCTGTGAGGGTGTTTTCAGAGAGATTAAACTGAGGAAAGGGAAGTCCCATCTTGAATGAGGGCAGCACTATCCCATGAGCTGGTATCTCAGGCTGGATAAAAATGAGAAAAAGAAGCAGCAACCTGAGCGCCTGTATTCACCTCTCTCTGCATCCTAACTGTGGACACGATGTGACCAGCCACTCTACACTCCCACTGCTGTGCCTTACTATCATGATGGGCCATACCCTTGAACCATCAGCCATAGTAATCCCTTCCTCCCCTTAAGTTGTTTCTTGGGCAGAGTTACTACTACAAAGAAAATTAACTAATGCAGGAAATTACTGCCAGGAGTGGGCTCACTGCTGTGATAGTATGACCATGTGGTTCATAGTCCTTTTAGCTGGTTAGTTAGCGTGCCAGGGCCTCAGCCACTGAAATCGAACTTCAGATGCTTGTGCCACCTAGTGGGCATGTGCCACCTTGCACTTGCTTCACCTTTGTGTGCGGCTTATGTAGGATTTAGAGTTGAACAAGGGTACTTAGCCTTCACAGGCAAGTGCCTTAACCGCTAAGCCATCTCCCCATCCCTGATTTGGGGAATTTATACAAACTAAATGCACTTTGTATTATGAGGTTTCTTTGAGGAACAGAATGGAGTGTTTTGTTTGAAGTGATGTTTTGGAGTATAAAGTTGACAAGAGTAGAAGCTGTGATGATCAAGCTTCTCAACTTGATTGGATTTGGAATCATCTAGGACATACAAAGTTGGGGATGTCTATGAGGGCGTTTTCAAAGAGAGTAACTGAAGAAGGAAGATTTACCCTGAATGTGTACATTACTATCATCTATACATTAAAAAAATATTCAGTCTGATTCCCAAAGTGAATAAAAACGGAGAAAGGCAGAAGCCATCTGGACAGTACAGTTCATCTCTTTTTGCTTTCTAAAGATTAAGGACGCAATGTGGTGAGCTGCTTCTGATTCCTGCAGCCACGCCTTCCCTGACATGATGGGCTATATTCAGAAACCACGATCCAAAGTAAAGCCTTTCTGCCTTAAGTTAAGCTGCTTTGTTGCCACAAATTTGCTCACAGCAATGAGAAAACAGCTAATATAGTTCCCAGATGAAATATTTTTTTCTTTTCATTCCAACCTCAAAAGGGAAGGGCTGGTCTCTTCTCTAAATTTCATTCATCCAAATGTTCTTTAAGTCTAATCTTGCTAAGCTAAGTCTGGGACCTAATTATTTAACACATAAGAAATAGTGTTAGGGCTGGAGAGATTGCTTAGCAGTTAAGGCATTTGCCTACGAAGCCAAAGTTCACAGGTTTGATTCCCTAGAAACCACATAAGCCAGATGCACAAGTGGCACATGCATCTGGAGTTCATCTACAGTGGTTGAAGGCTCTGGCACACCCATTCACACACACACACACACATACCCTCTCTCCCTCTTTCTCTTTTTCTCTCTCTCTCTCAAATATATATTTTTTTTAAATTTACAAAAAAGAAATTGTGTCATTCCCCTTGGGTAGAAAGAGTTTCTTTCCTGAAAAGACAATTTCTTCCTGAGCTAATGTTTTATTTTAGAAACCTAAGAAGTGAATTTAATCCTTCTCAAAGAATCTCCTAAATCTTCCTACGTGTGAGATACTGTGCTCTGCAGTGTTAATTTATCTCCATATCAGAACTTCTGGTGGAACTTTAAAATTCTGTTGCTCAGTCCACACCACAGAATAAGAAATGCATAGTCTTGTGGATGGCCAGTGGAAAGGGTGAGAATCAAGCACTGGTATGTTCAAAGTTCTCCAAGGTAGCTCCAGATGCATGCGCCTCCTTGTGCATCTGGATAATGTGGGTCCTGGAGAATCTAGCCTCAAACCAGGGTCCTTAGGATTCACATGCAAGTGCTTAAACACTCAGCCATCTCTCCAGCCCTCTTTACAAACAGTTTTATACTGCTTCTTGCAGTCAGGGATGATAAAAGCTGCAGAAGTCATATAGCTGACATAGCCTAAAATTTTTCTGAACAGTGATAGTCTGTGTCACTCTAAAGCATGCTACTTTGACCTAAGAATTACTGGTATCTCAATGCAATGGAAAGACTTACAAGGGCATTCTAACCTTCCCTTTCTTTCTCCCTGAAAATGGGAGATTAAAACACCCATGTGAAAGATGTGATGGTGAGAGGGGATGTCCTGCCCAGATAGTTCTGTACAAATAGACCTTGTGAAAATATTTCTCATATTTCTTTAGCCTCCCTATATAATTTGGTTAAGCATGTAGGTTTTGACATTTCTTTATGAATGTTCTAATGTTTTATAAAACTTATAGGAAATATTTATGAATTTTACCCACTAATCTACCTCACATGCTCATTTAATTCTTGGGCCCAGCTGGGAGTCCCAAAGGACAAAGTTCTCTCTCCCCTATATTTACCATCTGGCCCTTTCCAGAAAAAAAAAAAAGTTTTCTGACTATTTCCTTAGGGCATGCAATGGTTAGGTCTGGCCAAGAAAGCATCTCTGGGCTTTTTCTTTGGAATGTGGGCATGAGAGGAAACAAGACAATATCTTTCAGCACACAGTCCTTTTTTTATCCACTTACCAAGGTCATCTGTCAGAGCAAGCCTGTTGTTTTTGGGTTTCTAATAGAATCAATTTTGAGTATATTCTCATGGGAACAGATGGGTTGGCACAAGTCTGCCCTCTGACTCATGTTCAGACACAAGAAGACGCCTTCTGTTGTTCAAGTGATGTAGAATTCATTGACTAATACAATATTGCAGAGTCTCTACTGGAAAAACAGGATGACATGAGCCAGGAGATGAGCTCCAGGGCCTGACAACCAAGAGTCTCTTTTCTGTGCTGGTCCCTTCTAGTACATACGCTTCCTCCCTGCTTCCTGCCCGCATATGTAAGCTTGATTGCATCTTTTTAAAAACCATATATCAGGGCTAGAGAGATGGCTTTGTGGTTCAGGCACTTGCCTGTGAGTTCTAAGGGCCTAGGATCGACTCCCCAGAACCCACATAAACCAGATGCACAAGGTGGCATATGCATCTGGAATTTGCAGTGGTTAGAGGCCCTGGTGCACCCATTCTCTCTCTCCTTCAAATAAATAAATGGATTAAAAATGCACATCAGAGCTAGAGAGATGGTTCATTGGCTGAGTGCACTTCTTGTGCAAGCATGAGGGACTGACACCACCACAGCTCGAATCTTCAGATCCCATGTGTAAATAGGCGGGCATGGCCACATGTGTCTGTAACCTCTAGTCCTGTAAATAGGAGCAAAGAGACCAAGTGTGGTAGTTTAAATGTAGGTCCCTCATAGACCCAGGTGTTTCATTAAAGCTTATTATAGCTTGGATCTCCAGCCACTTGGCTGGAGGAGGTGTCACTGGGGGGTGGATCCTGGGGTCCAACCCTAAGTTGTTACTGCGGGTGGATTTGATTTCCACCCAAAGGTATACAGAACAGTCTGAGCTGTGGCAAGGTCCCTGCTGCTTGCTAACTCTTTTTGCTTGATGCTTTTAGTTTATAAAAGCATTTTGGCTGTTTCTCTTTGCTTGGATATAAGGAAGCAGCTTCCTCTACCATTTATGGATCTTCCCACCTGGATTTGTAAGCTTGAAATAAATCCATTCTTCCCTTAAATTAAGCCTGGTTTTGATGTTCATCCCAGCAACGTGAAGCTGTCTACAACACTGGGAAATCACCTGGACTTGTGAAAAATAGGTTCTGGAATCAGTGAAGAGCCTGGCTCAAATAAGAACCATGAAGGGGTTGCCTGACATTTGGCTTCACATGGGACATTACAAGGTACATAGATGTGCATATACCATACATGTCACACCATACCACACCACATATATCATACCATGCCAGATCACACATACATCTCTCTCTCTCTCTCTCTCTTTCACACACACACACACACACACACAAGCAAGCAAAGACATATCCATCATATCAAAGAACTACTGGCTTCCTGTTGGAAAACCAGTTCTGGCTCAGTTTGTCCTTAAAGGAGGACGCGAAGCTGACCTGCTATATGCAGCACATTTTGGCGAGACAGCTGGCATAACCACTGTTCCCATCGTTCTTTGTAATCATAAGACAGAGCAAAGCTAACCAACTCTAGGTGATGTTGACCTGTGGCCTTGTATGAATGAAAACTATCTAGCTCTGTTTCTCAAGCTCAGAGATACTAGAAATCACTCAAGGATCTTGCTAAGTTGCAGAAGCAGAACCTGATTTAATATTTTGAGAGGTGAGCCTGAGACTTGGAATCTCTAATACGACCTAGATAATGTTGAGGATCCCAGGAGCTAGCCTTGAAGAGCAATGGTCTAAGGTGGGAATTGGCAAAGTAGTGTCTATGGCCAAATCCAGCCCCCTGCCTTTTCTGTAAATAAAGTTTGATTATAGAAGAAAGAACACTCATCTACCTAATGTTTTGTCTCTGGCCGATTTCTTGCTACAATTTCAAAGTTGTATAGTTGTGACCATATGACCTTCCAGTCTTAAAATCTTAAAATTACAGTGTCAATTTTCCAGGAGTGTGTCTAGACAAACTGTTTCTGAATCATTGAGAGGTTTTATTAGACGACTCCCAGCAGCATCTGAGGCCTGCTTCCAGGTGGGAGTGGCAAGGCTCATAAGTTTTGCTTAGCAGTCATATTTGAGGACTAAAGCCACATCCTGCCCTATTGAAGGGACAGGGTACTGATAGCATGCGATGCATGTCTTTAAGGAAGTCATCCACATTTACCTGCCTAAGCCTGTGTGTGGTGAGGCCCTTTGATCCCTGCACCCTTGACTTTCCTGTTCTTCAAAGTTGGAGCGCAAGGTTACAGTACTTAGTGGTGTTAGTCCCAAGGGAATTGTTTTAACTAGGAAGTGCTTTTGGATTAACACGTATAGAGAGAAGGGGATGAAAAGTAAAGGGGTAAAGCAGAGAGAGCAAACAAAAAAAGAAAGATGGGGAGAAGAAAGGCGGCAAGAGTTTCCTGAGAACCCTATATGAAACTCTGAGGCTGAGATTCCCCTTCAGATGTGGCCATAGACAAAATGAGGGAGCCACACTTTGGGACATGAATAACCTCTGCTCTCTCTATATCTGCTCCAGGGACGAGGCCTGCCCTCGGCCGGGTGGCTCTCCTCACAATTCCCAGGGAAGACAGATTGCTAAGAACTTGCTTCCTGTAGCTGAGGAAATACATCCTTCCTTTCTTGCAAAAGTGGAATTTGTGAAGTGTCTACAATCTCCACTCAATTCATCATGTTTGTTAACAGCACTTTTCACTTATAGGGCTCCCACCGAATGCCAAGCAATGTGTGTTCTTACGTCATCCTCACAGGAACCTTATAAAGTCAGACTTGTGAGCATGATTTTTGAAGACAGCAAAAACAATCTGGAGGCTCAGCAAATTTCCTCAGGCTCCACAGCAAGGATGAAGCCAGGTGGTGATTTTGATGTAGGTTTGCTGACTCTGAAGGCCACTACTTTCTGTTACACCAGTGTTTCACAAAGTACATTCCTCCAAACAGATGTGCATTGTGTTACATAAAAGAAAGAAAACAGGAATCTGTGTGGTCAAGTAGCTTTTTGGAAATCTTGTGTTAAACACAAACGGGATTATTTGCAGCTGTCTTTCTTAGACCTTTAAACAAGCTCCCAAACTAGGCAACTTTCTAAAAGAGACACGAATGTGTATTGCTCTCCAGTCTCACTGAAGCGTGGAATTGTTTCAGGGCACAACGCGACACACTGGGACATGTTCAAGACCCTAAACTGTCTCCTCTGGAGACGTCTTTCTGGGAAAACTTGCCTTTAAGATGTGCAATAATACATCAGCAAATGTCCAATGTTCCTACGCTGTCCCCTTGCCAAGAGGGCATTTGTACAGAGCTGTTTGACACAGGGATGGAATGTGGAGTTTACACTTTGTTGCTTTTGGTCCTGATTTAGAAATCCTAGGGCAGGATGTCCTTTCTGGAAGAGGATGGGGGTGTGGTCAGCTTCTGAGCAAGGTCGTCACAAGAAGGCGTTTCTACATCCTTGTCCCAGCGGGCCAGAAGCTATGTCCCATGGCTACTGTTCTGGTGGCCAGGGCTTCAAGGACTCTCCTGACTCTGCAGGGCTCTTTGGGATTAGTGCTACTTATTCAAATGGACTTAATATGTAATATATAATATATAATGTATGCTGCACAATATATAATGTATACTTAATATGTAATAATATATATTATACATGGTGGCTTGCATGTGAGGTATCTTCAGCTGATGGCAATTTGGAAAAGTTGTGAGGTCTTTGGGAGGTTGTCCCACACTGGAGAAGGTGTATTGCTGGTGGCCGGTTTGTTGGCAGTATAGCTCAGCTCTAATCTCGGTACTCAGACAACTTCCCTCCTGTTGCTCTGGAGATGTGATGTCCAACTGGCCGGCAGCTTCTGCCACGCTTTCCTTGCCATGATGAAACTTCCTCTTGAGACTGTAAGCTGCCAGAAGAGCAAACCCTTTCTCTCAGTAAGCTGCATCTGGTCAGGTATTTCACCTCAGCAACAAAAAGGTAACTGCTGGGCTGGAGAGATGGCTTAGCTGTTAAGCACTTGCCTGTAAAGCCTAAGGACCCTGGTTCGAGGCTCGATTCTCCAGGACCCACATTAGCTAGATGCACAAAGGGGTGCACGCATCTGGAGTTTGTTTGCAGTGGCTGGAGGCCCTGGTGCACCCATCCTGTCTCTCTCTCTCTCTGCCTCTTTCTCTCTGTCGCTCTCAAATAAAAAAAAAAAAATTAAAAAGATTAAAAAGGTAACTGCTACATATATGATAATATGTTAGGTTATATAATGACATATTACCTATAATAAATAGTAATATGTGTCATATATTACACATCATATAATATGTAACAATATATATGTTTTCCAAAGGACAATAAACAACACAGGAAACCTTGGCAATACTACCACAAAAAATGTTTTTCAGTAGTAATGTTCTTTTGTCACATGAAGGTGAAAACTCAATCTGACCAAAGTTGACGAAACAAATAAACAAACAAAAGACCTTCTCCTTGTGAGAAAATGCAAAGGAATCTTTTTCAGGGACCTGCAGAAGGTGACCAGGAAGACGGGAGTACACATTCCACTCTCTGAGGCCCTCGTCCCCTAACTCAGTGAGCTGGTCTGCAGTGCAACCTAATTCAAGTAAACTTCTACCTGGATAGTTGTGATCCCAGGCCTGCAAGGGACGTGTGGCCATCAAGCCAGAAGGCTTCCTGACCACAACTGAGTTATAGGATTAGGATCCATGTCAATTGTCAACACTGGGAGGGAGTCACTGGCCTTGGCGATTCTTGTGACCTTGAGATGAAAGGACTCCTCTGGCTGGTGCAATTTTGCAGACTCAAGAATTGTAAACTTGATTCTTGCACTTTCCCTTGACCAGTCTGACACTTACTGGCCTGTAAGCAGTATTTAGGGTATGTGGTGCATTTTATACACCTGTGCAGGTGGTCAAGAAAGTTGAGATGAGCTGAGTGTGTTTGTAATTTCTAGCCTGAAGGACAGGTTTGGTTTTGTAAAATTCCCCCCCCCCTCTATTGTTTGAACCTTGAACCTCTTTCTTAGAATCAATCACAAGGGGTCTCTGACCTTGGGCAGTCAAACAAACCTTTGAGATAAAAGCCGGCCTTTGGTACTATAGGAAAAAGTGCTTTGCCATTGTAATGGGGAACTGAGGCTCAGAAACAATCCTTGAACTCTAGACCCTGAGTTCATGTCTGCTTTTAACCAAAACAAGACTGAGAAGGATAATATATGAAACACCATGTTTTTCATCAGGAATATACAAGTGAGAGAGTGGGCTCATGAACCAAGGAAGGGAAAAAGGATTTAGAGAGAAAATAGAAGAAAGTGCAGAGAGCTCCAGCCATGTGGGAGGCAGGAGGGCATAGAGAGTCTATGTTGGAGTAGAGGTGTGGGGGAACAAGGGGAGGCTTATCAGGACAGGAACCTGGAAGTCCAGGAGAGATGATTAGGAAGGAAAGAGAGAGCTGCCCACCTGGTAAATGTTTACTTATAACCTTGTTGTTGTGGGCCTTACCTTCAGGCTCAGGTGAGCCAAAGTGTAGGCTGATTGGTCTGGGCTAGGGGCTGGCTCAAGAAGAGACCAGCACAAAGCCAAGTTTTGAGGCTAAGCTTAACCAACCACAATGCCAGAATCAGACTTCAATTCTAGGCAAGGGGAAATTCCTCCCAGGAGGGGTTCAGGTTGTTTATGGAAAAACAGAGCTAGGTAACGCCTTTAGTCTAAAAATAAGGAGAGTAGAGAGCCTTCTCTGGTCTCTAGTAAAGTGGAGATTGCAAGGGCTGGCTTACAGACATTTCTGCTTTTTACATTCAGGGCCCATTCACCCTAAACTACCTAACAAAGTTACCTTACTCCCTCTCATCACATCACAAGACACTTCTTTAAAAATTTCATAATTGTACCAAGCTGAACAGACTTATTGTGAAACTGATGCATCTATGTGCCTATTAAGGGAAAGTCTAAGTTGGAAAGGATCTTTTTCTTTGCATGGCCCAAAAGTTCTCATTATTTCACAATAGAAGGGCCGAGAGAGGTAAGCTCATGTCTCTTAGGTTCAGCAACTGTTAGATGTAGGAATGAAATACACGTCTGGACATGCGGAATACATCGGACTGCTGTCAAGATAGAGCTGACCCCTCAACTAGGAATTAAGCACTATTTTTCAGGATGGAGGTTGTTTTTATGACCCAACCTCCTATGGCATGGAGTTTTAGCAAGTGCAGTAGCTGAACTAATGAGTATTAGAGGAATAAAGAGAGAAGGCCTACATTTGTGGGCCAGTAGAGCCCTAACCAATCTAGAATTCAGGTGAGGATTTTTATTTTAACCTTACATCCTGTGTCAGCATTCCATGTAAATGAAGCAATTTATTCCAAGCCTGTCAAAATTGACTTTGCTACAACCTTAGGCTCTTTCTCTCTCTCTTTCAAAGTTGTATGGTGCAACTGGATATTTTGAATGGCAGTACAAAATGCACATAAATGATAGCTTGCTTTATTGACTGTGTGATCCAGGGAAAGCTGCTCAGATTCCTTGTCATTGAAATGAGAATATTAATATTCTTCTCAAACACTTGTGAATATTAAATGAGATGCTATTATAGATTTAGAATGTTGCCTGGCATAGAGCACAGACTCCATAAACATCATTATTAGCACCAAGGAAAGATAGAGTATTATTGTTTTTCTTGTGTGTGTGTCTGCGCATGCATGCATGCACGTGCATATGTGTGTGTAAAATACAAATGTGTGTGTATTTGCAGCAACCATACACTTCCCTGCAGTGGGAGCTGCTGGCCTGCTGAAGCCAGAGTTGAAAACTGGGTATTCCATTCCATCAGTCTTCACCCTGGTCTTGTTTTGAGTAATTCCAGAGCTTTCAGCTTTCTGAAGATTCTAGATGTCCGCTCCCCTGTGGGACTGGGGTTACAGGTCCCACAGGAGGGCATTTTTGTCTGGTTTGGGTGTAAGATTTCAAATTTTAATTCAGTTTTTAAAATACCCCACACAATGATTTTGGCCATGTATTGTTCTAAAGGTCTGGGAGTAGGAGACAAGGCATGAACTTAAAAGTTATAGCTCAGTGAGCTGGAAAATTCCATGACACTGGCTAAAGCGAATCACTGTATTTATCTTCATCATCACTACTATTTTCAGGCGTATACTTAATTTTTGTTTAGTTCTTTAATTGTTTCCATAGTCTAGAGAGAGGTGGAGGCAGAGAACAGAGCAGCCGATGAAGCCATCTACAGAAGAGAGTCATGAGGATGTGGTTAGATAGAATTCAGCGAGCGGCTGCTAACCTCCTTCCCACCCACTCAGTCATTCTGACAAACAACCGCAGGTCAGCAGATCAGCTGGGGCAGCCGTGGAAAGCTACTGCTGGTTCCTCGCCACCTACTGCCTAGAGGTCAGGATGACCTCTGCTGATTTATCCCCATATGATCACTTCTGTTGCATGTCAGACAGAAGAGTTCGAATTCTGGTTCTCCCTCCTAATCATGGTCTTTGGAAATAAATCTATCTCCTATTCTAGTAAAATATACATGGCATCAAAGTTACCAATTTAATCACTAAAAGATGTGATTCAGAGGGGCTGGAGAGATAGCTCAGTCAGTAAGGTGCTTGTCATGTAAGCATGAGGACCTGAGTTCAAGCTCCAGCGTCCATGTAAATATTGTTAGACATGGTGGCATGTATCCTTAATCTTAGCACTGGGCAGGTGGAGATAAGTGGGTTCCTCTGGCTCACTGGCCAACCAGTCTAGTCTGGTTGGTGAGTTCCAGTCCAGTGAGATAACCCTGCCTCAAGAGGAGGTGGATGGGAGGCTACGAGATAGCTCAGTGGGTAAGAGCACTTGCTCCATAGCATGAAGACGGGAGTTCGATACCCAGCACCTGTGGGAATAGGCAGGCATGGGTGCACAGGCCTGTGACCCCAGTGTTCCGGAGCCCCATGGTCAGCCAGTCTTACCAAAAGACATGGAGCTCGAATTCAGGTTCAGTCCTTGTTTTTCCAATTCCTTTGTTGTAATAAGTCTAATGAATAGCTTGGTTCTCAAAATTATTTACAGAAGCAAGTTTTCCTGAGGCTATGCCTTAGGGTGCTGGAAGGAGATGGTGGGGAGCAGACAGGTTACAGAATGGGTGTCCAGTGTCTATACTTCTCTAGCCTCAGAGTCTTTGTGGGCTTAAGAATCTGATTTTTTTTTCCTTTCCAAAATAGCAATAGAGTTTTCTGCAAAGATAGTGATCTTTGAAATCTGACTCTCCTTATTGCAAAAGCCTCAAGTGTTCGGATCTGGGCCACTGGGACTGGAAAATGAGGATTCTTATCTCCTGTCAATCCTTTTCTTCTTTCTAGGGCAGAGGCGTCCCTCTACATCCTATAGGACAGGGCAAAAGACTATTTTTCTTCTGTAACTTCAAAGAAGTCCATGCCTCAAAGGATCCTAAGGATAAAGACTCTATTCAGTCTTGAATCCTTCATGTGCGATATGTGTACACCGCTAGAAGCCACATTCTAAGCCTTCTCTTTAGAAAGTGAACGCGAAGACTGCTGGTGAAAACTGCCTTAGCTATAGACATGCAAGGTGGGTGGGGAGCAAGTTCTAAAACCCTCATCACTTTGCCTCCAGGTAAGTATGTGCTGCTGGTGCTCCACAAACCAACTGGTGCCTAGCTGATTTTCCAAACGGAGCTATAAGGAAAATGACTGAGATGCCCTCACTAAAGGGTTTCTGGAAGCCTCCAATGGGAACTGCACGTGTCGGAAAGTCCTTTACTGGGTGCTGCCAAAGAGAAGGGAAAGCTAGTAAACTAGGCAAAATAGGGACGCCAGGGAAAGGAGAAGAAAGAATACATGAAAATAGTGTGAAGGAGTGTTTGGGGAAAGGAGTTAGTTGAATCTTCTGAGGGTTGAGTGATGTTCCCCTAGAGGATGTTGGAACCCATATCCCTGGTCTAGTTATTCTGTGTGATGGAAGACACGACTATAACAATTTTTCTATGACAAAAGAATGACTGTGTTAAGTCTCGATGGTGGGGATTCACCTGGGTGGTTCAGATGGACCTAAGTGCAATTCCTAGTTTCTTCACAGGAGAGAGCAAGCTTTGAGTGAGGGCAGGAAGCAGTATCCAAGGAGGATAAAATGCCTGTTTCTTCCAAAACGAGTTTTCAGAGGGTACTTGGTGTTACTGACACCATGATGTCAGGCATTGACATCCAGAATGTGGAGTTGACTTATTTTAAGGCATAAGTGGCAGTTTGTTACAGTAGTTACATGAAAACTCATAGGTCACCTAAACATCTGTCCTTTTGCATCCCTCCTTTGCTTTCATCCAAGGGGTACACCCACATTCTCTCATTCCCTTCTATTCATCTAGCTCCATCTCTATGAGGGGTTTAAAATGTGGATGAGTGTTGGAGGTAGGCCACTTAGTTACTCCTTCAGCTTTCCTATACAGGTAAGATGTCTGTCTCCTTGAGAGACGAAGGCACTTGCTCCCATTCACACAGCTGCTTGGACAGGGCCCGGACTAGAAGCCTGGACCTGATACTCACACAGTGTTCTTTGCTTTCTGGTTACAATCTAGAGAAAAGGTAGTAGAGACTCCTGTGGGCTCTACCTACAAGGTATGTCTCTGGTCATGTGCTTCTGTCCATCTCCCTTGCCAGAATCTTATTGGCTAAGCCCTTTGTGGCTTCTCCTCACCCTTACACTGAGATAAATTTCTTGCTTGTGGCCTACCAGGCCTATGTAGTGTAATACCCACATCATCCCCCAACCTCATTTACTTCCATGTCTCTCCCCCCCGACCTCCACTCCCCACTGTTCTCTAGCTTGGTCACTCTGGCCGGAATTTAGCTTGGACCTTGAGTCAAGATCTTTTCTGACCTTGGGTCCTTACTATTTGTTTTCTTTTTTCAAGACAGTATCTTTCTTTGTAGACAGGCACATGTGATCATCTTGTCTCAACCTCCTAATGCCCCTGGGAAGTCCTTCAGAACGGCAGGCCACTCAGCTAAGCCTCCAAATGTTTTAGATCATGCCTGATTTCTCCTCTCCTGCCTTGTGTTCACTCACCAGAGGCCTACAAATCATAGACCTCATCCTCTAGAGTTCTTGGTAAGCTCGGCACTGGTCTAACCAAGGCATGCCAAGATCCTTGCTCTGGGATAGTGACAGCAGCGTCTGGGGTTATTTTATCCTTTTAATTTTTAATTTTTTTTATTGGAGTTCATAATACATGCCAAAATGTGCATATTATTGGTGTGCACAGAATGTAACACACAGAGAAGTTAGGTCAAGAGTTGCATCATGCCCACACAACAGCAGGAAGGAAGTAGTCAAAAGCCAATACCCAGTGACACCAAGGCTCCACGGCTTTCCTGAAGTACCACCCAGCTGGGAGCTAAGTATTCAAAATACACAAGTCTAGAGGGACATTTCATTCAAACCACCACAACCCCTACTTAAAGAGTTAGTTTACAGAGATGCCCAGGAGAAAGGAAGGAACCATTAGGAGAGAAATTAAGTTCCTCTATAAACTATCCCAGACAAGACAAAACTTCCAAGACTGGAAAGAATGAAACAGAAGAATGCCGTGTGGCATTTAATATGGATCACAAAAGAGTAAGAACTGATGAGTTCGTAAATCATCTTGGCTAGTGTAATTTACTCATTAAAAAATTAACAACCTTTAGGAATTACCTCAAAAATATGTGCATGGAGAATAGGAGAAAGTTTTAGTTATACATCTGATGGGAGATTAATATCTAGATTTTCCAGAGAATTCAAAAATCTAAACAAGAAATTAAATAGCCCAATCAATAAATGGGCTAATTAAATGATCAGACAGTTCTCTAAAGGTGAAATACAAATTGTCAATAAGCATACATAAATGTTAATTTCACTAGACCAAAGGAGTATGAAAATGTTGACAAGGGTATGGAGAAAGAGGAATCCTTATTCTAATGAAAGAATTTTGGTCATGCCCTTGATGTTGTCTGTGTGACGTTCCCATCTTTTTTCCTTTTTTTTTCTGTCTATAGTTTACTCTACAATTGTTTCCTCACAGGTCCCAAAGGAATGAGCAGCTGCTCATGGATTGAAACCTCTGAAACCCCAGTCAAAATAAACCTTTTGGCTTTTTTGCAGTTTTATAATTTTATTTATTGATAATTATATATATGCTATAATGTATTTTGTTCATATTCATTTCCCATTACCTTAATTTTCCCCTGCCCTTAATTTTCCCCTGCTTATTCCTGTTGAATATGTTTTTTTCCCAGGTAATCTTTCTTCCACTTTGAGATTGTTTTCATTTTTATTTTTTATGATCCATTGAGTTTAATTAAGATTATTTGCCAGAATGGGCAATTTATCAGTGGCTACAACACTGATGAAAATGTCCCTTTTCCCTCAGCAACAATTAACTGCCAGTAACTCCTCAGTGAAGAATGGGGTTCTCAGGTCTGTCTCCGTTATCCATGATAGAACATTTATGGACCCAGTCTTGTGTGGCTCTTGTGCATGTAATTGTTGTAAGCTCATGAACTCAATGGCCAGCATTCCACAACACTTTTCTTCATCCCATGGCTTATATATTCAATTCTCCCCTTCTTCCACAACATTCCCTGAGCCTTGGATGGGGTGATATAGATGTCTCATTTCGTTTTGAGCACTCAGCGTCACTTATTCTCAGTACTCTGATGTGTTATGAGTCTCCTCAGGAATTGCTAGCTACTGCACAAAAGAAACTTCTCTGACCAAAGATGAGAGCAGCATGAATATAGGGGCATAAATATAAATATTGAGAGGGAAACTTTATGGGCATAAAATATCCATTTAACCAACCAACAGCAGTAGCTTTCCTCCCCTAGGGCCTAGGAATACTCCAGCCACAGGCTTCTGACTAGACTTTCAGTACCAGCCATGAAATCCCTCCACTGGTGCAGTCCTCAAATACAATCAAATACCAGTTGGTTACCCCCGTAACAAGCATGCCGTTGTTATACCAGTTGCCTAGCTTGCCACATGTGTAGCATACAGGATCCACTGCTGGGTAAGACTGCTGTTTGATTCCTCTACCCACCCATCAGCCTGCAAAGCCACTTCTGGCACTATGAAAACTAGACTGTGGGGAAGAAGGAAAGTTCCAGGTCAGTTGAAGCCCATTCCCCAGTTTAAAAAAAAATTGTTTATTTTATTTATTTATTTGAGAGTGACAAAGAAAGAGGGAGAGGGAGAAGGAGAGAGAGAGAGAGAGAGAGAGAGAGAAAGAGAGAGAGAGAGAGAGAGAGAGAGAGAGAGAGAGAGAGAGAGAGAGAGAGAATGGGTGCACCAGGGCTTCCAGCCACTGCAAACGAACTCCAGATGCGTGTGCCCTGTGGGTCCTGGGGAATCGAGCCTTGAACCAGGGTCCTTAGGCTTCATAGGCAAGTGCTTAACCACTAAGCCATCTCTCCAGCCCCCATTCCCCTTTTTAAGTTGATTTATCTCAAGTATTTGTTATATAAACAGAAAGCAAACCCAATAATTAAATTTAAAAAATTATAATCTGCAATTATTATAACTGCTCATGTACAACATGATTAATGGCATTTTTGTGTCACAAATTGTTAACAAAATTCATTTTCATGTGTGGATGTTAGGTGATTTCTAAGTAATAAATACTAAACACTGCAACAGTCTGCTCAGAGAGAAATCTCTGTGAACATTCATTGTTTGCTTTAGGATGAATTCCTGGATAAAGAATTGTTCCATCAAAAGCTATGCCCTTTACTAGACATTTCGATACTGATTTCCAAATTGCTCTCTGGAAAACTTATATCAAATGACAATCTAACCAGCAGTTGCTAAGATTGTTTGCAAATATTGATTAAGTATGAATATTAAAAGAAGACTTTGGCCATTTAACAGGGCATATATCAAGTGGATGTTGTTCACAATAGGGCCACCATCTATTTTTACAGTATCATTTTATTTCCTTCTCCACTCCCCCACACATGTTTTTCAAATAAAATTTATCTACTTCTAATTTCATGTTTCTTCTCAGCTAGCACTAACACCCTGTTCACCATTAACCTTCCCTGAAACAACTCAAGACTTATATTATTTGTTATTGTTCAAAGGCCACATCCCTCATCAAGTCTCTTTGACATGCCCAGTCAAGAGAAGCTTTACTGTCTTCTCCTGTAATTCTTTTTTATTTTTGGCATTATCTTACCTTATGCTTTCACATCCATACCAGCTATAGATAAGGACTATGACCCATTCTTCCTTCTACCCTACACGAGGGACAAATTGTTTTTCCTTGCTGTGCCTCAGCTTTCTTGGCTGTAAACCCAAGATGGCTAATTTACTTTACTTACTTATTTTTGGTTTTTCAAGGTTAGGGTCTTGTTCTAGACCATGATGACCTGGAATTCACTATGTACTCTCAGGCTGGCCTCAAACTCATGCCAATCCTCCTATCTCTGCTTCCCTAGTGCTGGGATTAAAGGAGTGCACCTCCATGCCTGACAAGATCAGATAGTTTTAAAGCACATTTCACCTTCAGCAATTTACTCAGTCTTTATATATGAGATATTTCACAGCTATGACAGCAATCTATAGTTTCTGAAACCACAGATGTGTTTGAGAATTTAATGAAAGTGTTGACGCACAGACGGTTGTAGAGATGCACATATGCAATGTCAATGTGGCTGTTAGATGACTGCTAGAAGTCCAGAGTTAAGAATGGATGGATGGTTCCCGTCTATGTCGGTTTCTCTGTTGGGTGTAGTATAAAGCCTACTGAACAATTTTACTGTAAATCATGTTTAAATAGGAGATAGAGTGAGACCTGATTGTGTGCGCTCCTTCATGGACTTATGGATGCACTCCATGACTTTCTAGTTGTCTCTGAAAGTACGTCTCTGTTTATGGCAACACTTGAAAGAGATGAACTGAGAGACTTTCAAAAAATTTAATTGAAAAACATTTTGGCTTTTAGTCCTTTAAGCACCATTAAACAGTAGGCATCTTGGGGAATCCCCCCCCTAGCAGTTTGTGATTTCGTATTTCCTGGGAAAACTGCAAATAATTGAGCAATTGTGATATAATGTTGTTACTCAAATATAAGAACACAGATTGTAAAAGGTTTTACACACGTATGTGGGTGTGGTGTGCATGAGTGTATTTGTATGTGCATGGGGTGCACAATATATGCAGATGTGTATGTAAGCATGTATTTGTGGAAGCCATAGGTTGATATTTGATGTCTTACTCAGTCACTCTCCACTTCATTTACTGAGGCAAAGGTCTCCCACTTGAACCCAAAGTTTGCTGATTTGAGTAGTCTAGCCTTCTAAGCATATTTATGTGGGTGTTAGGAATCTAAACTCTGATCCTTTCACTTATACAGCAATCACTTTATCCACTGAACCATCTCCCAAGTCCAATTTTTAAGAGATTAATTCTAGGCATAGTAGCATATCAGTGGGAGAGAAATCAAATAAGTGTGCGTGGTTAAAAAATACATGCATACTATCTAAATGAATAATAGCAGTGTTCAAATAGGTTTGCATAATTCTGTTGATAGTATTCAAGATTTTTATCTTGTTATCTCACTAATGGAGGAAAATATTCACACCCTGAGGATAAGGCTGGCCTTTGAGACTGCCAGGGAAAGAGTTGGGCTTTGGCTGCTGGGCATATGCTTCCTATGTTCAGAATGTGCTTTTTATCCAATTCCTTATTATGTCAAAGGCAAATTAATGCAGCACATCCTTGTGGTGTGGATGTTTATTCCATATTTGAGTTTGGGCTTTTTTTTTCTTTAAGACAAATTAGTTGATGCAATTTGGTAATCAAGCTAAGAGTGATGACTTAATCCTTTTTAGGGACCTCATTTGATTTACTGTGCCCAGTTGCTTCTCCATCCAACCAAATGGGCTTTCAGCCACAATGACTGGAATTTGATTCATTTTATTTTCTGGTAATGGTGGCCTACTTCTGATACAATCCACTTGTATGGAATGAGAAGTTGACTCATGCTTTAAAAAATATTTTATTTATTTATTTATTTGAGAAAGAGATATAAAAAGGCAAAGTTAGATAAGGAGAAAGAGAGAGAGAGAGAGGGAGAGAATGGGTGCACCAGGGCCTCTAGCCATTGCAAATGAACTCCAGATGTATGTGCTATGTTGTGCATATGGCTTATGTGGTATGGATTCAACATATATAGATAGATAGATAGATAGATAGATAGATAGATAGATAGATAGATAGATATGGCTTATATAAGTGTATCAGTTACCTTCTCATTGCTAGGATAAAACACCCTACCAGAAGTGGTTTACAGAGACAAAGGTTTGTCTCCAGCTTACAGTTTAGAGGGGAAGTTTTATCATGGCACGAAAGCATAGCAAAATCAGACAACTGCTCATCATCTTTCCTTCAGTAGGGAAGGAAGTAGAGAGAGTGGTCTGCATGTGGCAAGTCATCTGGACTACAACTCTCGAAAGCCTACCCCCAGTGATATACCTCCTTCAGCAAGGCTTCACACTGCCAAAGACTCCACCACCTTTCTAAACAGCACCACAAGCTGGGGATTAAGCATTCAAACACATGAGGCTTTGAAGAACATTTTATATTTAAACCACCACAGTGAATCTGCTATGAATACCAATTTAAGGGACAAAATCTTGGTTTGATTAAGTGTCTCTGCCTCAGAGAACCTGAATCTTCTTAGTCTTAGGACAACAATAACTTTCCCAGGTATAAATTCTTATTCCACTCATTTTATTACAGTTTTAGAATTATTGCAATCATATTTACCTTGCTAATTATTCAATTATTATACTAAATTCTCCCATAAGAATCTGTGATTTAAAATCACTTAGGGCTTTTCAAACTTTCTAGAATAGAGTAGATGCCTAAAAAGATTTCTTAAATTGTTCTTATAATTATTACTAGAAGAGTAATAGCAGTAAACATTTGTAGACTTCTTTGCAGTTTCAGATGTAATATTCATGAGCTGTCATGGACATATCTTAAAAACTACTGAATGTGAAGGAGACAGTACCAGCTCTACAATATGATTCATGTACATGCAAAGTGCATACATAGTCAAGTCAGCACTGTGTGGAGTTAAATGATCCAAATATATCTAGCATGTGTAATAAACATGCATGAGAGAACCTTGGAGAAAAAAGAATAGTAGTGGTACAAAAGCAAATCAAGAAACAGTCCAATTAAATAGGAATAAGTCCTTATACAGAATGAAAGTGAGAGAGTATTGAGACCTGGGAAAGTATGTAAATCTTAACTGTGACATGAGGAGACGGAAGCAGAAAAGAGAAAGCTTTGTTTAGTGTAGATTTTAGAGATAAATGAACTTAAATATTTGTATTTCAGTTTGAGTGCATGAAATTTCCCAAATGCCTTGTTCTTGACTTAGCATCCACATTATCTCACTCTTCAAAATCTTTGTCCTATCTCCCTTCCTTTCTTCATTCCTTCTTTCCTTCCTCCCTCCCTTTCTCCCTTCCTTTCCATCATATTCTCTTTCCTCTTTCTCATGTAATCTCAAAATACTGTCATCAAAAAGAAATGATTACCCACAAAATCCACATACTGTATGGTTCCCTGTATATGTCATTGTAAGGAAGGTGGCCCACAGCAACAGAATTCTGGTGTGTGGTTGTCTTGGATTGGTGGTGGGAGACAAAGATGCATGAGATCATTCTAGGATGACAGGAATGCCATACATCTTGATTGTGGTAGTCACATAACTGTACTACTTGTCAGGCACTGTCGTAGCAAAATACCATGGACTGGGAGGCTTAAAAATCATATATTGTATTTTTTTCAAGCTAGGGTCTCATTCTGGCCCAGGATGACCTGGAATTCACTATGTAGTCTCAGGCTGACCTCAAACTTACAGTGATCCTCCTACCACAGCCTCCTGAATGCTGGGATTAAAGATGTGTGCCACCACACCCAGCTCAGAATTCCATTTTTTGTGCATGGTTCCAGAGACTTAAAATCTGAGACCAAAATGTTAATTGGTACATCATAGACCATTTTCCTTGCTTGTAGATGGTTATCTTTTCCCCTGTTGTCTTCCCATGGTTTCTTCTCTGTGCACAAAAGTCTTGGTGTCGTTTCCTCTTTTTGTAAGGACATTAGAATATTGGATTGAGACTCCACCCTTATACCCCCCACCAAACTTAATTACCTCCTACAAGACACCTGCATGTACCACATAAGGGTGCTTTGGTCAACAACAGAGCATATGCAGAGTAGTGGTCCCTAAGGTCGCATCACACATACCATAAAGGTCTATCAGCTTGTGAAAGTAGATTCTCCTTCTACACTGGATAAAAATATTGAAGGAAGTGCTTCTCAGAACATGTCAGTTATATTGAATGATTGCATGGCTATCCAGTCATTTTGGGAGTTAAGCTTTTATACAGAAATTTTGGGGGTAGGGGCTTCATGGCATCATGTAGTTATTTTAATGGGTAGAGCTTCAACATATACATTGTGGTACCACACAATTTAGACCATGACAATCATATAACTAAAATACTTAGAACTGTACACCTTAAAATTATACCCCAATTTATGTGGTTTTTTTTTTTTTTTTTTTTTTGGTTTTTCAAGGAAGGGTCTCATTGTAGGCTAGGCTGAACTGGAATTCATTATTTCACCTTGTAGTCTCAGGGTGGCCTTGAACTCTCTGCAATCCTCCTACCTCTGCCTGCTGAGTGCTGCAATAAAACGCATGCGCCACCATGCCTGGCTCTTGTGTGTATTATTTATGTATGTTATTTTTATACCTCATTAAGCAAAAAACTCAATAAGTAAGAAATGAGTCATTCATCATGTAAAATTATTACATACTTTAAATCCAAAAACATATGCATTCTGTGACTACTCAGAAAAATATAACTCACCTATCTTTACGACATTCGCTTCTTTAATGAAGAAGAAGAACAAGCAAGAAGCAGGCCATGCCCAGTGGCTGTACTGAGTTTTACATGTCCCTTCTGAGTGACATTGTTTGTGACTCTGTGATGTAGTTAGTAAACAGGACAATTCAGGGCAAAGTTCTGGCTGAATAAAGCTGTAATATAGGTTACATTAGGACTCCACAGGGAGGGTCTGGTCTGGAGAAGCAGATGGGAAAGTCAGTAGATATGGGTGATAGCCAAATTAATATTTCTTTCTGGATAAATTATTTGGGAGATAGTTGAGGTCAAGCTCACAATAAATAACTTAGGACAGACTTTAGGGCAATCTGTCTGATGTGGAAACTGTAAGACTTTACTTTGAATGTTGAATTTAGATGAGTCACCTTAGGTTTTAATATAGGTTTCTCCACTTTAAAAAAAAAAACAAAACACTAATTTCTCTGGATCCTTACTTCCTTCTCTGGAACACAGGCCTTTAAAAGCTATCACAGCCAAATTCACAAAATGGCACATGTGTATAGAGTTCTTTTGGAGTGACAAGAGGTCCTGGTGCCCACATACGAATCCTCACTCTCTCCCTCCAAATAACTAAAAAAAATATTTTAAAAGCTAGCACACAGGGCTGTAAAGAGGATTTGAAACGAAAGATTGTATATGTAGGGATTGGAATTAATAGAAGCTTAATAAGCTTTAATATTTGACATTCGGTGCAGCTCAGGCAGTAGAATTTATAATAGGTCAGGCCCAGAAACAGAATGCTTAGGTCATAGACCCCAGATGTGGTCTAGTACCCTGGAGAGTTCCCCTGAGGGCCTGAGTCTGCAGAATGCTGGAAGGCTTTTGCCCACTAAGACCCAAGAGCTGGGAATTTGGTGTGAAAGAGATGGTTCCCTAATTAAGATAAATTTAGTACCCAAGTAACTGGGAATATACAAGAGCATTTGGCTCATGAGTCAGAAGGAAAAGGCATTTCTTTTGTCCTAGCTGGAGCGTTCACAGGATTTTCCAGTCTATGTAATCGTAGTTCAGTTCACAGGGGTGAACAGAAGAAGTGAGACAGTGCTGATGATAAGCCACTGCCAGCTGTGGTTTCTTAGGCTCTGTAATTCAAGGGAAGCCTGTACCATCCATCTGGTTTTGATTTCCCTAAGCAGGTGATTTGAGGTAAATAGTTCCTTTGGGTCTAGTTTTCTGAATATATCAAAAGAAGATTTTGAGTTCAAGGGCTTTTAAGGATCTTTTCAGCTTAGGATGTTCTATCATCTGAAACTAGACAAGGACCTTAATCAATCTATGTGCCTACGGCTGGACTCACTATTCACTGCACGTTGAGCTGTGCACTGTGTGCTAAGGAGTTAATGAACAAGGCAAATGCAAGGCCTTTCCTGGCTGGACCTTTTATATCTGTCACAATGTCACATGCCTAGGGTCAATATCTACTTACTGTTTCTATCTGTGATATAGGAGATATGTTCATTTCACTTGTAGGAAGCTTAGAGATGGGGTATTGACTAGGACATCATTTGGCAGAGTCAGGTTGCAATGTTAAACAAAACCAGGCATGGTGGCACACCTCTAATTCCAGCACTTGACAAGCTGAGATAAGAAGATAATGAGTTCTAGACCAGTTTGAGCTACATGAGACCCTGTCTCATAAAACAAAATGATGGGCTGGAGAGATTGCTCAGTGGTTATGGCACTTGCCTGTAAAACCTAATGACCTGGGTTCGATTTCCCCAGTATGTACGTAGAGCCAGATGCACAAAGTGGTGCACAAATCTGGAGGTTGTTTTCAGTGGCTAGAGGCCCTGGAATGCACATTCTCTCTCTCTCTCCTCTCTCTGTCTCTCTCTTATTCCTTAAAATAAAATAAAAATTAAAAAATGAAATGGATTTTTAAAAAAATGAATCAAAACAAAAGCAAATGAACAAAACATTTTTAAATTGGAAACTTGGTAGCAGTATAACAAATGAACCCTTGGCATCCATTTTAGAGTCAGACTTCAGGTCCTAGCTCCGACACCATGCCTCTTTTGAGAAGTCACCTAACTTACTAGAACCTTAGTTTTCGTAACTATACAATGAAAATAGTAGTAGTACCTAGTTCATGGAGTTATGACAAGGATTATACTGATGGTGTTTAGTCAAGGTTCTCTAGAAGAACAGAGCCTACAGGAGAATATGTGTTCTAAAGGGGATTGCTTAGGTTAGCTTACAGGTTACAAGCTGAGCCATCTAATGACAGCTGTCTGCAGGCTGAAGAGTCAAAGAATCTGGTAAATTCTCAGCCCACAAGGCCAGATACTTCCCCAGTCTCAAAATGAAACTGAAGGTCAGGAGGATTCCTGGAAAGCTGCTGGTCTTCAGCCACATCAGAAGGCTGTGAAGCAGGATTCCAGAGTCGACAAAGGATAGCAGCAACAAGGTGCACACTCTCACCAGCAAGTGGCACAGGCAGCCAGGCCAAAAGGCTCTGTGCTCTCCTGGACAGTCTTTACATATAGTTCACCACAGGAAGGGCTATCCACTCTGGTCCTCCTCTCTCCATCAACCCTCCCCGCAAATATGCTCACAGATCTTAGTAAGAGGCATGTCTGTTCCTTGATTCCCAATCTGATCAAGTTGACAAAAGAATCATCAAAAAAAATCATCACAAATGAAAAACTATGATTTAGAGGGCTGGAGAGGTGACTTAGTGGTTAAAGCACTTGCCTTTGAAGCCTTAGGACTCAGGTTCGACTCCCCCAGAATCCACACAAGTCAGATGCACTAGGTGACACTTGCGTACAAGGTCATGGATACACACAAGGTGGCACACACATCTGGAGTTCAATTGCAGTGGCTGGAATCTCTAGCATGACAATTTTCTCTCTCTCTCTCAAATCACTCTCTCTCTTTCTCACACACATACACAACAACTATGACTTAGATTTGAAAGAATTTGAGTTGTTTAGCTAGAGTCTTGAAGCCTTAGGAGTTGGGGTAACATGTGAAAAGTAAGTGACACCCATCTTTAGACATTTGATCATGTTATTGGGAAGAGTTATTGGAATTATTGTGGATAGAGTCATATGACTGATTTTGGTCAAATAGCTGGATTTTCAACAGAGATGACAGGGCTTCAATGTATGGCAGAAAAAAAAAAACGTGAAATTAGCATTGCTTAAAACTGGAACTTGAGGGCTGAGGAAATTGCTTAACAGTTTGCATGCAAACCCTGATTTTCCAGATTCAATTTATAGTACCCATGTAGGGCTAGATGCACAATGTGGCACATGTATCTGGAATTTGTTTGCAGTGGCCAGAGGCCCCAATATACCCATATTCTCTCCCTCTCTCTCTCTCTCTCTCTCTCTCTCTATATATATATATATATATATGTGTGTGTGTGTGTGTGTGTGTGTGTGTGTGTGTGTGTGTGTATGTGTGTGTGTGTGTGTGTGTGTGTGTATCCCTGTGGTGGTTTGCATAGAATAGATGGCCCCCAATATATTCAGTTTATTTGTTTGTAGTTTGCATCTTTAACCACCTGGCTGGACTCAGATGCAGCATGAGGCAGAGCATGATGCCCCGATAGGCTAAAAGAGTCTTTAAAAGATGGACCATCATTTGCATAAAGACCTCAAGATGTCTTGGATATACCAGGACTAGCAGTATCACTGGATGGATCTTAAGGTGTCGTGGTGGGTTTCAGATTTCAATCTAACGATATGCAAAGTGTGCCTAGCTGGAGTTCCTGAACTGTGCTGTGGCTTTTGGCTTTTAGGTTTGTACTTCTCTCACTCTGCTTGGACCTGTGAAGGCAGGCCAGTTTCTTCTGCCATTATGGAACTTCCCCTGGATCTATAAGCTTCAATAAATATTCCTTCCTCCATAACTGTGTCTGGTCTGTCTTGGTGCTTACAACTAAAGATGTCTTCTGGAGTGATAAGCCAGGTTTTATGGGCTATTCTAATGAGAGTCTAAGAATTATAAGTACAGATAACATTGAACTTTGAGGCTTGGCTTATGAGCTTTCTAAGGGGAAGGAAAGACTGCAGAGGACTTTGTTAGAACTGGGCTACTGGCATAAGGGCTGGCTGCATCCTGCTGCCCAGCTCCAGAGGCCTTGATCAAGGTTAAATTTATAATGGACTGATGTGCTTGGCTAGAGATATTAAACTAAAAGATTTAAGATTTTAAGCTGGAAAACCTCAAGCAAGTTAAAATTACAGGCACTAAAACTGGTTACTAAATCTGCTATTGTCAAGCACATTAGCAATCTTAAAGGACGATGGTCCAATTGCTTTGCAATAAAAACTATGCCGAAGGAAAGACTATCTTAGAAATACAAACAATTTTAGAAAAAGTTGACTGGAAAAGAAAACTGTTTTCAAGGTTATGATTTATTTTGTCTGTGAATTAAGATTATGACTGTGTCCTGTACACCTGGTATTGGATTCAGAAACATAGAAGATATGAGGAGTGGTCATGAATTGCACACAGTGCCAGGAGCTGCTGCTCAGATGCAGCATGAGGCAGAGCATGATGCCCCGATAGGCTAAAAGAGTCTTTAAAAGATGGACCGTCATTTGCATAAAGACCTCAAGATGTCTTGGATATACCAGGACTATACAAGCGCTACCATAGAGCGCAATATTGGCCTGAGATGAAAGTGTTCCCCGGCTACTCTGCCCTGCTGGAGGGGTGGAATTAAAAAATCTGGAGACTGTTAGTCTCTGGTTATATTGAACTTAAACTGCAGAAGTTTGATGTTTGTTTGATGATGGTTGAGTTTACATTGTTTTAGTCTCTCCTTGCTATGCCTTATACCAGTTAAAAATGTTTACTCTGCGCCTTTATATGTTAGAAATGTTTAACTTGCTTGATTTTATAGGTCTTAATATCTTAAATTAGTCAAGACTATGGGGACCTTTAAAATTAAACTGAGTACAATTTACAATGTGTGATGGTTATAAATCTATTGGGGGCCAGGGGCAGAATGTGGTCGTTTGAATAGAATAGATTGCCCCCAATATATTCAGTTGTTTTTTGTTTGTAATTTTCATCTTTAGACACCTGGCTGGAGGCAGTGTCACTGGGTGGATCTTAAGGTGTGGTGGTGGGTTTCAGATTTCAATCTAAAGATATGCAAAGTGTGCCTAGCTGGAGTTCCTGAACTGTGTTGTGGCTTTTGGCTTTTAGGCTTGTACTTCTCTCTGCTTGGACCTGTGAAGGCAGGCCAGTTTCTTCTGCCATTATGGAACTTCCCCTGGATCTGTAAGCTTCAATAAATATAACTTCCTCCATAACTGTGTCTGGTCTGGAAGTTCATCTCAGAGAACCTGAATCTATCTGGTACAATCCCTTTCTCACTCTCATAAATAAATAAAAAAGATTAAAAAAACTTGAGTCTTTAATAAAGTGATTATTTTCAAAGCAAAAAGAATGTTTAAGTGGTGGCTTCTTTCCAAGTTAAGGATGGTACAGATGGGATCCCTACCCTGGTCACATGAGTTCTGGTTCTTAGGGGTTCAAAAACTTGGCTGTGCCTGAAAAATATCTAAGGATAGAGCTCAAGAATCATTACTAGCAGAACACCCCAGCTGGTCTATGATTAGGCTGTTCAGATTCCATGATGTGGAGGGTGGGGCTCCTGTAACTTGGATTGAGCTATGCTGGGACTCTGGTGTGAATGTGCTTCAAGAAAGCTCCCAGAAACACAGGTAAATGCCAGGCATCTTTGGAGTTACTCAGCTGGAATGGAGGTGCCAGAATCAGCAGTGGCAGGAGTGTAGATGGAAGGCTGACATATGGCCAGTAGGCTCATGGAGAGCTATAGATACTGGTGAGGGGATGTGTGCGTTACCTCTCAGGATTCCATGATGAATGACGCATTTACAAATAATGTCATTCTGGAAAGAAGAGCTAGATGATGAATGAGGCAATTTCAGACACAATATTCCTTCCTTTGATATTGTGGTTTGAATATAATATCCCTCACAGGCTCATGTGGTGAACACTTTGTTCTCCAGCTACTGGTGGTGTTTTAGGAGGCGTGGAAACTTCATCAAGTAGGGCCTAGATGCAGAAGTAGGTCATGGGGATGGGAGGGATATGAAGTTTACAGTCTGCCACCGCTTCCTATCCTGTCTCTACTTCTTTGTTGCCCCTAATATAGACAAATTCTCTCCCAGCCATACATACACATTTTCTCTATCATGATGGTCTGAATCCCCTAAACTGTAATTCAAAAGCAATTTCTTCTTTCTTAGCTGATTTTAGCCAGATACTTTATCACAATGATGAGAAGTAATACAGATGTGTAATTTGAAGCTTGAAAAATTCTCATCTTTCTTTCATACTCAAGCTAGTTTTTTTGAATTAATTATCTATTTGCAAGCAGAGACAGAGAGACTGAGAGAGAAAGAGAGAGAAGAGAGAATGCTAGGGCCTCTAGCCACTGCAAATGAACTCTGGATGCATGTGTCACTTTGTGCATCTGGCTTTATGTGGGCACTGGGGAATTGAACCAGGGTCGTCAGGCTTTGCAGGCAAGTGCCTTAATCACTGAGCCATCTCTCCAGCCTGAGTTATTCTTATGTTAGGCAATGTGTGGTGATTGGACCACATTATTAATGCTCCCTTCCATTCACAGCACATGGGCAGGAAGGGCTTTCAATAATGCCATTTTCCTCGCAGGTGGAGGTGGTACCAGTTGGTCCATTCAGTGTAAACTCCGTAGATCAAGGACTTGTTGATATCAGACTTGGCAAGGGCTGGAAACCAACAGTCAAACTTTTCCTTTAAGGGACAAGTTCTTTTGTCTACACCCAACCTGGCTTTCTTCAAGTCAGCACTTTCATTCTTATCTCAAGGCAATTCGTGAGTTAATTAGTTGCAATAATTAGCTCTCCCCAGCAGAGGAATGGGTAATAACAGAGAAGGGAAATGAGGCCAGCAGGGAGATGCGGTTGGGTGTTCTGAGACGACACACGGAGGAACTGTAGCTGGTCGTGCTGACCAATGAAGCACAAAGGAAAAGGTGGCTAAAACCAAAACCAAAACCTGTCCCTGAACACACGGAGCGCGGAGGACAATTCAAAGTGAAAAACGCGAGGTCCAAATACTTACGCGGTGTTCTTTCCAATATCCGCCCACATTCTGAGGTCAGGAGAGGTCCCCGAAGATGGTTTCCTGTGGGAATGAACCACAGCAGGCAGGCAGAACGTGAGGCTTGGTAGAAGCTGCAGGCTGGAAAGCCTCTTCTCTTTATTAGTTGTGGGATTTGGGGCCAATCGTCCGATTGCCTGTAGAATGACAATGTCGACTTCCCAAGGTGTGGAAGACTTGCCCCTGCTCCACCTGCGACTCCTGGAGATCTCTGTGCACTTTTGAGGCCGAGTCCCTGACTGCCTGTCCTGAAAGCTGATGGGACCGTGGACAATTTCCTTGGCTCTCTTTTTTTTTGCCTTCACGAAGTCACCATCATTTTCTAACGCTATCTCTGTTAACCTAGGACCATTATTTTCAGTAAAATAGATCTAAATTTTTACATTTTCAGGGTGGCCCTTTAATGGCAATATATTTTAGGATTTAAGAGGGTTTTTTTAGTGTCCTAGAGCTGACACTTAAAAAGCAGCAAAAACCTGGGTTGGAGAGATGGCTTAGCGGTTGAGCACTTGCTTGTGAAGCCTAAGGACCCCAGTAAGAGGCTTGGTTCCCCAGGACCTACATTAGCCAGATGCACAAGGGGGCTCACTTGTCTGGAGATCGTTTGCAGTGGCTGGAAGCCCTGGTGTGCCCATTCTCTCTCTCTCTCTCTCTCTCTCTCTCTCTCTCTCTCTCTCTCTCTGTTACTCTCAAATAAATAAATAAGAATGAACAAAAAAATTCTTTTTAAAAAGGCGTGCGCCACCACACCTGGCTGAAAATGCAATTAAAAAGTTATATATGTTTTTTTTTTTTTTTTTACAAAAAGCATCAAAAACTAGATGGCTTAAAACAAGGGAAATCTATAGTTTCATAATTCTAGGGGAGAGAAGTCTGAAAGGAAAATATTGTGGGTCACACCCCATCTGCTGTTCTAGAGGAGACTGCTTCCTTACCTCTTGTGACCTCTGTTATTTACATTCAATGAATGACATCCCCTGGTTTGTAAGTACATCATCCCATTTGTGAATGTTTTTTTTTTCTTCTGTTTCTTTTGTGTGCAAATCTACTTCCTTTTATAATAGACCAATCACATTAGAGTAAGGATCACTCTAATGGCTCTACTTTAACTTAATTATCTCTGTAGGACTCGCATTTCCAAATGAAGTGCCATTCAGTGGCATGTTTGAAAGATTAGGATCTGAGCAGATCTTTTTTTTTTGGGGGGGTATCCATAATAGGAGTTTTATACATTTGGGTTCAAATCTTGGTTAGATCTAGACACAGTGGTCAAGTTTCTCACTTATTTTTTGCATGTGTGTGTGTGGGGATGTATGGTTCCCTTTAGCACCCTATGCCATCAGTCACCTGCAGTTGAAGGGGTGCGTGCTTTCCAGCTTCAACAAATAGAATTCCTGCCAGCAAAGAGCAGTGTGGGCTAGCACAAACACTAGTCATCTCTGTGGTTACTTGACCGAGACCACTTATAGAAAGGACTGAGTTTTGGTTCATGGTTTCAGAGATTTCAGTTCACAGTTTCTCGGATCCATGATGGTGGTGGGAATGTGAAGCGGGAAGAGATTCTTCATGCATGGACAGCAGAGAGAAGGGGAATGTGGAAAAAGGACAGGGCAGGATGGAGTACACAACCCCCCCACCCCAATCTAATTCATTCAAGTAGGCCATGCCTCATACCTTTCCTTGCCTCCCAATAATTCAATGCATTAATCTAGCAAGAGATGAATCCATTGGTTAGGTGAGAGCTCTTACGATCTAATTATTTTTGAATACCCCATCAGAGACAGATCCAGAGGTGTGTTCCATAGGCATTTCTTAACTTAGACAACCAAAATTAACCAGTCTAGGTGGGAGATAAATCAAACAGGAGGCCATAATATCTTTCAGGCCTGTGATGAAACTGCTCTTCTTATAACTCTCTCTTGTATATTTTATCAATAGTATAAATAGGTTCCCTTAATATCTGTATATAGCAAGGATGATGTGACTAATCTAGATGGTGGCAGAGCTGGCTGGGCTCCTCTCGGCCTCATCATGTACGAGCACCTGGATGGCAGCCCTCTTTTATCTCTCTGTGGAAAGCATCAAGTTTAATTGAAAAAGTGTGCTTTTTCTCAGTGAAAGGTCCACTTTTTCCATGAAAGCTAGATGATATATTGGTTCCTTTGCCATCTTAATGAAGGGCCTAGAAAGAAACTAGTAAATTGTGCTGGAATTTTAATGCGAGGGAATGTTATTACTTACATTTTATTCAGCCTCAGATCAACAAATATCCAGAGTGTTTATTAAAAAAATGTAGATGAATTCAGAAGGATCGAAACAGTCATTTCCAAACATGTATGTGTGGTGTGCATGTGTGTGTGGGCATGGGTGCCCATGTGTGTATAGGTATACGTGCACATGCATGCGCATGCAGGTGGACAGTCTCAGATGCCATCTTCAGGTATGCTGTCCATCTGTTTTTGAGACAGAGTCTCCCATTGGCCTAGAACTCACTGATTAGGTTTCACAAGCTGGTCAGAGAGCTCCAGGCCCTGACTGTCTCAGCTTCCTCAGTGCTGGGATTATAGGCACATGTGGCCACACCCAGCTTTTTTATTTGGGTGCTTGGGATCGAACTCAAGTCACCCTGCTTGGGAGGGAAAGCACTTTATTGACAGCTACCTCCCCAGCCCTAGGAAGCCCAATGTATAAATTGTACTTCAGTAGAACTGTTGCTGGCTTCCTTGCTGCCGTGCAGTGCGAGCGGCTTGGCTGTGTGTGAACCCTGCCGCGGGGGTCTGCCTTCCCAAGAACTTCAAAGCCGTGGAGCCAGACAGGGGCTGGAACTCTGAGCCAAAGTTAAACCGTCCGTGAAGAGAACAAGACAGAAGGAACTTCTTCGCGAGCTCTGTGAGCTTCTTTGGCGAATATGGAACTTCTGGGTTGTGCTTTCACAGTATCAGGACCCTAAAATGTCCTCAAAGCATAAGATGGGCAAGACCTTCTCCACGGCATGCCCGAGCACCAGGATCCTGTAACACCTGAGCGTGTGTTCACATCTGGCTCTGAGGAGGTAAATCTGTGGTTGAATCCAACACTGCAGCCAGCTTTAACTCTTTCTTATCTAAACTTAGAAACATTACTTCGTAGCCTTAGTTTCTTTTTGAAAAAACAAAAACCAATCATTTATTTATTTAGTTAATTCGCTTTTTGAATCTTATCAGGTTTTTTACATGAACCTACTGTAATTTGGTCATCATCCTCTCTTATCACCTTCTTTGGTCCTCCTTCCCTCACTCTTGTTTATTGAGCCTCCTTTTCTCTCCAACTTAAGCCTTTTCTATTTCGATGCCTCTTTCTTTCAGGCCTCATGGCAATGCTCCTCTCCCAGTCTCCCAAGTGTTGGGAGTACAAGCTTGGACCATCATGAGTAGCTCAGCCTTGGTTTATTTACAGGTAGAATGGGGATCATATTTGACTCTGAGGATTGGTGTAAATATTAGTGAGGGGAGAAGCAACACTGGACCCTATAACTGTGCTCGGTAAGTACCCTGATGCTGTTAATGTCCAATTGCAAGCGTGCTTTGTAGCTGCACTGAGGGTCAAGTCCAAGGCTACACAAGCCTTCTAACAGTGAGTCACGTGTGCTCATGGAGGAGTGCTTTCAAGTGTCAAATAAGCACTAAGGTCCACAGCCGGCCCACTATCACCCCTTTTGCCATTATTACCTTTGACCATTTGACCTTTCTTTCTGAAACATGATCTTTGCTGAAATGGTCCTACTCTGCCATGAGGCAGGGCTGGGCTATTTAGAATGTCCTGTGGTGACCTCTTCCCCCGCTTGCAGTGGAGCCCTGTGAGCAGCGGTATAACGAGAAGCAATGAGCTGGGACCTCACGCATGCCTGGATCTCTTGTTAGGTTGGCAAGGCTGAGAGTACACAGCGAGCCACAGAGAAGAGGAAGGAGGAAGAAAATGTCCCACAAAAACCAATGCTTCTTTTGAATTCCTAAAGCTTCCAGCCTGAATATCAAATGGTTGAGAACACAATAATTGGAGTTTGCTCATAAATTCAAACCTGGCTGTGAGGATGATGGAGTTGGATACTGCAGTATTTAAGTATGCAAATCTTTCCCCATCTGCTGGCTCCAATCCCTGATTGTTAAAATTCACTGTGGACAATGAGCTCCAGGCACCCATGCTTCTTCTCACTGGTCTCGCTTTTAGTAGGCTGGGTCTTACTATGGAGCCCAGGCTTATTTTGAACTTGCTGTCCTCCTGTCAACTCCTCCTAAACACACCCATAGTGGTTTTTTTTGAATTTTAATTTATTTATTTGAGAATTACAGACAGAAAGAGAGAGAGAGAGAGAGAGAGAGAAGAGGGAGAATAGGTGGACCAGGGCCTTCAGCCATTGCAAATGAATCCAGATACATGTGCCACCTTGTGCATCTGGCTTACGTGGGTACTGGGGAATCAAGCCTCAAACAGGTTCCTTAGATTTCACAGGCAAGCACTTAACTGCTAAGCCATTTTTCCAACCCGTCCCTGGGTGATTTTTTGAAGTATATTGATTTCTTCCAAATCCACATGTTTGGAAGCAAGTACCCTAATCCCACAATGAGGTACAGAGATGCAAGACTTCTTCCGAGTTTTTGTAGTTACTGTCTTGTAGTAGCATTTCATACTAGTTGAAGGAAAGATGTCAGGAGACCTCAAGTCTAATATCCATTTTCTTTCTATATCCCCTTAGGAACTTGGCCTAATCATGTAACTATTGTTTTCCAAAGAAAACAGTCTTGCTTTACAAAGCCGAGTAATCACCACAGGGTCTCTATAATAGCAAACACAGCTAGGATTATCCACAGAATTGTTTTACTATCTCAGGTTTTTCTGTGCTTAGCGATTTCTCTAGGAAAGTAATAGACAGCCACTGTTTACTAATCTTGAACTTAGTTGTCACACATTCATGGGTTAAAAACAAAACAAACAAACAAAAAACCCAAAACTAAACTAAACTAAAAGCTGGAATCAACCCAGATGTCCATCAAGAATGGATAACGAAGATGTGGTATATCTACACAATGGAATTCTATACAGCAGTAAGAAAAAAACGACACAAAGAAATTTGAGGAAAAATGGTTGAACCTGGAACAGATCATTCTCAGTGACCTTACCCAATCACAGTAAAAAAAACAACACCTAACCTGAATCTACCCAGGATACCTTACACACCCAGCAAGCACCTCATGGACTAGACAATAGGATGGATAGGGAGGGCATCAAAGGGTGGAAAACAGTAATCTGAACCCAAACGGCAATGGTACCATAAAATTCTACTTCCTAAAAGACAGACCAAATGGCTGAACCTTCACTAGACCCTTACAAGAAACACCTGAACCACAAGAGACTGGAGAGGGTAGGATCAAGACTAACCTAAATCTTCTACATCTTCCCTCCCTCCCTCTCCCCCTCTTCCCCTTCTCTCTCTCCTCTCTAACTCTTGTATATTAGTTATGTTTTTCCTCAATTTCTTAGTGGGCACTGACTTGTAATCCCCACTACCAGCTTGGGGCTACCATCCACAATGAGCTTTTGATCAGAGAAACCTACAAGGTTTCCCAAAACAATGACAGACTTCTGTCAGAGTACTTGATGACCCACCAAAGGCCAGTGGTAAGACCCTATTGCTGAAGACTCCATTCGCAGCTGACACGTAAAATGGAATGGCATGGCTAGAAGCCAGGAGAGAGTCAGTCCCCAGACAGTCAGCGTGTCTAGTGCCAGAAGGTGCTACATGGGCTATGGGGGAAACGACCAATATCTGTCCAAGAAACTCATTGTCTAACCTCATTAGCAACAAATAACCTGATGTGATGCCCACACAAGTGCAATAGTGGCATACAGCGATGGTGGGGAACCAACTGCTCTTGATTTGGCTAACTGATCCCCTCAGTGGTATGAGACCCATAGCTGGAGCTGGGAAACAAGTCAGAACTATACCCAAACATAAGCCCACTCTCCAATATCAAGCTACCATCAATCATGGGGTACAAGAGGGCCTACACCTATCAAACTCTCTATCAAAAAAGTAATTGTTATCTCAATTTTCCGGGTGCTAACATACTCTCCATTGGAGAATCTGCTTCTCTTTTTCAGATAGATGCAGATCCTAAGGAGAGAACTGTCCCAACATACCTCAAAAGGGGCTCGACTGAAACTAAGGACAACTGGCGAAACAAGCAAGGGTGATGTTTTCCTGATGAACTGGATGCCAGCACAAAGGGGAAGGAGATCAACACAGAGAAAAATCAACTCCTACCAAATCAGAGAGCCAGAGCCTCAGAGGCCCCCAACACCTCAGCACTGAAGCAGACCAAAAATGAACCCAACATGGCTCAGGGAAATTTTGCGGAAGAGGGGGCGGAGAGAATGTCAGAGTCACATGTTGGGTCATGATATGCAGAGACATTTATCGTACCAATAACTGTGGGCTAACTCCACAATGCACGACCCATTTACATCAACAAGGAGGGTCCAATGGGAGGGGGTAGATAATGGATGAGCCTGAACAATGGTACCAAACTGCCTGTATTTACTGAAAAGAAAACTAATAAATTAAATTTTAAAAAAAAGGTCAGCTGATAGAACTGGCTATTTTAAAAAAGGAAAAAAAATATATATATAAAATTGGCAAATATGGAAATTACTTAATATGTAAAATACATAAATAAATAAATATTTTATAAAACCATATTATAGCATTTTCTAATGTACATTTTCTTGAAATATGTATGTCCAAAGGGAGAAATAAAATCCTGTTGCACTCTTTACCAACTAAAAAAAAAAACAAAAAACTAAGGCTGGCATGATGGCATACGCCTTTAATCCCAGCACTCGGGAAGAGGATCATCATGAGTTTGCGGTCAGCCTGAGGAGTGCATAGTGAATTCCAGGTCAGCCTGGGCTAGAATGAGACCCTACATCTAGGCAAAACAACATTTATTTATACACAGACCTATTCTCTCTCTCTTTCTGTCTCTCTCTGTCTGTGTCATCATTAATTAAGCAGTCAGAACCTGAACCAGATATCACTAAGTTCAAGACAATCTTCTTAGGTCCATGGTCATAACTTCCAAGTCTTACTGTACATATGATTTCGTGAAAACTTGGTTATCTCACTGCCAAGCCTCGGGGGAACAGAAGCATCCAGTGGACAGAGCAAGAGCTGGACAAACACACTGGAATTGGAGAACTGAATACTCAAAGGTGGGGTGCAAGGAAAATGAAGAGGAAGAAGAGAAGAAGAAAGAGAAGGAAAGGGAGGAGGAGGGGGAAGGAGAGTGAGAGGAAAATCCAACAAGTCGCATTCTGGAGTGATTCTCCGGTCTCTGCTTTCCACAGGCCTGGAGCTACTGGCCTGCGTGGGCATGTCCAGCAGGCAATCTACCGTGGGTGGTCCCCTGCTCCCTCAGGCCCATATAGTTGTAGGAGAAGTGCTCTTGACCTCTGTGCTATCACTTCAGCCCCCAGATGCCCACGTCTTTGGCTTGTTGGTGGTGAGGGTCAGAGCAGAGCCTCGGAATTTGTTTGTTTTAACAAGCACTCAGGTGACTGTGAAGAAGTGTGCCCTCAACCACACTGTCAGCGGCCATGGGCTGCTGTTTCTCTGTCTGCAAGCCCGAACCTCCTAATCTGGACATCAGATTCCCATTCCCTGATCTGTACTGAAGCATGGCTTAGAACGCAATCTAATCTCTCAAATTAATTCATCATAGAATGGGAATACTTGATAGCTTGTTGAACATTTCAGGATTATTCATACATCTAAAAGAAGGCATCTGACTTAGAGATGGATTGATTGGTGGACGTACTCATTCATTTATCTCTGTGACAAGCATAGTGAACTATGGGCTGGCACTGAGAATATAAGAGAGACTAGGACATGGCCTCTGATGCTCAGGAGCCTATGTTGGCGTGGGAGGAGGGCTCAGGGAGAGATGATTCTAACAGAGTAACAAAGTGTTCTTTTGGAGCGCACGACACAGCACTCAGAGAGCCACCGCGGTCTCAGTTCGCAGCGCTGGGGAGGGGGCGCGGGCCGGGAAGGAGGGAGCTGAGAAGGAAGCAGATGGCTGTGAACGTTTCAGAGTCTGAGCAAAGGCAGAATCACACAGGGCTGGGGAGACGGTCAGAGGATGACGCGCTTGTGAGGGCCAGCGCTCGGACTCTCCAGCGCCATGTACAGGCCGGACGCGCAGGAGAACACGTGCCCCTGGCCAGATTGAGGTGGGGGCAGAGACAGGAGAATCTAAAATGCTCGGGCAGGCTAGTTTGGTGAAAGCAGTAGCAAGTAGCACATGCACCACAACAAAGTAAAACAGACCTGACTCGAGGGGCAAAGGGAGAATTAACATCTCAATCCGTCCTCCAACACACGCACGCACGCACGCACGCACGCAGAGGAAATGTTACAACCTTCTAGGGTTTATTGGATTAAACGAACCCCAGTGTGTCAAATGCTTCCAAGCAGTAGCGCGAATAGCAAGGAAATGAGGCTGAGCAGGCAGTGGGGACGGTATGGTAAACGAGGCCTGTCTCAGTCCTTGGGGAGTAATGGAAAACTTAAGCTTCCTTAGTACTGTTTTCTCTTCCCTCTGGTGGAGTCACCATGCAGAGTGCAGACAGGCCTCATAGGAAGCAGAGAACAGTTTCAGAAAAATTCTCAGTTCTTTTCCTCCTGGAGTTACTATCAGGCTGCAGCTCCTGGCGGCCAACTCCCCAGAGCAGCGCTGGTGGCCTTTGCACTTCTGTGTCAAGTGACTGAAGTTGCGTAAGGGTCCTCCGGATTCTGGATGAGCCTCAAACAGTGCTGCTGGCTGACTCTGAAACAAAGCTTCTGGAAATTTCTGAGATCCCAGTAAGAGGTGAACTGGGTACCCTTCTACTCTTTCAGCTCTTGCTTATCAAACCATTTGGGGGTTACCTGGGCATAATGGTCCTTGATATTTTACTCATATCCACAATTTCCAGGTCAGGCAAGGACACCCTGAGTCTGCATTAGAGACTGATGACAGGTGCCCACTTGATCTTTAGAGGCTGGAAGAGCTGTATCTCTTCGATTTAGAGAGAGAGAGAGACTATGGGTGCACCAGGGCCTCTGGCCACTGAAAATGAACTCCAGACTCATGTGCCAACTTGAGCATCTGGCTTATGTGGGTCCTGGGGAATCGAATCAGGGTCCTCAGGCTTCGCAGGCCAAGTGCCTTAACTTCTAAGCCATCTTTACAGCCCTGGGAATGTACTTTTTTTTTTTTTTTTTTTTTTTTAGAATTTGAGATTTTTAAAATTTATTTAAAAATTTTTTAAACTTGTTTTTGTTAGATATGGACATACCACAGAGAAGATCATATTACATGTGCAACTATCCTGGATTATTTTTTTCTTCTAACAGTTCATATTTCATGCTTACTTTTCCATAGCACCTGAAGCACATTTGCCTCCCCTCCCCCTTTTGAGATAGGGTTTGATCATGTGGTCCAGGATAGTAGCTTCATGTTACTGGGACAAATATCCAAGCAGATACAGTTTAGAGAAGGAATAGTTTTGTCTCAGTTTACAAATCCAGAACAAGTTCCATCAATGGCAAAAGCAGCTGGTTTCCTTTCAAAGATCCAAGCAGGGAGACACAACCAAAACCAGCCAGGAAACACCCAAAGCAGCAAGCAAGCACAGGCAGAGCTCAAACTGCAATCTACACTCCTGAGCTGGAATTCAGACCTGTCCCCAATGACCCCAGCGACACTCCCGGCCCCTCCCTGTAGCAGGGATCTGCCTGCTGGGGCTGAAGTTGTGCACTCAGTTTTAATAAGACACCTAAGTCTATGGAGCCATACATTTCAAGTACCTCACTCAGGCTGGCCTTAAACTTGTGGTCAGCAACTATTGTCCCTGCCTCTCAAGTGCTGGGATTACAGTAGGTGTGAAGCACTCACTATTTTTTAAAAAATAAAAACATAGCATTAAAGTATATGAGTACACCATATTGGTTTGTATGTCTCTCATCTCCCAACCAGGCTGTTAGCTTTTAAGTCTAAAGCACAGCCCCGTGCACTTAGGAAAGGTCTACAACTGAATGGAGAACACTGGTGAACACTGGTTTCCACAGAGTGTATATTTTCCTGAAAGGCCCAGTATAGTGAATGGAACTGGCAAGCTGAGCAAAGCTACCCTCAGCAAACCAAACTGCAAATTCCCTTCTAAGCAATGCTGTCAGTTGGTTAATGCTGTTAGCAACCAGATGAAGATGAGCTGGGAAATCTTTAGTAAGATTTAGTAAATTTTTGGTACCCATGAAATCAAATGTTACAGCATCAAAAGCATCTTACTTAGAGTAGAAAGTCACCCCATGAAGGCTGTGGGTGGCCTGGGTTCTGGCGCCAATGATGCGAGACAAAATCTCACACAGGGCATCTTTTCCTTTCTCTTTGCAGATGCTTTAAGAATGTGGGCTATACTCTTTTCATTCTAGCTCTTTTTTTTTTTTTCTTTTTTGGTTGTTCAAGGTAGGGTTTTACTCTAGTCCAGGCTGACCTGGGATTCACTATATAGTCTCAGAGTGGCCTCGAACTCACAGTGCTTCTCCTACCTCTGCCTCTGGAGTTCTGGGATTAAAGGTGTGTGCCACCATGCACGGCTTTTCTAGCTCTTATAAATGTATAAGCTAGAGTGGAATTCCCCTTTGTGAGCCATACTGTGGGATAACACCTTGCAGCTCATATTCTCTCAAGAATAATTTGAATTCTTGGTTTGTGCACTTGGCTTTTTTTTGTGATAAATGCATAAAGGAGAGCATACAATATGGTTTCAGAGTGAGGGTAGTAAGTACATAACAATCTGACATATGGTGTCCGAGAAATGGTGCAGGAGAAAAATCAGTGGACACTTATATTCCCTCCTCCATCAAGCACCATCCAGACTGATCTCAATGACAACTTGCAATGCTTTGTTATCAGTTCCCAGGGGTGCACCAGGCAGGGTCATATGTAAATTCACTTATCCTTTGCAGAAGATGAAAAATGTAAAAAAAATCAGAACTAAATATTCAGAAACAACCTGGGTAACAGGATTATGGGTAACTTATATTTTCTTCTTTATTTTCATACTTTTCAAAGTTTCTTAGATGAGTAAGCATTTTTAATACTAAAAGTGCACTCAGAAAATAGCTTAAATGATGAATAAAAATAGGAAAGCCATACACTTCCTGCTACTGGATGCAGGTCACTGAGTAGTCAACATTATATTTTCTGTCTTTTCCTTATCTGTAGTTTTAAAAATTATTTTATTAAATACATATTAATTTTAGAAGAGAAAACAAACTCACTAGGGGACTTGTTCACCCCATATTCATGATGTACCTTTTCCTTGAAAAGAAAAAGAAAAACTCTGATTTTTTTGGTATTGAACTTTATACCCTCCCATCTTCCTTGTAGATGGATGCAAGTATTTACTCAGTTCTGGCTGATGAAATGTAAGTCGGTGTGGCAGGGTGGGCACATCATTCAGTTAAACTGCTCTGTGCTTATTTCCAGTGTCTTTACTGGCCTGGATCTCATGTTTAGGGTTTGGAACTATGGTGGCCAAACTCTGATGAGAAGACCTTGAGAACAGAGAAAACCTGGTGGAATAGAAAATAAAGTCACCTGGGATACAGGAGGTATGTTGGAGGTTATGGATGTAGTTGAAACACTTTTCTCCCAATACTTGGCTGCAGGAGAAGAGAGAAAACAAACTCCATGTGATTCAACCTTTCTATTCCATTCTTTCTTTTGTTTTTTCTTTTCTTGTCTTTTGTGGGGCTGGGGATTGGGCTTGCACACAAGGTCTTGTACATGTCAGGTACTGAGCTCTATACCCCCAAACTCTGTTTCTTTTTTTTTTTTTTAATTAGTTATGCCTTAGTACAATTTGTAACTAATATACCCAATTAAAAACAAAGCACAAACTTTAACCATTGTAACAAATTCTAAAAAGTAATGATGTTAGGAAGAATGCAATTGAAATTCACTTAGGAGATAAATAAATTAAAGGCAGTGTTCTACTAAAAATCAAGGATTGTCTCCAAAGCCCGAATAAATCTAATATGGTTCACATTGTTAATGGCCTATGCATGGTGGTGAGCTCCTTATTTTTTTATTTGGGAACAATAAGTTTGTTAATACACACCAGCAAGTAGGAGGTTGATGCACTCCACCATATGCCTAAAATGAGACCATTTGTCACAGGTTACATTCCTTCCACAGGGTCCAGAGCAGGCACTGAGTTGAAGAAGCACCAGCATAGGGATAGTTGTGTGAAATGTGGTGGAAAGCATGTTAGCATGTGGGGTGTGTGCACGTATTCTGCAAAAGGAATGCTTGGCCCTCGGTATAAGCATCGTGTAGCTCTCTGATCAACAACAGTGCCTGAGCTGTGTAGTTTGTCTGGACAGAGTCTCTCCTGTTAGCAGTGGTTTCATTCCAGAAGAAAGAGGAAAGGCCAGGGAAAGGAAAGCTACAGGGTCACCAGGGTGCTCTGTCTGTAGCTAAGCAGGTGAGGTCTAATCCAACCAGGATGGTACACTGGGTTAGAATTGGGACTCAGAGCTGGAGCTGCAAGGCATACTCTATCGAATGCTTCTTTCTCCTCCATGCTCTTCACTGTTCCTGGGGAGGGTGAACTGTGGTCTTTGCCTCTCCCTTCTCTCATATGTTACAGGACGGTCTGCTCTACCTCCTCAGCCCTGTCTGCCCAAGCGCATGGCTGCATCCTGGCTGCCTGTGTCCTGCAGTACTTTGTTTCTACAGAGGAGTCATTCTTGCTCTGTGAGAGAAACAAAGTCATTACCAAACAGTGGAGAATGTGTGATGTGTTCAACCCTGCATTGGATGCTGTGGGGCATTAAAACAGATGTATGAGACACCCAGTGTTTTGCAGGAGAGATCCAGCCAGGGAAGAGCATTCCAAAGAACTTAAACCTTTGTATATAAATACCTCATCAAGGAAATCTGCAAAGCACTCTGTGTAATACAGAGATATAGTCTAAACCTAGAAATTGCTATTTGTTTTTCTTTTGTAAAGTCTATATCAAATTCTTAGGCAAGTTTCTCATCTATACTCACCCACAGCAAAACCTGGGGTTGTTTGGGGATATTGAAGTTCCATTACTTCATGTTTTACAAAATCAAAGAGAATATGGTGGAGGTCTCCAAAGGCTGGCATAGAAAAAGATGCATGTAATTTATAAGAATATACGTGCATATTTGTAAAATATAACATGAATATATAAGTATATACATAGACAAGAATTTATATTAGAATTTTCTTCATTGGTAGGAATTTATACTCAATGCTCAAAGGCTTTTGGTGGGCACTGGGTTAGAGAATGATCTTTCTCGTTGCACTTGCAAAAAATGTGCAAAACTGAGAACATGATAGCGGTACACCTCAGGGCTGTCGTGATGATTCAGAAAACAGATGCAGCGCGCTCACACGGTCTTTTCCCGCTCCTCAGTAAGCTTCGCGAACTCCTAGTTGGCTGCGGGAGCTCGAATGTGCTGTGAGCCTGACGCTGGCTGGGCTTTACAAAAGAACTGTGAAGGGGTTGGTAGGTAACACACATCTCCACAAGCTAACTTACATTCCACTGTATCTGTGTTATTATCCAAATGGCAAACTGAGAGTGGCATTATGGTGGGAATGATCTTGAATTCACCTTCGGTATACATAAGGAGGTAAATTATTCACAAACAGGTAGTTTATTATTAGTGACAAATAATTCATGACAACATCTCAGAGCTGATGGTGATTCACTTGTTTGCTGTGACTAGGCAGCTTTTAGTGACCTCTGTTCCCACAACTTATCACACCTGTGTTCTAATCTTGATTGAGTCCTTTCACAAGGCATGCTTATACAAATCACTATATAAACAGTGCTTCTTTATAAAATGGGAAATGTCAAGTGACTGGAACTGGATGTATAAAGTTCACGAGCAAAAGCACTTAGGCTAAAAGTCGTAACTTTTTCATGAGAAAGAGTTGCTCAGTTCATTCTTGCTGTAATTGAAGGAAGCAATGGTTTCCTTCTCTGGGTCTTCTGAGCTTTCTTTGGGGCATGTTTACACTGACTGCTGTTTTTCAAACTTCTATCATAATATTGTTTTTTTTTTCTTCCCTTCTCATATCAAATAGCCTTTAACTTCTAGCTTTCTATGGTAAGAATGTCTATTAATTCTGACTAGTGCCCAAGATTCCAAATTCCAGGACCACGTTTGCACTGTGCTGCCCTTGAGAACTTCCAAGGTCTCTTGAAACAGCATGCCCTCGTTTCACTCAGGTCCCTTGGACTTCCAATCAAAGTCTCTTTCAGTTTCATCCCCAGGTTTGCCTTGCATGCTTGCCAAGTGTACACTGTAGTTGCAGACAGAAGGCTGGAGGTGTGCCCGACAGAGAAAAGTGTATGGCTGGAGTTTAATTAAAGAATGGAAGAGTGCAGAGAAGCCCTGAGCAAAAATAAGTAAGTAAATAAATAAATATGTGCAGGCAAGTTCTTGCTATCTTGGGAGGCTGTGAAATAGCTAATATCTTTATTAATCTGATGTCACAAGCCCCTTATCTGGAATTGTAGGACCAAGAAGGTTGACGTCTAAATGAACTGCTATAATACACACAAAAGGTGGTTATTTTCTTACTTTCTGTTTCTTAATCACTTGTGAGTGGATTGGACTATAGCTCAGTGGCAAGACAATTGCCTACTATGTGCAAGGCCCCTAGTTTAATCTCTAGTTACACACACACGCAGACAACAACATGTCAACACCAACGCCAGCGTCCACACACACACAGACAACAACACTGTCAACACCAGTGTATACACACACACACACACACACACACACACACACATACACACAGGCAACAACACTGTCAACACCAGCGTACACACACACACACACACACACACACACACACACACACACAGCAGCACTGTCAACACCAGCGTACACACACACACACAGCAACACTGTCAACACCAGCGTCCTCAGAGAGGATAGATGAAGGAGGAAGTAGCTCTCGTTGACACCCTTGTGCAATATTAACTCTAAATGCTATCTGTCCACTGCTTCTCAGGAAGTTTTGTCCTAGCTCAGAAGATTGTGGTATTTAGTATCCCTCCAAAATCAAGGCAGGGGTGACAAGTCACAAAGTGTGGCCTTCGTGTCCTCATCATGGCCAACCACTCCGTTATCCTCCAGGGATTCTGTAGCTGGGGTCCATGGTGCAAACTCAGAAGTGAGTCAGGGTCCTTGGATTCTACCAACCCCATGCTGCCAACTTTTGTCTAAGATGACAAGAATGATCTCTGTGTGTGTGTGTGAAGACATTGGTGTTGACAGTGTTGTTGTCTGTGTGTGTGTGTGTGTGAAGTACCCTGAAATGTCAGAATGACTAAATGAGGCATTTAGCACTCACATGGCAGCTTCTCCAGGATCCAAGTATATGTGGAGAGCTCTGAATACTTTAGGACTAGTTCTGTACTGTTTTCTCTCAACCAAATATTCGATCTCCATAATAGAAGTGTGTGTGTGTGTGTGTGTGTGTGTGTGTGTGTGTGTGTGTCTAGTCTCTTGTCCCAATTCAATACTGTGTTATCCAATAGTATTATGTAACTGCCCCTGAAAAGTCTTGAAATGTAAACCACCACCCCCACCACATGTCTAAAACATGCCCTTTAGACACCAAATTAGTTTGTCAGAGCCATCCTTACCAGTGTACCATAAATGCAATGGCTCAAGCCACAGCTGCTAAAACTGTAAGTTATCATTGCACATGAGATCGTGTAACTCAACGTGGGGGTTGCCAACAATGTGACAACAGTAAAAGCTTTCAGAACATTCATCAACCAAATATTAACTCAAAAGAGAACACATAAGAACCCGAGGTGTTTCTGGCAGCTCTCACCTGGGTTGCATCACAATCTTTGCTGAGGCTTGGTTCTGCACACTTCGCCCTGTGAGAGCCATCACACACCAGCCTCCAACCAACACTGCCTGAGTCACTTCAGCTCAGATTGGAGAGCACTGCATGCCATGAATTCAGTGTATATTGAACATAATTTTTGTTCTTAAAGAAAAAAACGACTTTTACTATTTTCCTACCATCATTTCTCATCACATATCAACTTAGTATATTTTTAGGTTGTATTTTACAAGGATGCTTAATTTTAATTTTAAAAGGTCATTTTATTTTGTATTTATTTTAATCTGTTCATTTGCAAGTGGAGAGAAAGAGAGAGTGCAAGACTGAGAATGGGCATTCCAGGACCTCTAGCCACTGCAAATGAACTCCAGATGCATGTGTCACCTTGTGCATCTGGCTTTACATGAGTACTGGAGAATTGAATCTTGGTCCTTAGACTTTGCAGGCAAGTGTTTTAACCAATAAGTCATCTCTCCAGCCCTAAAATTGTCATTTACAAAAAGTTATTCGATGAACTTTGGCTTGGGATTATAACAGAATTTCCAACAATTTCTGAAACATCCCTAGAATATATTTTGCCAGTTTGTACTATGCATTTATGCAAAAACAGTTTTCTTAACATTGATGATTACAAAATTAAAATATCATTCAACTCTAAAACATGTTGAAGATAATCTACAGCTTGCAATGGCAAATATTCAGCCAAGATTTCATTCTTGATGTCAAAATAAGTACACATCTTATTCATATGCAAAATTGTTTTCTTCCTTAATAGTAAAATTATGGGGGTTTTGTATGTGCATGGCATGTGTGGTGTGGTGTGTGTGGGGTGCATGATGTATGCGTGTGTACATGCTGATGCGGTGTCTCACATTCTTGACTTCGGCAGCCAGAGAGCATGAGGTATCCCCATCACTCAACTGTCACATTTTCCTTGCAATGATGGAGTCTCTTACTGATTTTGGAGCTTGCCTTTCACAAGCCCCAGTGATTCTCCACTCTCTGCTCCCCACAGGACAAACCTAGCCATGTCCAGCATTTTATGTGAGTTCTGGTGATTAGAACTCAGGGGCCTTCAAGCCTTTCAGGCCCTCATGCTTTACCTGTTGAACCATCTCTCCAGCCCTAAAATTATGTGTTGTAAAATAAATTTTTCTACAATTTATTGTCAGTAAATACTTGATTTGAATAACTTTTTATATGCCTATATCCCATAAAAATGTCTCAGGGCTGCAAGGATGGATCAGCAGCTAGGCACATGTCATCAAAGCCTAACCACCTCATTTTATTCCCCCATATCCATGTAAAACCAAATGCACAAAATGACACATGCATCTGGAGTTTGTTTGCAGTGGCTGGAGGTCCTGGCATGCCCATTCTCTCTGTCTGTCTGTCTTCTCTCTATCTCTTTCTGCTTGCAAATAAAACATAAAAATATTAAAAAATAAAAACAATGTCTCAGTGAAAAGTAGTGGCAAGTAGAAAAGTTTAAGAAAGTTTTAACAACAGAAGCACAATGATTCATACTCTTGGAGACTAGAGGTTCCAGATCAATATTATTAGGGATTGTGCCCTCTGAAGACTAGAGGTTCCAGATCAATCTTCTGCAGGGATTGCACCCTCTGAAGGACCTAAGTAAGGATCTATTACAGGCTTCCCTCCTGTCTTCAAGTTGTTCTGTTTCTGGTTGTACAACTCCAGTCTTTACAAGATGTTTTTCCTGGATCCATTATCTATGCCCAAGTCCTCTACCCCTTTAAGAAATACTTTAATGTAATGATTTACTATGTAGTCCAGGCTAGACTCAAACTCATGGCCCTCCTATCTGAGCTTGCCAAGAGCCAGGCTAGCATTTCTAGCTATATCCCCCCTTTCTAATTCGTATTTTTAACTTTTATTTCTATTTTTATTTTTTATGAGAGAGAGAATTGATATACCAGGGCCTCCAGCCACTAATTCCAGATGCGTGTGCCATTTTGTGCACATGTACAACCTTGTACATGGGTCACCTTATGCATCTGGCTTATGTGGGATCTAGGGAGTCAAACATGGGTCCTTAGGCTTCCCAGGCAAGTGTTGTAACCATGAAGACATCTCTCCAGCCCTAAATTCCCCCTGTTTAAATACTAAATTTAAATTTATTTACAAGCAGAGAGAGATAGAATAAATGGATGAGCCAGGGCCTCTAGCAGCTGCAAATGAATTCCAGATGCATGCGCCACTTTGTGCCTCTGGCTTTATTTGGGTACTGGGCAATTGAACCCTTGTTGGTAAGCTTTGCAGGAAAGTGATTAATCACTGAGCAATCTTTCCAGCCCCTAAACTTCCCCTTTTTATAAGAACATCATTTCCATTAAGAAATGCAGCTTTAGTTAAAAGTTTATCTCTTGTTGCTCTCAATTAATAAGAGTTACCAAACATAATAACCCCATTTCCATTAAGAAATAAAGCTCGAGGTTTAGAGAGATGGGCTAGCAGTTAAGGCATTTGCCTGCAAAGCCTAAAGACCCAGGTTTGATTCCCAGAACCCATGTAAGGCAGATGCACATGGGGCCGCATGTGTCTGGAGTTCCTCTGCTATGGCTAGAGGCCCTGACATGCCCATTTTTAATCTCTCTCCCTCTCCCTTCTTTTTCTTTGATAAATAAATATAAAATATTCAAATAAAAAGAAATAAAACTTTAGTTAAAAGTAATAAATTACTCATGAAGATTTGAATTCAAGAAAGTAAAGAGGGGCTGGAGAGATGGCTTAGCGGTTAAGTGCTTGCCTGTGAAGCCTAAGGACCCCGGTTCGAGGCTCGGTTCCCCAGGTCCCACGTTAGCCAGATGCACAAGGGGGCGCACGCGTCTGGAGTTCGTTTGCAGAGGCTGGAAGCCCTGGCGCGCCCATTCTCTCTCTTTCCCTCTACCTGTCTTTCTCTCTCTGTCTGTCGCTCTCAAATAAATAAATAAAAAGTTAAAAAAATATATTAAAAAAAAAAAGAAAGTAAAGAGATAATGCTATAGAAAGAACATGTTGAGGCAGCAGGAAAAATGGGATGGCAGGGTCTTAGTCCCAAACACTCCTGGAAGAGTCACAGTGCTTCCTGTAGTTGCTTCCTTGCCAGTTGAGTGACTTGAACATGTCCTTCCCCACAAGGTTCATGTTTCTGAAATCTAATAATCATGGTATTTGGAGGTACTTAGCTTTTGGACTTTCCACCCTCTAGAGCTATGAGTTCAGAGAGTCCCTATAAGTCATTCAGCCATAGCAACAGAAAGAGGATTAACACACCAGCGAATTCCTTAAAGATGACTTAAAAGTAGTTATTACAATGTTGGTTCCTGCCTCAAGAAGACAATTGGATAAACCGCCAATCAAACCAACCAGAAGTTTAGCAAAATCTAATAGCATCGATGCCAAAATTGACCTCAGAGAACTTTGTTATTTCTTTCTTACCTTCCTCTTTCCTCTCCTCTGTCTTTATTCCTGTTTCCTTTCTTGATGGTGGTTAGTATTACTATTACCATTATCACTTGGCTTTTACTTGTCTTTCTTTTAGTCTATTTTTCTCCATTAATTTTTTTGCTCTTTGCTTGGCCCAAATATGAAATTGAAATATAATGGAAAACATTTTTATGTAAAACACTGAATGAATGCTTATTTCCTACTTTAATTATAAATATTCTAAAATTTTTCCTTGGATGAATTGGACATTTTAGATATCTTTCAAAAGGCTAAATTAATTAATGTGGTTATCACTAACTTTTTGTGATCCCCTAGCTTTTCTGTAGTGACATATTTTGTATATGTCATGACATGAGGAATGAAATAAGAAGGTTGGTCCAGGTGAAGCCCATGGTCATTAAAGAGGAGGTTTCTAAAAGCTGCCTGTGAATTTTCTGTATTTATTCATTCATGTTATGAAGAGGAAATGGCTACTTGACCATACAAGCAACAACCCCTTCTGAAGATTTCCAATCTAATTTAAGAATCATATTTAAGGGAGATTATGATTTTCTGATAAAAATAAGAATAAAGTTAAAAATAAATGTCAAAATCTGAAAACAATAGAACTGGAGTTATCTTCTGGTTTGTTATAGCTGAACAATTCTAAAATGAAAACAATGCCCAGTGTTGACGTTGACAGAACAGGTTGGCCAGGCCCTGTTCTGTTTTCTAGGGACAGAATTGAAATTTACTTCTTTGGTTTTTCTTCACAGTCTTGGAAGCTACCACATAGTCATAATCAGTGGACCCTATACTGTTTATATATATATATATTTTATTGCTTTTAAAATTTGTTTTACTTATTCTTTTTATCCAGAATGTCACCTCTTATATTACCAACACACTTTTATCCTCCTGGAAAATAGTCACTTACCTTTCAAAGGAAATTATCATATCTTTGATTGGGCGAGTCACCACTGAAAGAGGCCATTCACCATGGTGCAGGTGGGTACACACTCTTGAACCCTGGGCAGCCTCTGGCAGAGCACATGCAAGGCTTCCTGCCCTTCAGAGTCAGGTGGTGAGGGATTCTTCTCTCTCCCCCGGGGAGAAAGAGTTCCTAGCACACTTCCTTCTTTGGTTTCCACACAGGTCATCATGGTCACCCTTGGCTCAGGGAGGAAATGAGTGATGTAATTTTATGCCATGGGGATAATGGTTTTAAAATTATGGAAATACAACCTCACAGTGCCTAGCAATACCTCCACAAGACCCTTATAATAGGAGGAAAAGACGATGACCTCAAAACAAAAGACAGACTCATGGAGAGAGGGAGGGGATATGATGGAGAGTGGAGTTGTAAAGCGGAAAGTGGGGAGGGGGAGGGAGTCATCATGGTTTGTTTTCTGTAAGGATAGAAGTTGTCAATAAAAAAGTAAAATAAAATTGTGGGAGCAGATGAATGAGCAGGATAATGAATTTATTAATTAACTGCCAAAAATGAAGAAGCAAGCAATGGGAGGCAGTTTCCTGAGGAACTAAAACACTAGGCTTTAGGAAATAACCCCATCCTTTGGAGATTTTATTTTACTAGGCCCAAGGTACAAGGAGATGGCCCAACTCAGCCGGTCACTCCGCTGATGAGTGGAGGAGGAAGGCTTGTTGAACCCAGGCTCCGTCCTTTCATTTCTCAACTATGTGCTCTTCAGTGAGTGTGACTCTGTTCTGACTCTCAGTGGGTATTGAATATAGATGGCTGGTAAGGACAGAAATAATTACTGACCTGATTCTGAATGGGTTCAGTATGGGTTTTTTCATAGCAAAGAATTTTCAAAGTATAGATTTGAGTGAGTCTCATTCTTTATTAAACACCACACACACACACACACACACACACACACACACACACACACCTTTTAATCCTTACTCAAAGTCAACTTCTCTTATCAGGAGTGCATAAGTAACCAACCTTCCTACACAACGGTACTGCTGACGTTTTGCATTTGCAGAACACACCAGAAAATAACTTCGCGCATCTTACCTTAAACCGTTGCTTTATCCGCAGAGAATAACCAGAGAGTAGCAACAAGACAGAGATTCAGTCTCCTCATTTAGACCTGCATTTAGGGAACACTGGAGCCACAGTGAGGAAGTTCATTTCCTGCAGAAGGTTTGATGTCTTTTCCCACTGTCTGTTATCCAGTCTCACACCATGGTGCTTTTCTTCCCGAGTGCAGCCGGGTCTTTACAGGGAGGGTCAGGTCCCCTGGGCCAGTGGGTCCCGCGAGCGCTTTGCTGCATCACCACTAAGCGGATGGAGGGCTGGGCGTCCGCGGCGGCCTCGGGAGCGTACTCCTTGCTGGGGTCCTTGCCTCGGCAGTCGTAGAGCACGCAGGAGATGAGGAACACCAGGAGCAAGATGACGTAGCTTGCAACGAGGATGATTAGGTTCAAGGTGACTGGGTCGATCTCCAGGTAGAACTCCATCACCTCTCCCACGGTGCGGAAGTGGGTCTAGCCAAAGGCATTTGGGGTCCGTTTGGGCATGGTAGGGAGCAAATGGTGGCTCGTTAGAAGGGCTATGTTGACTCTGGGATAAAAATACAATAATCCCCACGGCTCCAGGAAGCCTCAGGGATTAGAGCTGCTTGGTTTAATAACTTAAGCTCTAGCTGCTAATACCACAGCCACCAAAACAGAAGGGGAGAGAAGAGAGAGAGAGAAACTGTGTTATTGAATTATTGAATCCTGGTAAGCATGTAGTAGTCATTTAAGCAAAAGCATTGTTAACAAGAACACCAAGCTAACAGTTCAAAGCCTGGGGAAACTGTCCAGTGTATAGTATTGTTTTCCTTCATCTCAGAGAAAGTTAGTGCCAAATACAGAGTGATTTGGATTCCCAGCCCTGTGAGCTTTGGTGTGGCATTCTTTTAACAAGAGGAGGACTGTACCAGTGCCTAGATGTTTACCCCTTCTCCACCCCTCCCCCTTTACTCATCAGTTCAAATATACTTGTCATAAGTCCAGGAGTACTTCCTCTGGAAGGACCATAGCTTTTCTTCATGGAGGCAGATCTATAGAAAGAGGGCTGGAGAGATGGCTTAGTGGTTAAGGAGCTAGCCTGTGAAACCTAAGAACTCATGTTCCAATCTGCAGGTCCACATAGTCAGATGCACAGTGACACAAGCATGTGATGTCACACATGCACCCAAAGGGGCTCATGTCTCTGCAGTTCATTTGCAGCAGACTAAAAGTTCTGCTGTGCCCATTCTCTCACTCTTTCTTTCTCTGCCACTCTCTCCCTCTCTCTCAAAAAAATGAAAGGAAAGAAGGAAGGATGAAAGAAAGAAAGAAAGAAAAAGGGAAAGAAAGAAAGAGAAAAGGAAGGAAAGAAAGAGAGATCCACTTATACCCAGGATGTCTCTCGGTGAGCCAGACTCCGGGAAAGCAGAGTTGTCCTCTGTGCCCAACAGTCACCAGCCTGGCAAGGCTTCACGGGCAGCACTCTGCAGAAGATGGTCACTTTCCTTTCCTCACACGAGCTCCAGCTTCTTGACTTCTGTAGTGAACTGAATCTATGCAGCCCAGGTGCCTCCACATCACAGTATGCAGGAGAGTGTTGGTCCCTTTAAATACATGGCACAAATGCTTGCTAAAATTGATTTTGAAATGAGAACTACCTACCATATGGTCCATATTAACCTGAAATGTATGCAACCACTGTGTTCTACTAAGTAGAGGTTTTCACATCAATTCTAGATTTCTCTGGCGGTAACTCATTTTTTTTGCTTGTGTGAATGTTGTGTGTTGTTTGCACATGTATGTGCCCATCCCATGCAGTGCCCATGTACTTGCCTGTGGGGGGCACGCTTGCTGGAGTGGAACGTTAGTTAACCTGCTTCATTGCCTTCCTGTCTGTTTTTATTTGAGTTGAAGTTTCTTACTGATCCTGGAGCTTGCCTGTTTTTTTTTTTTGTTTTTTTTTTTGTTTTTTTTTGTGAGCTCTGGCAGGTCTCTTAGTTCTAATGGGACTGGGATTACAGCCGTGCATGACCATGCCCACCTGTTCATGTGAGTCCTGGGAATCAAACTCAATGGATCTCAGTCCTCCTCAGGCACTCATGCTTGCACAGGAAGGGCTCTTGACTACTGACCCGTCTCTCCAGCCCTCTGGTCATAAGTCTTAATCATGGCGGTGAAACTTGTACTGGCCTCTCTTCAACCATTATCCCAGTTCTACTGACCTTTCCCTTGTTGTCTTGCAATATTCTGCTCAAGACTAATTGTCTTTGGCTCCCATGCCCTATTGTTTGCATGAAGGTTTGTTTTTTGTCTTTGTGTACAACTGGCCAATGTTCTTTCTAAGTGAAGCTTCCTGCTGCCCTTCTTGGTAATGTCTTGTATGAAAGGCTGCCTAGAGGTTTGCTTAATGGACCCAGGGTGGGTAGCCTCGTTTACCTTGTGTCCATCAGCGCCGCTTTCACGAAGGGCTTTTCCTCTTCTGCCATCTAGTGGGCAACACGGAGGCTGCTGAATGAGGAACATTGCATTACATTACGGGGATGGTGACTGCTACCTGTCAGGCAATGGGGAGGGGTGCAGGCAATAAGAATAACAAGCCATGCTTCAGAACGAACCCTTGAGGTAGTCTGGAGGAACTCATTTCCTTCGTCATTGCAAACTTCACTGCATGCTGACCACATGCTGGCGGGTGCTAGGCCCTTAGGAGCTTGAGTGTGTGCTAAATACTGAAGCTACTGCCCACCCAGCATTAGAGAGCTCAGGGGGCAAGACGGGTGCTCGACCCCATTATTCAAACCTCATTCTCCTGGTCTGGGAGAATTTAAACCTAGAAGAGCAATGGGATTTCATTTCATCTTTCCACTTTCACGTTTTCATCTTGCTCTCATAGTCTGAAATATGAATGAAATGTCTCTTTGGAATACTCTATGCTGGGGGACATTCCAAACTTATAGGGTAGGTATTTCATGAGTCCTTACTTGGGACCATGCTCATTTGTTTTTGTTGACTGTTGATAAGGATCATTACTTAATACATGCATGTTCCATGTAGTGGCAACACCTATAATTGCATCTTAAAAGAATTAGAGTTTATTGATTAAACTACACAGTTTTATATTTAAGAAGCTGGGATGGGAATTTCTCCCCAGTATTACATAGAGTTCCTTATGCTCTCAATAAAATATGATGTCTCCAGAGTGCAGGTTAAGTTCTTATTCGTTTATTTGAAAGACACACACACACACACACACACACACACACACACACACAGAGAGAGAGAGAGAGAGAATGAGAATGGGTTCACCAGGGCCTCCAGCCACTGCAAATAAACCACAGACATGTGCCACCTTGTGTATCTGTCTTAAGCAGGTCCTGGGGAATTGAACCTGGGTCCTTTGGCTTTTCAGGCAAGTGGGTTGACCACTAAGTCACCTCTCCAGCCCAAGTTTTCATAACTTCAAAGTAAAAAGTATCACAAAACTGTAAAAACAATCACAGGACATTGTCTTGTAGTTGAGAATATTTAGATGCTGAGATGTAGCTTTTTCAGCCTAAAACAGTAAATGACAGAGTCTTTAAGTACATTTTTATGAATTCTAGCCTGACATTTACTTTACTGGAGCTATTAATTAAAGAGTGGGAAATGAGAAAGAAGTACACACTATCAATACTAGCATAAGGAGAATGACAGAAACTTAATGCTACTCATCCACATTTTCCCTAAGCTCCTTGACCGTCACTGAGAGCGTCACCCTTCTCCCAGCCCATGCCTCGTTAGTGTTCAGTTGCCATCTAGAATGTGGCTTCCTGGCACCCTCTGGAGAAACGCGGTTTGTGTTTGTTTTCTTGTTGCTTGTTTGTTTTTGTGAGGCAAGGGGTCGTTCTAGCCCAGCCTGACCTGGAGTGCGTTTGGCAGCTCAGGCTGGCCTTGAACTCATGATGATCATCCTCCTACCTCTGCCTCATGAGTGCTGACATTATAGACATGAGCCAATATTCCCAGGCTGACACATTTGCTTTTATTTTTACCACAGAATTATTTCATATTTTTTCCTACTGTATTGTGTCCAAGTATCTGTTCTCAAATCCATAACTACCTGGAACCTGAGGATGTGGCCTTATTTGGAAATAATATACATTTACTTAAGATGAGGGCATTCTGGATAGGAATGAGCCCCGAATCTCATAACTGGTATTCTTAGAAGCAGGTTCTGTGAGGTCACAGACAGCAAAGAGGAAAATGCCATGCGAAGATGGGGGCAGAGACAGGAATGCATACTCTAGGGTGCCAAGGATTGCCAGCACTGCCAGAGCTGGGGAATAGGTAGGAACAGATGTTCCCTCAGAGCCTCTCAAGTAAGCCAGCCCTGCTGCCATCTTGATTTCAGCCTTCTAGACTCCACAACTGTGAGGGATTAAATCTCTTTGCTTTTAACCACCTATTTTTGAGATATCCTGTTTTAACAGTCCAAGGGAACTAACAGACAACTGATTTAATGCATATGTAAAACCAGATGTGGCTCATGGAACACCATGAGGTATCCAGGATTTTTAAAGGTCCTCTTCTGCTTTCTTTGGGCACCTGTGCCTTGTGGTATTAGAAGGCTTGGGTGCTGTCTCCTCCTTCTCAGGTATGGCTCCAGACTCAAGTGTGTATGTGGAGATGAAAGAAAATTCCTGTGTGTGAAATTTATTTCCATAAAAATAAAGTCTTCTATTTAAAATAGCATCTTTCTGGCAGCCCTTCATGTCGCTTTTTATATCCTCCCAATAAATTCTTGAGAGACAGTAAAAGAAAATATAAAACCCTATGAAAACAATGGTGAACAACATTTCAGGGATACTATTTTTAAGGTGGAAAGTCATTTAATCCTCTTCACTCCTTATCAAGAATTTTTTGAACCCACTTCTTTTGTATAAAGTAGTTTTAATTACCTGACATAAAGAGAGGGGGAGAGGAAGAGTGGGCACACCTGGGCCTCTTGTCAATGAAAATGATCTCCAGATGCATGCGCCACTTTGTGTTCCTGGTTTTACGTGAGTGCTTTGGAATTGAACCTGGGCTGGTAGGTTTTGCAAGCAAGTATCTTCAACCACTGACCCATCTCCCCAACCCTGAACTCACTTCTTTCCCCTTCATCGTCCAAAATTTCTAAAAGTTAGTAATAACACTGAGGGAAGACCCAGTCTAGAGGAGCCAAACTCATCATTTTTGAGTTCCTTTGTAAACTTTTAAAAATATTTATATCCATGTCCATAAACTCAAACCTAGGCATTGTAGGGAAAGCAAGGGTGTTTCTAGAATTTAAAAATGTAGTTTTGTGCAGCAAGAAACTAAAAGCAACAAGGTGCGTACTAAAGCCCCTGGTATAGGCAGTAGGCATGAAGAATGTGGGTAGCTTTCCTACCTTTAAGGTAGTCGGAGTTGAACCCCAAAGTCAAGTGACAAGAGTTTAGGTATTGATCACCTCTCCCCTCATTACATATCTGGATAAAAGGCTAGAAAATCACTCAGGAAGGCCTTTGGATATAGAAAATGTTGTGCTTTGATTCCAGATATAGCTGTGGAAGGCTTCCAAGTTCACATGATACCGAGCAGCAAAGAATTGTCTTTGTTAGTGAGCAGCAACAGGAAAGGGCTAACAGGACAGACCAGGTACCCCCAACAGCTGACCCCCACCATCGGAAAATACAAGGAAAATGGCCAAGCATTTCCAAAACCCCAAGATGAGATGGACTTGGCTCTACCAAGAGGACAGAGTGATCAATGAAGTCTCCAGGGAGAGGAGTCTCACCCAGTGATAGAACTATAAGTGGGGAGAAGTAGAATTGAGGATACAGCAAGAGCTCTCCTTAGGAGTAACTTGACATGCTGAGGGCATTTGGGTATGTGAGTGTGGATTCTAGATGAGCTTTGCAAGTGCAGAGTGGAGAGCCATGCACATGTGGCAGTCTGTATGCTTACAGAACTGGGTGAGAAGGACTGAAAGAGTGAACGTAGAGAAAAGAAGAGAGCGTAGGCTAGGGCCAGAGTGCGCCAGTATTTGGAGGTTGAGCAGAAAAGAAGGACTCGCTAGTGTGGAAGAGAAGGAGTGGCTAGTGAGGCGAGAAGAAAACCAGCTCATGGCCTCATGGAACCAAGACAGAAGAGGATTTATAAAGGAATGCAACAACTAATCTGAGAGATATTAACTGAAAATAGAGAATTGGTTATCATTTTTGAGGTCTTCATAAAATCCAAGAATCTTTCATAAATAAGATAGGAGGAAGGGTTGAATCCCCGCCCCCCCCCAAATAGATGAGAAAATAGAACAATGCAGTGGAGGCGGTGAGTATCGATAGCTGTATGGAGTCTGGATGCAGCTTTTAGGGAACTGGGAGGTACCTGGAGGGGCATGAGGCAGTGAAACAGGTTTGGTTGTTGTTTTTATATAGATGGTCCTAAAGCATGTATATGAAACCATGGGAGCAGTCTAGTTGTATAAATGTAATTGATAATACATGAGGAAAAGGAAAAAAAACAAAACACAGTATCAACTTCCATAGGCAGGGATGGGATTCGGAATCACATGGAAGGATGGGTCCCAACTAAGAGTGAGACAATTCTTCTATCATATTGAGAGAAGAAAAACGAATAAATTAGAGGTAGGAAGATGACATTGGTTTTATGTCATTCCTGAGGGTTTTTATCTCCCCCAACCTGGAACGAGTTGAGGTCATGACAAATGGGGGAAATGTGTGCTACATTTGAAAAGAGTAGAAGCGTTTCAATATATATTTTCAGGAAGGAGAAGCTATAACCTAGAGAAATCAGGTAGGATTGTTGCACAGTGCTGAATTTGCACTTAATTCCATGAATTAAATGTGAAACATCAATTCAAAGTAGGCACATGGTTTGTTTAAGCAGATTGGAAGTTTCACTGGGTGATCAAACTGGAGTGGGGGTTAAAGGTATTAGAAAGGAAATGGTTCTGGAACGGGATTAAAGCCTTTAAGCTGAGGGGTGCGGAGGGGAATGCTGCCGCGCGGAGTGTGGGGGGGCGTGCGCTGGTGACTATGATAAATGGGAGGGTTTAGGAAGTTGTTGCAGAGGGTCAGGGTTGAGGTCGAAATGTCAGAGTTAGTGGCGATGACAAGGCTGAGCGAGCACCATGACAATACAAGGCTGAGGTGGAGCAAAGGACCTATCTTTGGAGCTGAGCAGTCAAATTTCAATTTTCCCGGAAGGCTGTGGAAGTGGAAGTTAGAGTGAAGAGAATGAACTGAGCTGAGTGTCCAGGTCCTCAGGGGCAGCAGCACACTCAGGAGACTGCTGACTGACAGTCATAGTAGGCAGTTGGCAGTTAATTCTGATAATGTGTCCATTGTCAGAAGAGACAGTTTGAAGTAATGAATTGTTTACTGAATATGCAGGAAGTGAAGTATGTGGGTATATTAGTTCCTTGCAGCTGCTGTAATGAATTAACACAAATGTTATGGTTTAAACAGTAGTAGTTTGTTTCTTTACAGTTCCAGAGGTAGAAATACAAAATTAATACCACTGGGCACCAATCAAAATGTTTATGTCTCTACTTGCAACAGACCTTCCCGGGAGAATATGTTGAAAGCTCTCTCTACTTGATCTGGTGGCTGCTGGCATTTTTTGGCTTGTGGACACACCATTTCAATCTTTAAAAGCTGCATCTTGACCCGGGTAGATGATTCAATGGTTAAAGGTACATGCTTGCAAAGTCAGATGGCCTGGTTTCAATTCTCCAGCCACCCACGTAGAGCCAGACATAAAAGTGATGCATACATCTGGCATTTATTTGCAGAACCCGGCACTTCTACATACATGCATAAACAAACAAACAAATAAATAAATGCAATAAGAATCAGCGTCTTCCAACATGTGCACTAGTTTCTCTCTGCCTTCTTTCTGTGTGTAAAATCTCACTTTTCCTATCTTATAAGGACACATCGCACTGCAGTTCTAATCTACCTTGATACTCCAGCAAAATTTCCCCATCTCAGGAGCCATAGTTTAATCCCTTCTGGAAACATAGCCATGCAGAAAAGCACTCCCGGTTTCCAGGAGCTAGGATGCGGAGATCCTCTAGAAAGGCCTCTTTTCAGCCAACCCACAATGTGTGACAAAGAAGAAAAATCTGCACTTGTTTCAAATGGCTGGTATAAAATCAGTGCCCTAAGCATGGTCAGGTTTCCATAAAAAAACATGTATTACAATCACTATAATACTCATTTTTACTTAAAAAGACATTAATCTTGACTTTAAGTCTCAGAATGCATGAACCAAAATCAGAGAAGAAGTGATGACTGTACCTAGGCTACACGTTCCACCTAAAATGTTTCCACCTAAAAATGAAAGTGAAGCCAATTCTCTTTCACATCAATGGTAAGAAAGAACTTCATTTGTGTCTTGTTTTTTAAAGTATTGACAAGAATCTGCTGGTGGGGTGGGGGTGATTTCACCCCGTATGCTATTCAGTTTTAGGGACAGCAAATGTTCTCACTTCTGTGGACTGTCTTTCTTTCTTCTGCTCTCTTTCTCTTCTCTGCTTAGAAATGTTTCACACCCATAATGACATTCTGTATTTCCCTATCCGAGTTTCAATCCATCTGGAGGCCTTCTGCATTCCTTTCAGCTTTGGACTTTTTATAACCTGTGATTAGGATATAGATGGTGAAAGATGCCTCCTTTATCTTCATCCAATATCCTAAGTAAGATTTATATAACGTCACTGTTCATTTACTTGGATATGGAGATTGGACTTGGGAGGACACACATGGAGTTAAGATGTATATTTGGCTCTAAGAATCAGAGAATGCTCAGATGCAACCAAAACTTTGACAGTGTTAATTGCAGAGATGCCAAAGCAACCCAGAGGCAGGTGCGAGTACCATATGGAATGGCAGAGAATGCTGGTGGATCTATATTCAAGATATATTAGAATCCAAAACCTTTCACACCATCATCACAGCTCTGACTTTGTGCCAGGCTGCTGTGACCTCCTAACTTTACTATGGCAACTAGGTTATCTGCTCAGCTCTCACTATGGCCTCTGAGCCACCACAATCACCCCAGAGAGCCTTTTAAAGCACAAGGCAGACCATGTTAATCCATTGCTCAAAACTTCCATATAGCTTCTTGTTTTTCCCCAGCAACAGTCAATCTTCTTACAAGGAAAGCAAGGCCTTGCATAAGCTGGCCAAGTTTTTGCAAGCACTCTCCCCTCACATGCTCTACGCTAGCCTCACTGGTGTTCCTTGCATTTTCCAAGTCCCTCCCATCCCAGAATCTTAGTGCTCACTGTTCTTGCTGCCTAACCTCTTCCTTCACCACGTGTATGCAGAGGTGGCTTCCTTTGCTGTATGGTGGTTTGCATGTAAAATGAATGTCCCCTTCCCCTGGACTCATACATTTGAAGGTTTCGTCCCCAGGTGGCACTGTTCTGAAAGGTTACAGAAACTTTGGGCAGTAGAGACTAGCTGGAGGATGTGTGTACTGGCACAGGACTCGAGGTTATATAGTCCTAGCCCCATTGTTTTCTCCCTCCCACCCCCTTTCTCTGTCTCTGTTCTCTCTGCTAATGTGATGATGTGACACTGCCTTCCTGCACCCGTCATGCTTTCCCTGTCACATGGACTAGACCCTCTGGAAGTATTTCGTTTTCTCTAAGCTGCTTCTGGTCAGGTATTTTGTCCCATTGATGATAAAGCAACTGATGCAAAGGTATTATGAAAGCAGCTTCCAAGATCTTTCATAAAGTAGGGACCTTTCTTCCCTGCACTCTCTTTCTCAATTACCAATATAATATTTGTCTGCAGTCTGACATACTCCATATCTTATCAGTATTTATCATATGCATGTCCCCAACAAAAACTAAGCCCCATGTCTATTCACTGCCATGTCCATGTCCCTGCACACTGGTCCTTCTCTGCTTGATTTCTAAATGCTGGAACCTTCTGTCCTAAATTCTCTTCTCTCCCTTGCTTTCACTTTCTTTCAATGCCTTTCATCCAGACCTGTGATTACACAAACTCCTACATATGGATGGTACTTTGCAAGCTTGTAAACACAGAACACAGATTCAAAGAGTGGGTAAATAAATGGAGCATTTAGACAAGTAGCTCTTGCCTTTCTTGATAAATTCTCGCTCTGCTTGTTAGGAGATAATGGTGATGTGTTGCTTTTCCCATTGCTGCAGCCCAACACCTGACAAAAGTAATGAAGGGAAGAAGGTTTTGTTGTTGTTTTGTTTTGGTGTGTGGTTTGAGGGGATATTGTTCATCGTGTCAGGGAAGGCATAGCTTTGGGGGGCTCAATGTGGAAGGAGAGTTAGGCTGTTTGCTCAGATCTCAGTGGGTCAGGAAGCAATGAAAAGGGATGTAAGTGCCTGAGCCATCTTTAGTCTGGGAGGCCAGCATGGAGATTGTGCTATCCGTGTTTGTGAAAAGTCTTCCTCCTTCAGTTCTGAAAAGGCCCTCACAGGCATACACAAAGGTGGTTCTCATTAATGTTCTAGGCCTGCCCTTCCTTCTTTTCCTTCCATTCTTCTTCCCTCTCCATGATTCCAGAGTTTCACACAGCCCAGGCTTGGCTCAAGCTCACTATGTAGCCAAGAATAACCGAGAATGCCTATTATTCCTGCTTTAACCTTCGGATTATAGCAGGGATTATGGTCATGTGCCACCATACCTAGCTGTGTCTTAGGTGTTTTCTAATCCAATCAATTATTCAATCAAAATTAACCATTTTAGGTAATAAGAGAATTTTTCAAAAAGATTTGAGAAAATATTGTAATGCGGGGAAAAAAATCCCTTGCTTAATAGTATAGGTTGAATTGTGTCTTCAAAACTTTATATGTTGAAGCTGTAACCTCAGCACCTTGTGATGTGGCTGTGTAGAGGGATGATTAAGTGGCAGTGAGGACACGGGGTGGGCCTGATCCTAATTTAACTGCTGTGCTTATGAGAAGAGGAATTTAGGAAACACAGAAGACACCAAGTATGTGCATGCATAACAAGAAGGCTATGTAAGGACACAATGACAGGGTGGCCATCTGCAAGCCAAGGACAGAGGCCTCAGGAGAAACCAAATGAGTAGCTCCATGGGTTTGAATGTCTACCTTCCAAAACATGGGAAAACAGCTTTTCTTTTTGTTTAAGCTACTCAATCTTCCTCCTTATGCCAGTCCTAGAAGACTAAAATGCCTACTTTTGGGGAGAAGTAATATTTTGAACCTGGGCCTAGAGAGATGGCTTAGGGACTAAAGGTATTTGCTTTTAAAGCCTTCAGGCCTGGGTTCTACTCCTTAGTTCCCACATAAAGCTAGATGCATACATGGTGCATGGAGTTTGTTTGCAGTGCTAAGAAGCCCTGATACACTCATATACATATACACACTCTCTCTTTCATAAACAAACAAACAAACAAACACATAAATAAAATTTTGACTGGGCTTTCAAACTGCCTGAATCTACTTCTATAAAGCCAGGTATAGGGGCACACACCTTTAATCCCAACACTTGGGAGGCAGAGATAGGAGGATCACTGTAAGTTTGAGGCCACTCTGAGATTACATAGTGAATTCCAGGTCAGCTTGGGCTACAGGGAGACCTTACCTCAAAAAAAAAAAAAAAAAAAGACAGGTAGGTACATAAGCCCATTATGATTTACCAGTTAATTTAGAAGTCACTATGTAGCCCAGGCTAGCCTCAAACATGGCAGTCATACTGTGTCAGCTTTCAAAGTTAGCATTCAGATTGCAGATATAAGACCCTCAATCCAGCTGACTTTCTTATTAAAAGTCTTTTTTGAGTGACCTAACTTATATATGACTCTTTTCCCTCCTCCTTCTCCTCCTATTTGTCTTTCTCCTAGTCCTTTTCAAAATTTTCACTGGCCTTGAGCATGCTAGTCAAGCTTGCTACTGCTACGCTACACCTCAGTCCATGATTCACCATGAACTTATTGAAAATACAGCTTATCTCCTTTGACTTAGAAAAAAAGCCTGTCAAGGGAGGAAAAGGAAATAGTAAGTGTGGCCTAATTAATAGCTAGCATCTTGTTTGATGCATTATGTATGTTAGCTCATATCCCCTTTATGTTTCACGAGCAGTGTTATCATCACCACTGTATACATGAGGAACTAAATAAACAAATGAGGGAAATGAAGCAAAAAGGTACTGTGTAGGTTGTCAAGACAACATAATCCACAAATGTTCATTTTGATTAGGACTGCTATGATAGGCTAACATGAAGGATTAATGTGAAGGAGGAACTTGAATATTCAGGGTGAGGTGAGTTAGGTAAAGAGATAACACAAATTGACTTCTACAGGCTCAGAATCCATGATCAAGTTCAAGCGAATGTGAATGTAGTTGACGAATGGTGCCATTGCTGGGTTTGTATGATCTTCTACGTACCGATTGTCTCCATGGGAGGCTGGAACCACAAACAGGAGAGACCTGCGGTCCCAGGTCCCTGTGTGGAAAGCTGCCTGTGGAGCAGAAACCCCTTCTTGGAGCTGTTAAGTAAGTGGAAATACTTACTGAAGGAGCCCATTTATCACTGTGGCCTCACTGAGATTGTAATGAGGATGAAAATATACGTCAAGGCAGTCAGAACGTGGCAAGTCATCCTGGAAGTGAATGACGTATGTGCTGTGGAACGTCAACATGAACTTCAACTATCCCCCAGTCATCAGCCAGCAGTCTATTCTGAACATGGTGGAGAACTATGACACGTGTTGGCTGCAGGACTGGAGGGAGGGCTCACAGTCTAAGCATGCTTCCTGCACGAGCTTCAGTGCCTGAATCTCCAGATCCCACTTAAACAGCTGGGCGTGACTGCACATGCCTGTAACCACAGTCCACCAAGGGCAGCGGAGACCAGGGAACTGCCCAGGCTCATGAGAAACAGCAAGATCCGCCATGGGTAGGAGACTCCGGCTCAAACTGGGGAGGAATGATGGAGCAGAACACCCGGCATTCTGCTCCAGTCACCACAGCTAAGTCTCCCCCTGTTGCATGGGGGCTCTGCAAGTGCACAAGAGCACATACGCATGCATACGCTGTACCACATACACTGCATTATGCACACACACTCACAGGCACACACACACACACACACATGCACACACACGCATAAGCAGTAAAGAAGGGTTGGTTACATCACTATTGACCTTTGATACATTGTACCACAAATGAGGTTTCAGTAAAATGATACCAACTGGAGAATAGGCTGTGTGTGTGTGTGTGTGTGTGTGTGTGTGTGTGTGTGTGTGTGTGTGTGCTGTGGTTGGAATCATGTTTAGTGTATGCATGAGCACATACATAGATGCATGTGCCCAAGCACGTGTGTATGGAGGCTGAAGGATACCATAGTGTCCTCTCTTCTCTCGTCTGCCTCTGTCTGTGTGCTTCTTTCCTTGACACAGGGTTTCCCCTCAGCCTGAACTTGCTGTCTGTCAACCAGTCCCTGCAATTGTCTTGTCTCTGCTCCGACAGGGGTTATAGGCGTGTGTGGCCATTCCCAGCTTTCCCCATGGAGTGTGAGGAGTCGAATGTGCTGGTCTCCTACCGGAGAGGCTCTTAGGCTCAAGAGGCATGTGCTCTTAACCGCTGAGCCCTCTCCCAGCCTGGCAATAGTACTTCTACCAAGGAATACGAAACTCCTTTCTTTTGTCTCAAAGTTGGAAATTCCCAGATCAATGCTTCACAGGCTTCTTAAATGACCTGTACCATAAATAATACTTTATAAACAATTTAGACTTAGTGACCTCATGAAAAGTCAAGTTGTTTACTTCTGGCCACCTTTTCCTGTGGCTCAAGCATAAAGGCTTCAGAAACTATCTGGAGGATTGATTGAGTTATGAAAACCGACAGATGAAGGACGGAACCAGACCTGTCTGTTCAGATAACAGGTTGGAGGGAAACACAGTTTGGGTCAGTTAAGTTTATGCACATGTTCCTTCCCTCCTGTTTTCATTCATCAAACTTCCAGTAGGGGTCTGGGGAGTGGGCCAGTGGGTCATGACTTGCTACATAAATATGCGGACCTGGGTTTGCATCTCCAGTCCCCTTATGAAATGCCAGGAGTGCCAGGGCCACCTGCAATCCTAGTGCTGAGAAGTGCAGACACAAAACCCTTGGGGCTCACAGCCAAGTTAGCTTGGCCGAATCAGTGAGCTTTCATTTCAAGGAGAGACCCTGTCATGAAGAATAAGGAGAAGAGTGACTTAGGAAGACCCTCCACGTTGGCCCTGGCCTCCACGCGCATTTGCCCCTGCACATACTCCGCACACGCACGCAGCCGCAGTGTGCCCTCTTGGCCAGTAGAGGACATCAGGAGACCACAACCCACCCAAGTCTCATTTTCCTTCCCTTGAAGAGCAGGAAACGGCTTTTGGATGTGAATGGGCTTTTCACCTTTTCCGATTCATTTCTTTATCAGCAGTGACAGTAGTGACATTCTTCAGGCAACAATAAACTTCTTTTTTCTTCACATGACCACCAGTCTGCAGCGGGCTCCCACCCTGGGCTCTATGCTCTGTCTCTTCCACTTTCAGGAACTGTTTTTCCCCACGGTCATGCACTTGCTACAATTATCTGTGGGAGAATTCCACATCCCAAGTCACCATCAAGCTTCAGGAGACGCCTCTCCATTCTCATTAGCTTACTGGTCCCATGCACACCGAACTCATGTCATTGCCAGCTGGAAAAGAGAATGTATATATTTTAGCAAGAAGGGCTCTAAATCCATTGGCAAATCCAGAAAGCATCTTCTGGTTGACGTATTGTTGGGAAGAATTGCAGTTTAATGTGTGGTAAAGGAAACACCCAGAAATGGATCACAACTCTGCAGGACATAGGCACATCATTGACTGTATTCAAATAAGTTTTTTACTATGAAAAAAAAATGCAAGAAGAAGAGGAAGGGAAAATTATTCTGGCCAATTACCTCTGGCTGTGTGGAAAATTCTGAGATTAGCTTCCATAGCCAGAAACAATATTTTTCTCTTGCTGCAGACTCTCTTGTATGTACTGAGCCACTAATTTCTGCAAATGCAGTCTAAGTACCACACTTTATACTCAGCCAAGATACAGTGAGAATTTAGAAGTCAGGGAATATCAGAGGAAGAAGGGACTCAGATCATCTAGTACAACCCACTAATTGTACAAACAGAGACTCAAGGGCCTGAGACCACGGTGGTTGTTGGATCTTGTTTCTCTTGTCTGTGACACCTTCCCCCCTCATTTACTCATATTGCCAACCAAAGCAAGCTTTCAGAGGAACTTTGGTTTCTTCTCAGGGTTCTGAGGCTGAAGCTGCAGGCCATGCCAGTCAGGAATGTGTGTGCGCACACGTGTATGTGCGTATGTGTGCATGTGTGTGTGTGTGATAAAATGGTCTACACACAAGAAAGGTATGTATTTGTTTCTTTTTTCAGGAGAAGATTGTGTGTGACCTATAACCAACAGAGAGAATCCTCTGAGTAGGAATTTTGTTTTGTAAAACACTGTAGATAGTCAGGAAAATATAAGCAAATCATAACCAGATTGTTGAGCTGTGTAAGAGCCAACATGGGTTTAGAAACCTTGCATCTACCCTCAGAAAGCATTCAGCTTAGTAGAGCTGATGGAAAGCAGTCACTGTTCACTTGGACCTAGAAGAGCAGACACCATGCTTGCATCTCCACAGCTTCTTGTGTGCACTCCCTCTGGTCCCTACCCGGCAAGCTGTGTCCTTTCCTCCTCCTCTGGGAAGCTCCCAGCCCCTGGTCAGAGCCCTTCTCACTTCAGCCTTCTCTGAATCCCCAGAGTGCACATTCTTGGATTAGAGAATGTGCTACACTTACCTTCTTGCTGCTGGGGCAGAACCCATGACCAAAAGCAGACGATGGGAGGAAGGAATCTATTTTGGCTTGCAGTCTTGAGGTGAGAAAGCTCCATGATGGCAAGGGAAAGATGGTGGAGAGGCTGGCCATCACCTCTGCCACAGTGCAAAACAGCATCAGAAAAGTGAGCTGAACCCTGGTAAGGGGGAGCTGGATACAATATCTATAAGCTCACTTCCAACCACTCACCTCCTCCAGTAAGCCTCTCAATTCCCAAATTGCCATCATCTGGGGATCAAGCATTCAAAACACACGAGTTTATTAGGGACACCTAATTCAACCCCCCCCCCCCAGTATGTTACCCGGTACTTCAGCGGGTCTTGCTGCTTGAACTGTGAAGCCCTTAAAATCACAGATATGATCTCATGGTCATCCTGGCATACAGCTATAGGTGAGGCCATTACACATGTTTGTTGCATGTCAATAGCATTTTGTATGTCGTTACTGAGGCATCACCATGGCTGGGTGGAATTATTCAAGCACAACTGAAGCCTGTGGCTTAGTTGTTTTTGTTTTCCCCTGAAGGTACTAGGGGAATTATTATTCGCATGAAAATTAATTTTCCTGAAGAATGTTGGATAAAGAACACGGGCATCTAGGTAGATTTCAAGCTCTATGGCTGACTTAGCTTCAGTAAGTTATTTAACCTCCCATGTCTCATCTTTTCCATCTCCCATAGGTTTTAGCCATCACATTTGTACATTAAAATGATTCTATTACATGCTTTCTCATAGATGTTATTTATTATGAAGAATAAGACAAAACAAAACATGAGGCAGTATGATCATTTCAGGTTTTCTTTGACTGAAGTACAAAGAGGTATCCAAGACTGTACCTAACACAATCTGCTTATTTCAAAAAGTTGGCAGGTTTTATTAATAATCAATTGAATTCTCCCCCAACAATTCATGAATAATTGTATCACTGTGCCTCTGGCTACGTGGGACCTGGAGACTGGAACATGCGTTCTTAGGCTTTGCAGGCAAGCGCCTTAACTGCTAAGCCACCTCTACAGGCCCTGATCATCTTTTAAAAAGTATTTTTATTTATTTCAGAGAGAGAAAAGAAATAGGACCTCTTGCTACTATAAACAAACCCCATTATCTATGCACCACATTATACATCTGGCTTTCTGTATGTTATATGGGTCTGGGGAATTGAACCCTGGCCAGCAGGTTTTGCAAGCAAGCACCTTTAACTCTTACCCGTTTCTCCAGCTTATCTCTGGTCATCTCGTTGAGGCTATGGAGCCTGCTTCACTAATAGCTCACTTTAACCTAAAAGCCAAGCTATGCTCCAAAGCCTCAGAAAGGAAAGAGAAAGGAAAGATAAATTTGATCCAAAATTAACAAAGCTATACAACCACCTCCTCTTACTAGAATCTCCAAACTCCAAAAGGATTTGGCAAAGGGTCAGATTCACTGCAGGTAACAAGGCACACAGTTTGGCTTTCTAAAGAGTTCCGTTGGAATTGGAATTAGAGGTCAGATGGTGGGGCGATGGGCGCTGCCAATCAGTCCAGCTTCAGGATGTGGAAATAAGTGTTTCTCTGGGAACCCAGAGCCACACAGACTTTGCTTCCTTTTCTGTTATTTGTGGCTAAGCCAAAGTCTTAGTGGAGGTAGAGGGTTGGCTGTTGTTGGGTTTAGAGGCAGTTAAAAATGCAAGAGAGCAGAAAGAATTGCTTAGATGTAGAAATTCTTAATTGGAAATTGACAAGAGGGAAATGACTAGAAATTTTTTTTAAGTATAATTTTTATTTACTTATTTGACAGAGAGAGAGAGAGAGAGAGAGAGAGAGAGAGAGAGAGAGAGAGAATGGGTGTGCCAAGGCCTCCAGCTATCACAAAGGAACTCCAGATGCATGAGCCCCCTTGTGCATCTGGCTAACGTGGGTCCTGGGGAAATCAACCATGGTCCTCTGGCTTTGCAGGCAAATGCCTTAACCACTAAGCCATCCCTCCAGTCCATCTTCTGTTAGGCAAATTCAAATTAGATTCAGTCAACCAGGAACATTTAATGAAACAGGCATTCTACATAGCCTAACTAATAATAACAATCTAATATTCCTGCCTCTACCCATGGTCATTACTATAGTTTAGAGCTTGTGTAACTTACAAATACAATTTCTCTTTCCAACTCATCATTCTAGTGCATCAGAAATCACTCCATTGCTCACGTCATTATCAACAACTGCTGGTTCTCCATAGTTCACAGATTAAAGACCAATCATCTGTCATTAAAGGACCTTCACCTGCCAATACTGTCTGCCCTTCCTATGTCTTCTGCTGATTTTCCAATGTGTCAAGCTTCTCAGAGTTCCTTGATTAGGTATCAGTTGCTTGTAGTCATGAATTTGTTTTTCCCCCGTATTCCCTTGCTCTTGGCTAGGCAAATATTCATGACTTCTCAGATCTTGCTTTTTTTGTGTGTGTGTTTGTGTGTTTGTGTTTGTGTGTGTGTGTGTGTGTGTGTGTGTGTGTGTGTGTGTGTGTGTGTGCAGCCGTGCACGTGCGCACTCCCCATGCCCATGCATGCATAGTATGTGTGATATGGTATATGATGTGGTACGTGTATCCATGTGTACAGGCAGAGGTGCGTGTCCCCTGGACGTGCAGGTACAGGCCAGAGGAGAGTGCTGGGTATCCTCCTCTATCACTTTTCTGCTTGTGTCCTTGAGATGGGGTCTTTCAGTGAATCTGGAGCTGCTGTTTTTGGTCAAACTGGCTGAACAAGGAGACCCAGTGATTCTCCTGTCTTTGCCTCACATAGGACTGGCTTTACAGGCGTGTGTGGCCACACCCAGCTATTTGTCACCTTCTTTGAGGTTTGTACATATATCCAAGCATCTTCTGAAGCCAAAGTCCTTTGCTACCTCTTTATATTATTTTGGTTTGGTGTATTTACTGACCATATTTGTTTTCATTGATTTCCTTAACTTAATTTATTATTCTTCTCTGTGGTCTTATCACCCTGCAGTACTGGCAGTCATATTACTGATGACCAACAAGTATTCATAGAATCAAGAATTTTTATTTAGCTTTTGGTTTTGGTGACAGGAGAATGTGAGCATATATTGGCTGACATGCAGAAAGAACAATATGAGAGAAACTAGAAACCCTTAAATATCTTTTTCCCTTGATGCCTAATTCTAATTTGAATAGACTACTTTTATTCCAACACACCATTAGTACACAGCCATTGTTTTCCATAAGCTTGGAAGCCATCATACACATAACTGTTTAAGAAAAGGAATGGAGCCATGATGATCTGTGAAGAGGGCACAATGGTCCGGAATATGACCTAAGTAGGAGCTGAACAAACGGGACAGCAGTAAGATCATGTGAAAGACAAGGAGATAACATTCATGGGGTACTGACCACCACTTTTGGGCAGGGATACAACATTCATTCATAACCCAAGATCTAGTTATGAGAGTGAGCCTGACCTATTACCTTCTGGAGCTAGCCTTTATTTTCCAAGGCACATAAGATATTGCTATAAAAACATCACACTGGTGGACCCTTGTGGAGTTTCCATGACTTTGCCCTTGCTTCTCATGTTCAGCATGTTTCCTAAATATTGTGCTTGGTTTCTGTTATTCTTTTTTTTCTCCTGTATAGAAGTTTTGCATTAACTAAGAAATTGTAGGATAGCACTTTACAGAAAGAGAGAAAAAAATAAAACTAAGTAGCAGATACTGTTGTCTTCTAATTCATTACCTGTTTCCTACCACAGGAAATATCTTGCTGGTGTGGTAGTGGGCTTGCTTTCCTCATTGGAGCTCATACATACCTTTTCTTGATCTCTGTTCTCTTTGTATCATCATGCCTGGATTGCTTGCTGGGAGTCAAGTTTCTTCTCACTGAATTGTGCAGAGGGATTCAATTCTCCAAAAACACTTCCATCCCTGGGGGTGGAGTGGGTATTCATAATGAAGCTGAACACGGCAGGCATTATTTTTTTAATGAACTGCATATTGTTAGGTGCGAATAATGCATTGCGAATGTGCAGAGGGATCATATCTGCTCCTGTTCTCAGCAGTTTTATTCTTCTGGGTGCTCATAAAATAATTACCTTCTAAGTTCAGAATACTCTAGAGCCAAAATATGGAAGCCCAGAATGTCTGTTCTGCCAATGACATTAGAACTTGGACAAATAGGATATGCCTATGTGGCTTTTATTTTTCTTCTCTGCTTTAGCATTTTCAATAGTTTCCCCCTTGGGATATGAAATCCAGATGCGTACAAGCTACATGGTGAGGTCTTCTTGTAGCATGAATATTGGCCATGGTCCAAAAATGTCAGGTGCTACCCAGTGAATTTATTAAGCTCCATTCTTCCTTATTGAATAATGCTTTAAGTTGGCCCAGCTAATGAGTCACTTTTGTTCAAATTTAACATGAATATCTTACCATTACATGTATTTAGCTTTGATTTCAATTATAATTCGTCCAATGAACCACTTAAAATATATAATTGGTAGTTTTCATATGCAGTGACGAGCAACTGGGACACATACAACAGGCTCTTTTTGTTTAAAAACCTTTGGGAATGGGCCTGGGGAGATAGCTCAGCCAATCTGAGCTCTACACTCAGTGACCATGTAAAAATGCTGCACATGGTGGCATATTGTGTAATCCTAGGGCTACGGTGACAGACATGGGTGGATCTCTAGGGCTTGCTACTAGGCAGTCTGGATGACTTGGTGAATTCCAGGCCTGTCAAATAAACAAAAATGGTGGATGACATTCCTGAGGGTGGCACGTGAAGCTGTTCTCTGGTCTCCATATGTAAAGTGTACCCACATGCACCTACACACATGTGCACTTACATATATGCACATTCATGCATTAAGAATGTCCTTAGGGGATGATAAAAACAGTAGTAAGAGCTATCAGTAACAGAGTATCCCAGTGTACCAGGTGCTTGTCTGATCATTTTCTATGTAATTGCCTCTCAACAACTCTGGACAAAGAATAAGGACATCTGTGTAGGTAGAGTGAACATCTCCACTTTACAGTTGATAAAATAGAGGCACAAAAACTTAACATGACCAGAGATAAGAGGCCTTGGTCCATGTTCTATTGAACTACATTTGGCCTCTGGGCCTCATGCAGGATTTTCTCAATGTCAAATGAGATGGAAAAGATGAAGGCTGAAATCCACAGTCATCAGGACACTTGCAAAGACTGGGCACTCACATCAGCTGCAACTCTGTCGGCTTACTAACTGCTCTCCATTTCCCCAAGGTGTTTGGAGTTGTTTCTGCTTTGCACAAAAGGGCATCTATTTTACAGGTGTCAGGACGCAATCAGCAATGGCAGTCATAATATGAGTGAAGCTATTTGATTTGTCTGTTCCTAGGAACGTGTTGCCATTGTTTCAGGACAACGATGATTTATTATTATGTATTCACTTAGGCCTCATTCAGGAATACATTTAGACATTACAATAAAATGTTCCACTGTGGTGACCTTTTACTGAACCCCATTAGGGTACAATATGTCATTCTAATGACACAATAAAGTTTAAGCTTTATAGAATAGGGACTGGCACAGAAAATTAGATGAGATTTCTCAGCATGCAATCATCTTAGTTATCAAGCTGTCGGATGTCAAGGCACTTCTAGGTCGGGTCAAGTTATATGTTAATTCAGAAAAACAGTGGAATGTAACTGAAGACAATTCTCCATTATAGTTTTCAATTTGGTTTAGCAAAGTCAACTTAAAAAATATTTTTTGGGTAATAAAAAACAGCTTGAATTAGTGTAAAGATGTGGAATTTAATATAACAATACAGGCCATTAACGTAATGTCCTAGAAGCTAATAACAGAGCTGCAGCTGGGACCCAAAACTGACTAGAAATGGAAAGTCACAAGGAACAGAAAAAACAGTATTACTCTTTTTTGTTCTGCTTTTCCTTGCAAAGTTTTTCATTTAGCTACTGCAAATCAACCATTATTCATTTACTACTAGAACAATAGCCATGCCCTAGTTTCAAAATTTATGTAGCTCCATATGTATTATTTTCTCTCCCATTGCTGTGATAGAACACCAGACAACATGCATCTTAAGGAGTTCTTTGAGCTTATAGTTCAAGGTGACACTTTCTATCATGATGAGGAGGGCACGGCAGACAGGAAGAGTGGCTGGCTGGCCCTGGCCGGTATTCAGGAAGTAGAGAGTGGAAAGGAAGTGGGGCTCAGTTTCAAAGCCTCAAGAGACCCACTTCCTCCAGCAAGGTTTCACCTTCCTGAGCAGTGCCACCAGCAGAGGCTAAGCGTTCATCCACATGAGCCTATGGGAGATGTTTTACGTTCAAGTAAAAACATCATCTAAGGGAAGCCATATTTTTAGACTTCATTCTCATTTGAAAATGCAGATTCCTGAAGAAAGGCTCCGATTGGCTTGGTTCGGCTCTGGTACTTAGTTGCTGTCCAATCATCAGAGTCATAGGCAATGTTGTTATGGGATTAAAACAGGTTCTCATGCCTGTGACCCCTCCAGGATCAGAATGGGGAGCTATTCTCAGAGCAGAGAGAATTCTTCTCTCTTCTGAGTACCACACAAAGATCTCTTCTATTCCAATGTGACCAGGACTGTGCATAAACCAGCTCTTAGTGATTCAAGTACTATGCTGAATTCATTGACAATGTCCCTTGCATCTAGCTGGGCACATTTTAAGACTAAATCATTTGGGTCTGTAAATAGGGGAACAAATTTTGAAGCCAGCCTGGATAAAATGAATTGTTATTTTGAGTCTGCTATAAATCAACGAGAATCATGGACCCCAAAGCTTAGTGGAAGTACTTTGGATTATGTTAAAGCCACACCCTTAATTGGTGGGGATAATTAAGATGTGTCCAAGCTCTTAGTCTTGTTGTTGCTATTTAGGAGCCAGCTTCAATTAGAATACCACATTCCCTGCACTCTCTGGTGGTCTTGCAGATGGGTGGGTTTTCAAAAGCCTGCATACAATCACATGAATTAATCTGGTGGATGCACGAGCAGAGAAGGGCCTCACGTACCCAGGGCTCCTTTTGTGTTCTCCTAAGATTTGAAAGATACTTGAGATATCATCCAGGTTGTCCCACTCATTTCAGAGATGAAGACTGAAGCACAGACAGGAAAAGCGGCCAGTCTACTGTCCAAAGACATATGCGTAGCAGGGCCAGGATTAAAGACAAATGTGATGGTCATCATCTGAGCCTAGATTCCAGTCCTTCTTTTTTTTTATGTCATATTGTTAATACCAGCATTCACAAAACTCAGGGTAAAACAGCCATGTCATTAGGCTTCTGCACTGTTTTAAATTGCATTTTTCCAACATCTGGGCTTGACTTCTTCAGAATAACTTTTCCAAGTCCCTGAATATGAGTTGTTTGTATGGTTTTCTGGTTAATTCAAGTCACTTGCCGCACTAGCAGAGTAGCATGGGTGACTAAAGAGAGATAAAAATGGAGGGGCGCTGGGGGTGTAGCTTAGTGGATAAAACACTTGCCTGGAATTCATGAGGCTTCAGGTTCAATTCCCAGCACCACAGAAAAGAATTTGTTTGCAGAGGAACAGGCTCAAGTTTTATTAATTACAGAACAGACAAAGCAAATATAGGCTATGTCTTTTGAAGCAAATTTGTATTTCGAATACTTAAGACAGCTGTAAGGACAAATTTCTGTAGTTTTCATTTTGTGTGTTGGGACCATGACAGTTCATTACTCCAGAGGCCTTCCATCCTCTCCAACCCTGCCACGCTAAAAATTCCAAATGTGTTCATAAATTTATGTACTGCTTTTCTCTTTCCTTCCTTCCTCTTTTCCTGCATATCTTCCTTCCTTCCTCTCATCCCTGCCTTCTCTTTTAACTTCTCTTTCCTTCCTTCCTTCCTTCCTTCCTTCCTTCCTTCCTTCCTTCCTTCCTTCCTTCCTTCCTTCCTTTCTTCCCTCCCTTCTCTTCCCTCCCCTCCTTTCATCCTTCCCTCCCTCTCTCCCTCCCTCCCTTCCTCCCTCTTCCCCTCCCTCCCTCCCTTTCTTCTTTCTTCCCTTTCTTTGATTATAAAAAACAGATATGACAATTGTCAAAGGAGTTTTATAAGATGACATAGAATTTAGTCAAAACATAGTCTCCTATCATTTTTAAGTAATTACAATGTCATAAATCAAGTTACTGGTTTTTTAAGTTGAATTTATCCATACTTTTAGATCTATTTGGATTTTGAACTAACTTTCACCAGAAAAGGAAATCACCTCCAGGGCATGACCTGGTGTGTGCACTTGCAGTTGCAGCTGCTCCAGAGGCTTAAGGGAGCTCACTGGGCCTGGAGGACTTGGCTGAGTGTACTGTGTAGACCAGGTGTCTACAGTAAGTACCAGTGCTGGGGTCACTCCTGTGAAGAGCTCCCACATGCTGTCTGGAACAACAAATCAAGACCATATCTCTTTCATTAAAAACAAAAAGTGGTTTTTTATTTTTTTGGATTTTCAAGGTACAGTCTCACTCTAATGCAGGCTGACCTGGAATTCACTATGTAGTCTCAGGGTGACCTCAAACTCATGGTGATCCTCCTACTTCTGCCTCCCAAGTGCTGGGACTACAGGCGTGTGCCACCATGCCTGGCTTTTTTCATTGTTTTTTTTTTTTTAAATTTTTTAAAAAAAATTATCTGCAAGGAAAGAGAGAGGAGAAAGACAGAGAAATGGGCATGCCATGGCCTCTTGCCACTGTAAACAAACTCTAGGCACATGTGCATCTGGCTTTACGCAGGTACTAGAGAATGGACCCTGGGTTGTTAGACTTTGCAGGCAAACCCCTTAACTACTAGCCATCTCTCCAGCCCTCTTTCCATTTCTTAATTGAAACTTTTGATATATGAACATGATGAAATTTGATCATAGTTCCCTCTATCACCCACATTCCACCAACTCGCCTCTACTTTCCAAGTAGTCCCTCTGCTATTCTGATGCCTCATTCTATGCACCCGATACCATCTCCATCATCTATGTCAAAACGTTGATGGGCTTAATTAATATTGTGCTAATCTTACGTTGGGAGTGACTTGGTCATGAATGCATCAGTCGTTTCATGTCTTGTAGAATGTTCTGAGGATTGAACCCAGGGCCTTGAACATTTTAGGCAAGTGGTCTATCACTGAACTACACTACCAGCCAAGACTCCATCTCCTAAAAAGAAAAAGGTATCTATTTTTCATAGTATTTTTTCAATCACTATCTTTCATTGTTCATAATCCACAAAGAGGAAATAACACTGCAGAGATTTTCCTGATCCAAAGATGGCCATGCTAAATTTCAACAGGAGTTCTCAAATCCAAATAAGTTGGGAAATGAAGCATGATGATAAACAGGAAAGTGAAAAAAAAAAAATCATCAGTATAATATGCCAACCTCCTTTGGCCAAGTAGCCTGGGGTTAGAGTTCTGAATTCTTGGACGGTAATTTGTCTCAGGTCTAAGTATAGTTTACATGAATTTGCTTTTTCAATTGGTCATCATAAATATTTTCCTTTTCATATAAGCCTTTGTTTTTAAGTTCAAGAACAAGTTTCTACAGTATGAAAGCAAGGATTTTTAGGGAAAACAGCTTCCTGGTAATTTTAATGCTTTGATATTTTAATTGAAGTTGATAATAAAAATAATTATACTGTAAAAATTCAAATAGAATCACAAAGATCTTTTCTCTTAAGATTGAACTCTACTCCAATAGGTGGAAACTTACAATTTTTACTTGACTCTTATGAATTTTGTCTCCATGTATCCCAAAATGCTGATTACTTTTCTATTGTAGACATTTCTGTATACAGCTTTCCTAACTCCCTTGAGCTACTATGAGACTATTTGCATGATAATACAATTAACACTGAAGCTCTAGTTACCTAGAAATTGTGGAATCAGAAAGGTGGAGGTAGCAGAAATATGTGTATGTGAGTGAGAAACATTATTATAAATAGATCTAAGTCCTTTTCTTCTCTTATCAATAGACAGAATAATAAGATACAGACATAAAGTTTAAGAATCTAAAAATAATAAAAGAAATAGGGTGTTGGGTCACTCTTCTCCTTATTAAATACATTGTCTTTTAATTAAACAATAATTTTAAATCAAAGAAAAACAGTTGCCTTTTCCTCTTTGGAACAATCTTATGTTTTTTGTTTTGTATTGTATTGTTTTGTGGGTTTTTTTTTTTTCTAGCATTGATCTTCAGTTGACTTACTTTGCATTTTTTTCCTAGGTCTCTATCATTTATTCAAACTAATACTCTGTGGGAATTGATGATCTCCTTTCAGTACAGAAAAATATTGTAGGGAATCTACTAGTTCTATTTTCTTCCCCGTTGGGGTGACCCTTGTTGGAAATTTTCATCCTATTGTACTAATCTTTGCAAATTTCTGGGCTTTATAACCACTTAATATGGTAGGATTTCTTTTTTCTTTGTTTGTGGAAGTATTCCTTTTGTGTTGATTATGTTTTCTGGAACTTCTTTCTTGTATTACTTCCTCACACTAGCTTCTGCAAATGAATTCCAGATGCATTCACCACCTCGTGCATCTGGCTTTATGTGGGTACTGGGGCATTAAGCCTGGGTCCTTTAGCTTTTCAGGAAAGCACCTTAATCCCTAAGCCATTTCTCCAGCCCTAGATTTGAATTTTACAATGATATGTGTTATAGTAGTCTCTCTCTCTCTCTATATATATGGACACTCAGTAAGATTGTTCATCTGGAGATTTTTGTCAGTGCTATGGCATTTTTCTTTTGGTTATTTCTCAGATACACATGTTTTCTCCACTGACTTGAATTAGTGTGTGCATGTGAGCACAAACATGCCACAGCCCTTATGTAGAGGTCAGAGCACAACCTGGGGTGTGGGTCCTCCCCTTCCACCTTGCTTGAGGCTTACTCGGAAGTCCAGAGGCAGAGTCTCTTATCTGCTGGGAATACCAAGCTAGCTAGCCCATAGGCTTGTGGAACTACAGACCCTTGTGTTACCACGCCCGGGATTTACGTGGGTTCTAGATAATCTGAACTCAGGGAGTCATGCTTGTATAGCAAACACTAAATCATCCCCCCATCTGGATGTGAATTTCCGTGAATGGATGTTATGGTTTGGACATGAAGGGATTGTCTCTGGAAAGCTCATGTGTTAAAGGATTGGCTACCAACCAATGGACCTTTGAAAAGTAACTGGATCATGGCAGCTGTGATTTAGACAATGGAGTCACCGACCAGTGGATTCATAACTGGTGGGAAGGTGGTGGAAACAGGGAAGAGGGGCTAGTTGGAGAAAGCTGGACACAGGGGCAGTGTCCTTGGAGGATGTGCCTTGTCCCTCCCCCTACCTCCTTCCCAGGCACCGTGAGTGAGCAGTGCTCCACCCTTCACCAAGGTGTTCGGCTTTATCTCAGACCTGAAGCACGGGGTCAAGTGGAATTTCAGAAACAACAAGCCAGAAATAAACCTTTCCTATTTCAAGCTGGATTTCTCAGGAATCTTATCACAATGATGGAAAACTGACTAATACAGTGGAACTAAGTTGTTGACTCCCTAGGGAGACTGGATAAGAATTTGACTGACTTGTTGGGGGACCCCCAAAAGTCTTGAATCTCCAAGTTATTTTTTCACAGATGAATCAGTTTGATCAACGTGATTGACAATATTGAGGAGCAAAATGGTTAAAAATTTTCCACACAGCAAATATCCTGCTTTTGTTTAATAGAAAGAGAGCTAGTTCAGTGGCGGAGGGATGTGGGAAACTTGGTTTCTTCTTATATAACCCTGCAATCCAACCTTTGACCTTGACCTTCTGAGAAACCGTTGTCACAGTATGTTGAGTCCCCCTGGAGTTCCATGGAGTTCTCTTTCTCTTCTGTTAGCTACAGAGGACTTAATACCCTGTCAATTCAGTGACTGCAGTCAGCTTCCTCAGCTTTCAACAGCTTGCTGATGTCTTTAATGACTCCATCATTTCTGTCACTCTTATTCTTGTGAGTTCATAGAATGTTAATTTATACTGATTGATCGCTTTCTTTTTTTGGAAAGGTTTTGGGAAGGAAAATCAGGACTTGACCCTCATATACTGACTGTATATCTTGGTCCTTTGACCTATTTTTAAAGGAAATATTTAACTAAGTTGACTTAATTAAAGAGATTTTAATTAATGAGAGAGAGGGAGGAAGGGAGGGAGGGAGGGAGAGAGAGAGAGAGAGAGAGAGAGAATGGGCATGTCAGGCACTTCAGCCACTGCAAACAAATTCCAGACACATGTGCCACCTTGTCCATCTGGTTTACGTGGGTACTGGGAAATCAAACCTGGCTTCTTAGGATTTGCGAGCATGCACCTTAACCACTCAGCCATCTCTCCAGTCCCTTTTATCTTTGATTTTGATAATTTATTTTGCCAGGATAATTTTAAAATATTTTACTTATTTATTTGAGTGATAGAAAGAAGCAGATAGAGAGAATGGGCAGGCCAGGGCCTCTAGCCACAGCAAACAAACTCCATATGCATGTGACCCCTTGTGCATCTGTCTGGCTTACGTGGGTCCTGGGGAATCAAACCTGGGTCCTTAGGTTTTGCAAGCAAATGCCCTAACCACTAAGACATTTTCCTAGCCCTCTCCAGGCTACTTTTAGATGTTACTTTCACAATGTGACATCAAGCAACTATTGATAGAAATACTGCATCTAGTTGCTAAACTTACTGATTTGATTAGAATTATCTCTAACTTATCTTTCTTGCAGGCCATATGCCCAAAAGATGTGTTAAGAGAAAAATAAGATATGTTGGAAATTAGAATAAAAAATAAAACTGCACAAAGCAGTGTTGCACATGTAATGAAACATTATTTTGTTATTAATTAACTAGAAATACTGGGTTGCAGTTTAACAAACTGATAACAGAAGTTTAGGCTAATAACTCCCATCCTCACAGATTTCATGTTAAACTGAACTGAGAATTTTAAAACTATCTGTATAACACATTTTGTCAGTGTTATTAAGAAAGCAAATGAGTTTATAGGGCTACATTCTGGAAATAAGTAAATTTATTTTTAAATGTAATTTGAATTTTGAAGGGCCAGATTATACCTAGTATTTTATGCTCATTTATAAGTACTACTAAGTTTAGAAGAAGATTTTTAAATAGAAATACATTTAAAAATGTATTAAAAGATGGCAATGTGGCTGGAGAGATGGCTTAGCAGTCAAGGCCCTTGCCTGAGAAGCCTAAGGACCCAGGTTTGATTTCCCACATAAAGGCAGATGCACATGGTGGCACATGTGTCTGGAGTTCCTTTACAGTGGCCCTGGTGTGCCCATTTTCTCTCTCTCTTTATCTCTCTCCCTCCCACTTTCTCTCAACCACCCTTCTCTCAAATAATAAATAATTCATTGTTTTAAAAAAGCTGGTATGGGGCTGGAGAGATGGCTTAGCGGTTAAGCGCTTGCCTGTGAAGCCTAAGGACCCCGGTTCGAGGCTCGGTTCCCCAGGTCCCACGTTAGCCAGATGCACAGGTGGGCGCACGCGTCTGGAGTTCGTTTGCAGAGGCTGGAGGCCCTGGCGCGCCCATTCTCTCTCTCCCTCTATCTGTCTTTCTCTCTGTGTCTGTTGCTCTCAAATAAAAAAAAAAAAAAAAGCTGGTATGACTCAATCATGGGCTACAAGAGGGCCTACACCTAGTAAACTCTCTATTAAAAAAAGCAAGAGGTATCTCATTTGTCCTGGTGCTAACTTACTCGCCATTGGATAATCTGCTTCTCTTTTTCAGATAGATGCAGATCCTAAGGAGAGAGCCACCCCATCATACCTCAAAAGGGCCCCAGCTGAAACTAAGGAAAATTGGTGAAACAAGCAAGAGTGCTGTTTTCCTGATGAACCAGATACCAGCACAAGGGGGAAGGAGACCAACACAGAGAAAAATCAACTCCTACAAAATCAGAGAGCCAGAGCCCCAGAGTCCCCCAACACCTCATCACTGAAGCAGACCAAAAATGAACCCAACATGGCTCAGGGAAATTTTGCGGAAGAGGGGGCAGAAAGAATGTCAGAGCCATATGTTGGGTCATGATATGCAGAGACACTTATCGTACCAATAACTGTGGGCTAACTCCACAATGCACGACCCATATACCTCAACAAGGAGGGGCCAATGGGGAGGGGTAGGTCATGGATGAGCCTAATAATGGTACCAAACTGCCTGTATTTGTGGAATAGAAAACATATAAAAAATAATCTAAAAATAAATATATATATATATATATATATAAAGCTGGTATGAGTTTCTATTTTCATGTTCTGTGAGGAAAGGTTAATATCACCCTGGGCAGCGAGGAGAAGGTACCATCTGTAGTTTGAAAATATTTGAAGGGTTACTAAGTAAAAGAGGCAACAGATTGGTTTGGATTGGTCTGAAAGACCTCCTTTCTCCTTGTCAGTGGGGGAGTACTGGATCTATTTATTGGCCATGCAGCTCTACTTTGGAATGCCTTCATAGGCTTCCCTAGGTGGTAGCTGTGTTCTCGTGGCTTTAGAAAGAAGCCACTATGTGGGTCATTGTATTTCTAGTCTCTGTAAAGTACTTCTATTTCTATTTCTTTACTTCAACAAATACGTGTTGAGTACTGGGTCCCTTGTGCTTAGGATACAGAGATGAAAATGTAAACAAAGCTCTTTTCTTTGAGAAAAGAATATTGAGTAGCAATACAACAGCTATCACTGTCTCCTTAGTCTACTTACTACTCTTGGCTTCCTGATTATCATGTGAACATCGGCTCAGTTTCTGTAGCTTTATTCCAATGAGAGTAACTCCATGAGAATAGGGACTTTGTTGCTTTTCCATCTGTATCTGTAATAACTACAAGTTATTCCAAGAGGGTGGATGATGAATAGAAGCACTGTAAGAGGAAGGCAAGATGTGATGAAATCTTGCAGCCTGATGTTTCTCTTCCAGTGTCATCCTTAGTACCATCTTCATTAGAGTAATTTGGTATGTAGCCTAGGCTGTGTGTTCATGACTTTGCACATGCAAGTTCATGCTCCCCTCCCCACACTCATCAACACAGAAACTCTGAGGGTGAGCCTTGGAATTTGCTTCCCACATGTATGATTTTTTTTTTTTTTTTGACTTACGGTCTTACTCTAGCCCAGGTTTACATGGAATTCACTATCTTAGCCTCGGGCTGGTCACGGAAATCCTCCTACTTCTGCCTCCCAAGTGCTGGGATTAAAGTGTACTATCAGACCCAGAATATGTGATGGTTTGAATAAACATGTCTCCCACAACTTCATGTATTTTCGATAGCACTTCCTCCTTCGTCTCCAGCAGGAGGAGTTTTGCTGGTGGAGGAGTGCCACTGGGGGTGGGTTTTGAGTCCAGCCCTGAGGTGTGTGTTCAGAGCCAGCTGGTACTTTTCTCTCTTCACTGTGGATGTGTGATAGATGATGAAGCTTCCCCTGGAATCTGTAAGCTGGAAATAAACCCTTTCCTCCCATAAGCTGCTTCTGGCTCAATAGTCTGTCTCGGCAACAAAAAGGTAACTACGACAATGGATAGTTTATATATGTCTTTAGGTTGGGGAATTACTGCTTTGGGTACAGCAGAAACTGGTAAGAAGTGGTATTTTTTTTATTTTTGAGGTAGGGTCTCACTATATCCCAGGCTGACCTGGAATTCACTGTGTTGTCTCAGGCTGGACTTGTACTCACGGCAATCCTCCTACCTCTGTCTCCTGAGTGCTGGGACTAAAGGCGTGCACCACCACGCCCAGAGAGGAGTGGTAATTTAAATGAAACGATGTATCATCACTGTGTGCACTTGTGTAGACTTAAAAGCGAGGGTGTTGTATTTCCAGAAGAGAGAGCAGCACAACTGTACAACCTCTCTCCATTAAGGAAGTATGAAGGAACCTCTCTCTAGGAAGAAACCTTTATGAAGAAACTGTCTTTATGAAGGAATATCTTACTATGAATGAACTATGAAGAAACTATTTAGAATTGATTTTATCAGGAAAGCAACATTATTAGGCTTGTATTTTTAACAATATTATCTTAGATGTTGGAGGTAGGGTCATCTGTCTAGGAACTCCTCCCTTGCAGCTGAGATACTCTATATGCAGAGAAGATATTGTGTGCTTTTAGAGCAAATAGATCGACACAGTCTCTTATTAGCTATATGGCTGAATAAAAACACAAGGCTTCTCTTAATTTATTTTCTCCACATGTAAAATGAGGAGAGAAATACATCTCTTATTGGCCTATTAGAAACAAGCACTCAAATTCTCATAACATACCGGGGGAGCAACAAACCTGGGCCTCCTGCTAGTTTTGACAATTCATCCTCTGGGTACTTCTGTCTGGCATGCCCAACCCAATGCTTGTGAGCTCTGTCCACAGATCTGAGATGCCCTGAGCAATGTGGAGGAAGACACTGAGGGCAAAAAAGGATCTTAAAAGCTGTTTTAGGAGACGAAGGTGGCGAGACCAGTTCTCATTGAAAAAGGGCATCAGTAATTTACGCATAGAGTGTCTCTGTCACTAGGGATGCTGGACTTGCAGCCAACTCTTCAATAAGCTCCTTTTCAAAGACCAGCACTAATTAACTTTGGTTCCAGCAGTAACGGTTTTTCCAGTACCCCATTGATCTCTCCCCTTCTCAGGGAGCTGCTGCGCCTGGTGTTACGTAATAAAATACCCAGGGCTGGGATGCAGCTCATAGTGACACTTGTCTAGAATGTCTGAGACCCTGAGTATGAACCATAGCACCAAAATCAACCAAACAACAACCGTTGTTTGTCTTTCCTTCTACACACTTCCTTTCCATCTTCCTTTTCCTCCTAACTTACATCATAAACAGCCTCTGAGTGGGGCCTATTTGACATGTCCCTGATGTTGTAATTAAGATCCATGTTTGCAAGTCATCATCATGTTCTTTCCTCCCCAAACACTCTTTGCTGTGTCCTCTCCCTTTTCATTAAGTTTCATATCTCGGTATGAGCCTGCTTCCCCTTGACTCTGCCCTTGATGTTCATTGTAACTTCCTATCAGCAGTTCAGTTAGAATTAAAAGGGAAATATCTAGGGTAAAGCTTGCCTTGTAGGAGCATAAATACATTCAAGTGCATGTAAATAAACACCCACTAACGTTATGTACACACTGATGAGTAAAGGGACTGAAATCCCTTTCCTCATGGGAGAGACAAACACCTAACACAACCATCAGTACATGTACAATAAGTATGGATAAGTCAAGACCAGAGTCAGCCAGTGATCTAGTTAGGCAGACAGCTCCATTCCACAAAATCATTCAGTGATTCAAGATACTTTCATCTTGTTAGTCACCCTTTGAAATATCATTCTTCTCTGTGTGGTGGAAATTGGTTCACTAGCATGAGCACCATATTCTCTAATTCGGGAAAGGGGAATGGGAGTGGAGTCTTCTTTTAAGGAAAGAACCCGTAACTTTCACATGTTCCTTAGCTGCAGGAGAGGCTGCAGCTAGAGTTTGTAAGCAGGAAAACTGAGTGAGTTAGCAAGGTATTATTAGCTCATGATGACATTATATATTTGCTGTCATTGACAGTACGTGAATCCAAGGGGTTGGATTCCTCAAAGATGGTACCTTGAATATTTTGGATGAGATAGTTCTTTCTTCTGGGAGGCTTGCTAGGTTGCATTATAGAATTGCTGCCTGATACCTGGCTAAAACTTCCTCCTTCATCTTTGAGATGCCAGTGACATCCTCCCAGTTGTGACAATAAAAACATGGCTCTGAATCATATCCGATCAAGTGCTAAAAATATGTGACAAATGAGTACTCAGTACCAAATGAGATATATGCACCAACCCCCTCTTCTCCTCCAGGGCTCAAAGAGTGTCACTCACAGAAGATGGGACAGAAAGGACGGAAGCGCTGAGGTACACTGGCTTCTGGACATGACAAGGCCTTTGCCCATGGGGACTCATACCACATGTGGTTATGCACAGATGTGCACACAGCGGGGCCAGTCACCACCTCATTATAGATAGGGAAGGGGCCCTGCATGAGCCAGTGACCTTACAGGCCAGCAGCGAAGGGGAGCATTTCTCTTCCATAGCATATCCATTAGTCTAGAAGTGATGAAGCTGGGCGTGGTGGCACACACCTTTAATCCCAGCACTCAGGTGGCAGAGGTAGGAGGAGCGCCGAGGGTTCAAGGCCACCCTGAGACTCCATAGTGAATTCCAGATCAGCCTGGGCTAGAGTGAGACCCTACCTCAAAAAAGAAAGAAAGAAAGGATGCAATGAGACAGAGGAAGATAATGGAGGGCAATGTGGGGAGAGCATACAAAATGCAGCATATGAAAATATTTTTGAAAAATTAAAAAAGCATGTCTCTGTTCATGGATAAGTGTTTTCTTGTGTGTCACTGGGCTACATGGAGGGAAATGATAGCGATGGTGAGAGTGTGCCTGCTGAGTTTGGGGAGGGACAGCATATAAGGCTTGTGTGGAAGGGAAGCAGAGCACAGGAGCAAAGGGGCAGTCAGCAGGATATAATGAAAACTGGGACTGAGGACCATCTGAAAAGCCAATGTGGGAGGCAGTTCTGATAAGGTAGGCAGAGCTGACAGTGACCAATGCTGCTGTGAAATCAACTGAGAGGAACACGGAAATGTGTTCATTTGATTTATAACTCAATGGTTACCGGCGACCTAGGTAAAAAGCCTTTCTGTATGGTGGTAGAGCTGAAATGCAGAATATAGTGAGTAAAGAGTAAGTGGATAATGAAGATGTGAATGTAGGGCTGGAGATACTGCTTGTGGTTAAGGCACTTGTCTGCAAAGCCTGATCCAGGCTTAATTCTCCAGTACCCATGTAAACTAGATAGACAAGGTGGCACATATATCTGGAGTTCATTTGCAGTGGCTAGAGGCCCTAGCATGCCCATTCTCTCTCTCTCTCTACATATTTATTCTGCCTGCCTCTATCTCTCTCTAATAAATAAATAAATCTTTTTTTTTTCAAAAAACTGAATGTAATCTTTGCAGACAAGCCTTAAGAGAGTGAAAATATACACACAAAGGCAGCAGCAGATGGGGAGGCCATGGGAGTTCAAGGGAGCTGTTGTTTTTAAAAAAAGGTAGTAGACCATGTTTGTAGGAGTTGAAGGAAATAAGCCAGCGTAAAGACTATGACTTATGAGCTTGGATAGACAGAAAAATACCAACTGTTCAAAGTCTCATGGGATGGGACCCAGATTGAGAAACTGGCCTTCCAGATGAGAAAGGTCACCTGGGTGGTGAGAGGCTGGGAGGAGTGAGGGGAGGAGTCAGGCCTGTGGTGTGCTGATGGGACCAGGAAGGTACTCTGGTAGGATGAGAGCCTTCAGGGCCTGGGAGATGGGCTCCTGGGCTGAGAGTGGTGAGGTCACAGAATGGCTGTGACATTGGGTGTTTTCAAGGGATGGTGTAGAATGAGATCTGAATCAGATGTGAGCATGGTAGGAATGTTAGGCAGTGGTGAGGAACTATGTAAAATGCAAGGTCAAGTGTTTGGGTTGAAATCATCCTTTCTTGGATGGGCTTGCTTAGAAACCCAAGACGAGACTGCCAACACCAAGTAGGAAGGAATGTCCAAAAGCCTGCCCTAGGCTCCCTGCACTCTTCAGTCTGGTGGAAGATAACCCTCTCCGCCCCCCACTTCAGAGAAGGGCTCAGACAACCAAGAAGAGCTGAGCCATTGGCCAGGCATGGTGGTACAGGCCTTTCATCCCAGAACTAGAGAGTTCAAGGCAAGCCTGAGATGACATAGTGAATTCCAGGTCACCCTGTACCAGAGCGAGACATCAACCTTGAACCACTCCAAAAAAAAAAAAAGAAAAAGAAAAAAAGTGCTCATCTGTTAATGTAGTTCTGGTCCACTGAACTGAGGAACTGAGGGTTATGGCAGATGGCCAAAGCAGACTACTTGGACTCCATATTGGATCTTCTCGAATGAAACACTGGTATGGGATTTACGGTATGAGCTGTGTGTCAGAGACCAATCAATCACAAAATAGAGGAGAGAAAACTGAATTGTGTAGAAGAAGGTATGAGAATGCCAAGTAAGTCTGACAACACGTTGGGATTCCCAGGGGATCAGGGAGCAAGTGCTATTCAACTGTGTTATGCTGAGAGGGGTCAACCTGGTAAGGGCATGACCTTGGGGCGGTGTCTGTGCTGGTCCGGGAGACCCTGAAGATGGTGACAGCTTGGGGCCATTGGTTGGCTGACATCCTTCTTAGGTCTCTGCACACTTGTGCATGGGGTGTTCACATCTGCCTACACATGTGCACACATAATGTGTGCATGTATACATAAAATAAGTCCTAACACCTAGTAAGGTAAGACCTTGCTCCTAATTTATGTTCTCACGGTATTTATTGCTCTTCTTGGATCTGTGTTCTGCTAAATGACTGTAACTAGCAGATCAACCCACTATGAAATGATTTTGTACTATTTACATGGTGTATATACATTTGGTTCCTTTGCTTTCTATCTTTCCCTTTCTTTAAGTATATTCTTTATTTTAAATATTTCACTTATTTATATTTATTTATTATTTGCAAGTGGAGGGAGATAAATGGAAGAGAGATAGAAACAGAGAGGGTGGGCAGCATTTATGGCCATTTTTGCCGAGGAGAACTTCGATTTTTTTTTTTAATTTAATTTATTAGTTTTCTTTTCAGTAAATACAGGCAGTTTGGTACCGTTATTTAGGCTCATCTGTGATCTACTCCTTCCCATTAGACCCTCCTTGTTAATGAAAATGGGTCGTGCATTGTGGAGTTAGCCCCCAGTTATTGGTATGCTAAATGTCTCTGCAAATCATGACCCAACATGTGACTCTGACATTCTTTCCGCCCCCTCTTCCACAAAATTTCCCTGAGCCATGTTGGGTTCATTTTTGGTCTGCTTCAGTGCTGAGGTGTTGGGGGCCTCTGAGGCTCTGGCTCTCTGCTTTGGTAGGAGTTGATTTTTCTCTGCGTTGATCTCCTTCCCCTTTGTGCTGGTATCCGGTTCACAGGCAAACATCACCCTTGCTTATTTCGCCAGTTGTCCTTAGTTTCAGTTGGGCCCCTTTTGAGGTATGTTGGGGCAGCTCTCTTCTTAGGATCTGCATCTATCTGGAAAAGAGAAGCAGATTCTCCAACGGAGAGTAAGTTAGCACCCGGAAAATTGAGATAAGACTTACTTTTTTGACAGACAGTATGGTAGGATTTTTGAAGATAACGCGTGATGTCCTGGGGGGCATGGTAATTGAAGTAGGACTTGGAAAAAAGAGGTAAAATGTATCCATGCTGAACTAAGAGAAGAAAAACAGAAAAGGAAGAGGCAAGTATTCCAAAAGTCAAGCAGAGCAGATCAAAATCATAATGAAGACTTACATGGCATGAGTAATAATTATAGCTAATATTTACTAGGCACTCAAAATGTGTCGAGTTTTGTGTCTGGGGTTTTAATTTCATTGTTTCACTGAAAACCTCTAAAGTCACGACTTTGCTCCTATCCTCAGCTCCATTTCACAGTTACATAAGTGACTTACATGAAGTCATATAGAGGTGAAGCTGAGACCCAAACCGAAGTCTCATTCTAAAGCCTGTGTTTGTATTCACAGAGCGATAATCCTGGTCACCAAGTACATGCTAGTGTGGGATCCACATTGGCTATGCCTCGGAGCTGCAGATTTAATCACTGGTAATATTTTTCTCTCCTTTCCTTTGCATGGGTCAGACATATGCTCTCATTTCCCTGCAAACTGTTGAATTCCTTTCTGCTAAAATGTGAACTACATGCCAGTTAAGCTTTTGCATGCTCCTGTAAGAGAATGGAATCTTCTATGAGCCATGTCCCTGGAAGAGGGATGGGACAGGTCATCCCTGAGTTTATGGGAAATAATCACTGGAGACATCTTACAAGATATGACAGTGTGCCTTGCCTTTTGCATGGGATTACTGACTGAGGGTGGCTGCACATCCTGGTTTGTGAGGGGAGGTCTTTATTTAGGCTTGTTCACCTGTCATAAATGATCATAGCACTATCATCAATTTCAAGCTGTCAGTGTTTGGGTGAGAAATGATGTCAGCCCTCTACTGCAGGTCAGAGAGTCAGTGCGGGTGAGGGTCCTTTCTTCCTTCCTCAATTCCATACCTTCGTGAATTGTGTTTCTTTGTACTCTAGAAGGGTAGATAGCATCCTAAGGATGTCCATTCTCCACATGACTGCTGGTGTCTTGGGCCTCCATCCCCAGAGATAATGATGTCACATACTGGTCTTGGCATTGGAAGGGATGAACTCAGTGTAGAAAGGGAGAAGAAACTGTGCTCATTTATGAAGTCATCAGTACTCGGAAAGGGAGGATATGAACTGAGAATGTCTCAGTCTCAGGAGATCCCAACTGACTCAGGGTCATGTGTGAGATGTGTGAACAGAGAGACATTGAGTCCTGTGGATAGAGGGCTTTTCCATGAGGCATTTATGAAGCCACCTTTCTTTTTGATACTTCTAGGCAAAGTAACTATATTAGAAGAGTTACTTGTGACTAAAATTTCTTATGCCAAAAAATAATGTATAAAATAGCACATTGAATTACTTCTTAAATTATTATCCTTTAATTATTGAGGATTTGGAAGATATGATTTTCTTATGCAATATATTTGGAAGACATTTGCTCAGAATGTTCCAAATTCTGGGGGCACCAGGCTCTGGCTTGAAATGGGGAGGAATAGGAACCAGGTTAAGAGATGGTCACGGTGTTCTTATGGTCAGCCTGAGCACCCACAAAATATACTATGCAGATAAATGTTTTTCAACACCCTGAACAATACTGTGTATTGTTAGGAAAATGTTCATATGTAATAAAAGTACAAAAACATGCATAGGGATGATGCAACAGCCCTAGGGAGAGCAAGAGGGAAGGAAAGGGATGGGCCTGGGCTTTATCTGCATCCAAAGCATTTTATTTCTGAGAAGGGAAGAGAGTTAGAGAACAGACCATGAGTGGGAGCAAGAAAGGGAGAAAGCTGAAGCAAAATAGGGAACATTTTGGCATCCATTTTATCTTATTTAAATTTGTTAAATTTTAAAATGATATCAGTGGCATTATTTTTCTAATTTCTTAAATGCTTGCAATATTTTATCGCCAAAGATGAAAATAAAATTTTACAGTTAAAATCAAAATAATTCTTACATGCTTTCTAAGAATAGGTATGCTAAAAGAGGTGGTTCTTTTGTAATTACAAGGATCCAATCTGTGCCACAGGAAGAAATGTAAAGAGAAAAGATAGAAGGAGAAAGAAGTTACTGTGACAGGGGAAAGCCCATGGGTTTATGGGGTCATAGAGTCTATGAAACATCTCTAATTGTCATCTGACCACCTCACATGTGGCTATCTATATGGGATTTGTAGTTTGGTGTATGGTTCTAATGGAAGTCTCTACATCCCACACCCACACACATACTCCTGGTGAGAGTTGTTTTGAAAATGAGGAAGGTAACAGGTATGTGGGTGTCTCTCTCTCTCTCTCTCTCTCTCTCTCTCTCTCTCTCTCTCTCTGTGTGTGTGTGTTTGTATGTGTGTGTGTGTATGGGTGCACATGAGCCAAGGTGCATGTGGGGAGGTCAGAGATCCATCTTAGAATGTTGGTCCTCTCTTTCCACCTTATTTGAGACAGGATCTCTCTTGTATGCCAACCAGAACTCTAGCATAGCTAGCCCATGAGCTTCAGGATTTTCCTGACTCTGCCTCCATTGCCATAGGTATGCTGAAATTACAGATGCATAGGCCACTTTGCATCTAGCTTTTAAATTTTTTTTAAATTTATTTTCTTTATTTGAAGGAGAGAGAGAGAAAGACAGAAAGGCAGACATAGAGGGAATGGGCACACCAGGACCTTCAGCCACTGCAAATGAACTCCAGAAGCATGCACCACCTTGTGCATCTGGCTTATGTGGGTCCTGAGAAATTGAACCTGGGTCCTCTGGCTTTGCAGCCTGTTGCCTTAAACACTAAGCCATTTCTCCTGTCCATGTGTCCAGCTTTTCTCTGGGTGCTGGGAACACAAGCTCTGGTTGGCAGTCTTGCATAGCAAGCACGTTTAACCACTGAGTCATTTCCACAGCCCTATAATAGGTTCTTTCCTGAGTGATGCAGACACAGGAAGAATTACTGAGACAATCTACAGCCTCACCTATTCACATGGTAGAGTCAAGCTTTGAGATGCAGGGTCCTATAAAATGGTTGGCCTCTTGAAGAAGTCGCAGAACATTTGGGAAGTTTGGGTTTTCACAGAACAGGACAAAAGTGTCAGTAGAATCAAGGTGGTGTCAATTGCATGAGACCTTGGTGATCTCTGAGTGAAACTGTTCCTCACATTGGTGAAGTAGGACTTAGTAATCCCTTCAGCTATAGTGAATATGAGTGAGCATGTAGCAAATGAGAAAAAGGTAGGGAGAGAAAAAACATGAAGGAGACAGAAAAGAGGAAGTAAGACTAAAAGAACGTGTAGATAATTCATCTTCCATTAGAGGTTCCTGTTAGGAACTGTTGGTGGCACCTGAGTGAGAAGAGCCGTGAGTCTGCTCTCTCTTAGCTACGGCTGTCTATGTGTAGGTCCTCATGAGTCATGTGGAGGCCATTCAACCTTCGACGGCTCCTGTGAGTTCTGAGAGCAATGGTGCCTGAGAGTGGCAGCCGGACTAAGATCGCGTGACTTGTTTTATGCACTTTTCAGACTGTAGTGCCCAGGGTTCATCCATGGAATACCACTAGTAAACGCGCCAGGCACTTCCACCACGTTGTTGCTTATGACAGCAAAAGGAAATGAGGTCTGTGGTCTCTTTAATGACACAGGTGAGAAGTTGTTAGTCTAGAAAAGACATCAAGCAAGGGCTCAATGTTTTGCCTCTTACTGGAGCCTCTACCCAGAAGGTATTCTGTTGACTTGATAGGTCTGGTATTAGTTAGAGTCTTGTCACAGCTGATTTCCTCAAGGGGGAAGCAACTGATGTGGTAGGAGATAGGGTTGGGGGAGGTTAAGATAAGGGAGGGGTCCACAAAGGGAGGAGACAAATGCCCGGAAGACAGCAAGGAAGGAGAAGCAAAACAGCGTTCTTGGAAACAAGACTGCCTCCCCAGGAGTACAGCCTGATGTGATAAGAGCATGGTAATAAAAAACAGACAGCTCACATTTCCCTGAAAGTGCAGAGCCAAACAGCAAATGGATCTTGGCTGTTCCCAGATGTAAGTCTTTTCCCAGGCCCTGGGTGGAGAGTCTTGCTTCAAAAGCTCCCCACTGCTCCTATGGCAAAGAGCTGAAGGCCTTGAAAAGAGCAAGTCCTTATTGTTCCATTCCCCACTATTACGGCATAACCCAGAATTACAGATTCAAGGGCTAGGCGACCTTACCACATCCACTGGCTGCTTCCTCCACTCCCTCTTTTCCATGACAGCCATTTCACTGAGTCACCCCACCCGGCTCTGGAAGAACTGTCCACACATTTGCACTCATCTTGTTCTGTGTGGAGGAGGGCTGATCTAATTATAAGAGGCAGCAGGTAAGTGGAATCTTCCATGTTACACAGCCCACCATGAGGGGGCTTCATTTGACAGTCCCCTTCAAAAGAGTCAGAGGTAGGAACGGACACTAGATCAAAGGGCTGCCCCTCCTCCCGGCCACGAACCCACCTCCTCCTCAGCAGGACGGCCAGAGCTTTGGCAGGTTGAACCAAATTGCGTTCTGACTTCTTGCATCATCAAATGTCTGTCGTTTCTGAAACCTGGCAGGGACGGTCTGTTCCTTTGCCAGCTGGAAAGGGGAAAAAGAAGCAGGTCTCTCAGAAGAAAAATGAGGACTTGCCTTCCAGCTGAGACAGCCTTAGATCTAGAAGGATATGCCCCATGTTACCCCAGACTCCTCATTTCCTCTGAGAGCAACAGGAGAGGTCATTCCAGAGACACAACTGCAAAGATGAACGTCTGAGACTTGAATTAAAACTAGTCACACCAAAGAAGAAGGAGTAGTAATTTAGTGTTCCCATGCCAGCTGCAGGCCTTGATCCCTTCATGGGTTTTTGCTCCCTTGACCCAAATAACTTTGTACTTCCTGAGGATCAGCTTGGTAGAATGCAATCTCTTTTTCTTTCGATTAGTCACGAAACCCTGCACAGCAGCATTGATTGGGTTCATATTGGGTGTAAGACCCTTGTATGAGCTAAGTGCTGCAGGGCCTGTTGAAAATATTGAAGGAATGGCTTGGGGGTGTGACAGGCAGAGAAGGGCACAGGGATTAATCAGCATGGTTTGGTTTAGACTTACAAAGTTGTGCATAGAATCACGAACTAATAGCAAAAGTATGTGGTGTTACCGGGCATGGCGGCAGTCACCCTTAATCCCAGCTCTCTGGAGGTAGAGGTAGGAAGATCACTGTGATCTCCAGACCAGCCTGGGGACTACAGAGTTCCACGTCAGTATGGGCTGGAGTGAGGTGCTACCTTCAGAAAGAAACAAAACAAATAATGTAGAGAAAATTGTTTTATCATCCTATATTAATTGTTTCAGAATAATGAGTTTCATTATGACAAAATTTAACCTTCTAAAGATTAGAATTGACAAGGATGAAAATGCTTCAGGGGAGCTGAAGGAACCATACTAAAGTAGTTTCATGTCTCTAAGGTCAAACTTCATCCCCACCTACTCATGGGTTTACAAATTTGATGGTGAAGTTTTTCCTGTACTGGTTTTGAAAGCATGAGAAATGCGGGAAATAGGGTTTTGAAATGCACATGGTTCTGAATATGGTGATGTGAGACAGGGCTTAAATTCTTGCATGGAGACTATGAGAAGCTATGGTATGGAGCTATGAAGATGAATGGTGGGTTTCAGTGGACCTAAGACTTTTGAGATGCCAGGACTGTGGGATGATCTACAATGAAAGCTACTCACTCAGGCTCAGGTTGATTTGTTTGGGAAGGAAGCATCATAATGGAGGGATGGAAGTGGACCTCTGGAGCCCAGGAGATTTATCACAGGTCCCAGATGCTGAAATGGAGCTGCAGGATTTGATGTTTACCCTACTGTTTTTCTATTTTACATTCATCCCATCTTTCCTTTGTCAATGGGAATATTTACTCTGTGACACATTATATGTTGGAAGTTTGTAATTTGTGTTTGGATTTTACAGAGCTCATAGTTAAGAGACTGTCTTAAACTTCAAAAGGAACTGGACTTTTGAATAGTGTTGGGACTGGTAAAGATGTTGGGGACTTTTAAGGTTGGACTGAGTGCATTTTGTACTGTGAGATGGTCATGAGTCTATGGGAGCCAAGGGCAAAATGTGGTGGTTTGAGTGTAAAATGTCCCCAATAGCTTCAAGTGTTTGTGATTAAGCTTCCTAGTTAGTGTCCAGCTGATGGAGCCCTTGGAAGCTGAGTCCTTATTGGAGGAGGTGTGTTTCTGGGGTTGAACTTGGAGATCATTAATCCATTTCACTGGATTTTCAGTTAGCTTCCCCTTTGTGCTCTCCCTTGGCTGATGTATGAAGATGTGAGCTAGTTGTTAAATGCTTTCTCCACCATAATGAACCTTCTCCTTGAAACTGTAAGTCCTTTCCTTGCTTTAGCTGCTTCTGATCAGGTGTCTTGTCCCAGCAATCAGAAGATAGCTACTACAGTTACTAAATAGAAAAAATCTGGGATATCAGCTAGGCAGACCCTTGACTAACTTCCCTTTTCAACTGTATGGTGAACCGTGGCTATTGTTTTGAATGAAATGATAGCAGTTTCTCTGCGCTGTAATTCAGGGAGTCAGAATACCATGTGACAGCTAACTATGATATAGTATGGATTGGGAGGTTGGAAGGCTTCCCTCAGGAAATGATGTATCAGCTGAGACATGGAGGTGAGGAAAGGGTTAAGTAGGTGAATGGGCTGGAAGAGGAGTTTTTTTGTGCAGAGGAAACAGTACACAGGGTGGGGTGGCCCTAAATTGAAAGCTGCACCATGCGCTGGGGAGAAGTGAGAGAAAGTTCATAGCAGGGACTGTTGTTCATATTTTGGTTCTGAGGCTGGAAGCTGTGGGGCCTGTGTGTGTCACGAAAAGCAGTCTTGGGGAGAGATGGACTGATTTCGTTAGTGGATTTCCGCTCTGACTGAAGCAGGGTGGACTCATCACCAGGGCTCTTTTTTTCTATTAAATATCTTTCAGTTTGAGCTCAAGTTCATTAGCCTATCATTGTTGTCTCATCTCCCTGCTTAACAATCTGTCCACCTTCTTTGCTCTTTGGATGAAGATGAAACTCTTAAAGTCCTGCCAAGTGCTGCGTAGGTTGGCCCCTTCCTGCCCTCTGGCCTTTTCACACCGCGCCCTCTCCTCCCTGTGCTCTGTGCTTATGCTGAACAATTGCCCTTTCCTTCTCTGCTTGTCTTGCATTCAGAATTATTTTCTAGTTCCTATGACGTACTGGGCACCGTACTAAGCACTGTGGTGACAATGAAAACTCAAGACATGTTTGAAGAGCAGGGAGAGTGGCCAAGAAGGAAGGAAAAAGAAGAAAAAGAGGAAGGGGGGGGCTTTCATGCAGGGAACTGAAGTCAAAGGCTCGAATGGAGAGAAGCTTGGTGCATACAGGGCCGTTGAAGTTTAAACTGAGACCTGAGGGATGGAAGAAATCAGGAAGGGAAAAGTAATGGGAAACGTGTCACAGGCAGAGGAAGCTGTAAGTTCAGAGTTCATAAGTTGAAAATAACCAGGGGCTGTTTGAAGAGCTAAAAAGAGGTCTTTTGCTTAAAGAACGTTGTGGGCTGAGTGGGAGTAGAAACACTGACAGGATGGAATCCAAAGAGTTAGGAAGCTGCTGGGAGGGGTGTGGATTTTACTCCAACTACCCTTGGAGAGGTTTTAGAAGAACATTGACATGATGCTTCTTTTAGATGGATTACTGTGATTTCTGTGTAGGAACGGACTCTAGAAAATAAGTCTGTTATTTATTTACTTTTGAGTTGTGACAGACGGTCTGACAGATACACTTAAGGGAGGAAAGATTTACTTTGGCTCATGGTCTCAGTCCATCGCTGTGGGGAAGACACACGAGAGAGCCTTGCAGCAGGAGCGTGGGACAGTGCCTCCTCACAGGGCTGCTGGCCAGGAAGCAGAAATAGCAGTGCCCACACAGGTTTTTACCCCGCAGTTGCCCACTTGCACCAGCCAGGCCCCACAGCCTCCACAGAAAGTACCACCAGCTGAGACCAGCTATACTTGAACTTTTAGGGAGAGCAAAGGAGGGGAGGGAGTGGGCAGAAAGAGAGAGAGAAATACAGAGAGAGAGAGAGAGAGAGAGAGATTGAGAGAGAGAGAGAGAGAGAGAGAGAGAGAGAGAGAGAGAGAGGGAGAGGAAGAGAGAGAGAGAGAGGGAGGGAGATAGACAAAAGAGTAGTGGGTGGGGAGGAAGAAAAAGTGGTGATTGTGGAAAAAAACGGTTTAACCTCTGGATAAAGGTTAGAAAGTAATGAAATAGCGAACTTGGTAAAGTATGAGGGGGTAACTGGCAGTGTTTCAGAGGAACTGCTTTGAGGAGAGTGAGGGAAAGGGAAGGAACAGGGTAATTTCTAAACTTTACCTTGGTCGCCAGTATGAAAATGATGTTGCCACTTAGGAAAGCAGGAAAGGGTGGAAATGATGTAGATGAGGCAGACCTAGAATTTCTCTTTGGTCGTCGCAATGCAAACTGCCTATACTCAACCCAAACTGACTCTCAAGTGCTTATTTGTTTTTAAATTGTTTTATTTATTTATTTGCATACAGAGACAGACAGACAGAGAGAGAGAGAGAGAGAGAGAGAGAGAGAGAGAGAACAAATATGGGCATGCCAGGACCTCCTGAGACTATAAATAAACTCCAGATGCATGAACCACTTTGTGCATCTAGCTTAGCTTTATACTGGTACTTAGTAACTGAACCTGGGCCAGCAGGTTTTCAGGCAAGTACTTTTAACCCGTAAGCCATCTTCCCAGCTCATCAACTATAAAGTTTTGCGTGTAGGATGTCTGGATATGTGCATTTGGGAGAAGCAGACATGCCTCAGATGTTCAAATCCCTGGGGAGATGTATAGACAGGGAAGAGAAAGGGGTCTGCCTAATAAATTATTGTTCTTCCTTATTTTCCTTCCAGTGTCCCCTTTCTTCATGGAGCCTGTCCATGCCCCTGACTGGATAACTACACTTTTGAGTGCTTATACGATCACCCTCATAGAACACAGGACAGCTGATATCTATACAGATCTGTGTGACTGGCAATATGATGGTTATGTGACTGACAAGAGGATCCATGTGGGCCTGGATAATTACTCTCTGGGGGTGAGAATGTCTGTTTGTGTTCATCATGTTAAGAAACATCACCAAAATCTTGCACACAAGGCAAAAGTATGACTCTGTGTAGTTCTATGACTTTGAGCATTTTGTACTGAGCTTAATAACAGGTCAGCTGCTTATCCTTTAACGTACTATTTAGCTTTGAGTAGAGCCTAGACTTAGAAACTATATATATGTAGACACACACATACATATACATGATGTCTATCTGGTTTTGAGTCAGCATTGTCATCCTTTTAAGACAATTAGTTAGAATATTTCAGTGTTTACTACATTCCCTACTTATTAAGGAATTGGTAAATAGCTTACCTGAGTGTAGCTTAGGAAAACGCCCTCATTTGTTCTAATTTTCGCTCTCTCTCCCTGTCTCTTGTTTCTATTCATTGTTAAAATTATTGATCTATATGTTACCTTATCTGTGCGTAATTGCTAAAATCACAGATGTTAAATGTATTCATAGTAGCCCTCCTGTATCATGAGGGTACTGACATTCTGGAATTCCAATCGAGCTCACATTCAAAGTATTCAGTAAAATGCTACCTGCATGTTGCTGTTTTTTTTTCCCTTAAGCAGAAGAACTATTTCTCTTTTTTCAGTGACCCATGCCCTTTCCGTCATCCACAAAGTGCTTTAGGAGGAAAGCGCTATCCTTGTGTTACCTTTGTGTCCCGTTTGCCTACCCCATGCCCCTCTCTGTCCTGTGTTGCAGAAAGAAGGCTCTCCTGGCTACCTGCATAGTTCTGGGGGAGTGGGTTGATGTCCAGGACAAGTCCCTCTTTAAATGTATCTTTCATTCCTCTCAGAGATGTGGATTTTTAGGGAAAAGTGTAATTTAATATCTAACCTACTAGTAGCAACGGTCCAGGAACTTGCTGATCAGCCACCTCTGTGTAATGTGAGAAACCTTCACGTGGTCATGATCACTCTTAAGGAGATGGACGTCCTTCCTAAGTGTCTCAGAGTGCTTGGATGTTTCCTCAGCTCGCCGGCCTCTTTGCAGCTAAAGCAGCACATTGTGAGAGTATGAGGAAAAGGGAAGCTACCTAGAGAAGCTGAGTTTAGAAAATAGAGTTCGACTGAAGATGATATAAGGAAGAACACTAGTTAAGAAGAAAGAAGAGACATTTTAAAATTATAGTCTGAGGACTGGGGAAGGGAGTGACTCAGCTCATTTAAGAGCATTTCCTGTGCAAGCATGAAAGTCTCAGAGGGCCAAAGACCACCAAAGTTTGACTCCCCAGAACCCATGTGAACAACTTGGTGTGGCCACAATGTATCCATAATCTCAGACCTACAAGGGTACAAAGACCTGAGGCTCACTGGGCCTCACTGACCATAAAACAATGAAAACGGCAACTGTTGGTTGAAGTGAGAGGATCTGTATCAAGGAACCAGGCAAGTGAGTAAAAAGAGGACACTCAACATTCTCCTCTGGCCCCCACACATGTGTGCACAAAGCATGCACATCTGCATACACATGCATACACTACATACACACCACTTTACACAAAACACCACACCACACATACTCCATGTATACACACAGACCTCCCCACCAAGTTATAGTATAGGCAAAGACAAAAACACAATATATGTTTTTAGACAAATACATAATGACCACTTATCGAATCTGTTCAAAGTAATAGGGAGGAAATATCAATATGGCTTCATTCTAAGCAGATGCTCAGAGACAGGAAGTAGATTAGAATGTAATGTATGGGGTTATGATAAAGGTTTGTGAGTAGATAATGGGGATGGTCATGCAAATCAGTGAATGCAATCAATGCCATTGAGTTTTAGACTTGATAACATGGAAATTTTTATCTGCACATATTTAATCACAGTTTTAAAACTTCAGAGTTAAATATAGTAATAATCAGTAATGTATATAAATTAATAAATCACAGGGTATGTGAATTACATCTCAAGAAAGCAGAAAAATTAGGAACTATTCTTACTTTTAGTTTACTGCATAATGGAAAGTCAAATAGAAGAAATTACTACATGTAGTAGTTTGAATGTGAAATGTCCCCCATAGCCTCTTCTGATTAAACCTCCTACGTGATCTCCAGCTGGTAGAGCCTTTGGGAGGTGGAGCCTTGCTGGAGGTGGTATGTCATTAAAGATGGGCCTTGAGGTTTATTAGTTTAGCTAATCAGTTAGCTCTGTCTTTCTGCTACCTCTTTCTCTCTCCTGCTGATACATGATGATGTGAGTCTGCTGCCTTCTCTGCCATGCTTTTCCTACCCTGATAAAATTTCCCCTTGAAACTAAGTCAAATAAACCTCTTCCTTTCATTAGCTTCTTCTGGTCAGATGTTTTGTCCCAGCAGCAAGAAGATAGCTGCTATGTTACAAAAGAACACAATTGTCAAAACTTGATGGCTATGAGAATAGTTAGGGGGCTAAGGAGATTGTTCAGTGGTGGAGTGCTTATGCTGGGTTTCATCCCCAGCCATGAAGGAAAAAGAAAGAGAAAGCTAGTTTTGGGGTAGGACGGTGACTCATGATCATGGTACTTGCCGAGCATGTGTGGGGCTCGGGTTTCATCACTCCATGCTGTGAGTTCTTAGTTCTGTAATTTTGTAAAGCTTATTGAGGCCCTAATTTCCTTAGCAATATTACTTCATGACTCATACAGCTATTGTTATAATTTACTGACCTAATGTATGGATCTATGTATGTTTATGAAACACGGAAGAATGCAGAATATTTTAAGTGACGTTACCATAAGAAAATTATAACAAATATGAATTCAAAAGCTAAAGACTCCACATTGATAGAAGCATAGATTTTATGCATATTCACTACACATTTAGTGGGGACAGCTCCAAAGTTATGCTAGTTCAAATGACAGTCATTGGAATGTGGTACCAATCACAATATCTTTATTAATAATAGCGACATAGAAAAAAATGAAAATGACATATTCAGAATTAAGTAGCAAATAGTCTCCTAGAATGAGAGAAAACCTTACAGACACATCAGTTAACATTTTTTTTTTAAACAAAAGTAAATTTTATTTGTGAATATAGAGAGCGAATGGGTACACCTGGGCTTCTGACTTCTCCAAATGAGCGCCAGATTCCTGTGCCCCTTTATTCATCTGGCTTTACCTGGGTGCTGGGAAATTGAACCAGGGCTGTCAGTCTTCGCAAGCAAGTGTCTTATTATACTGAGTCATCCCCTCAGCTGAAGTATTTTAATTAGACTATTGAAACATCTGCAGTCACAGATAACCAATATACACCAACACGATGCACACCAATTTATAGAATGTATTAAAAAAAGTCAAACTATAAAACATCCAATAAAATTCAAATTGATATCATTTAATGTAAAGTGTTGGCTAATGCTGTTTTGTTGATATTCAATTCAATATGAGAATTAAGAGTCGAAAAATGAATCTTGTGTTTACTATTTTATTTATTGGTTGGTTCTTTTCTTCCTTTTTAAAATTTTATTTTTATTTATTTGAGAGCTAGAAATAGGCAGGGAGAGAGAAAGAAAGAGAGAGAGAGAGAGAGAGAGAAGGAGGATGGGCACGCTAGGGCCTCCAGCTGCTGCAAACAAACTCCAGATGCATGCACTCCCTTGTGCTGCTAGCCATAAAGCATGCCTTCATAAAGTCAGGATTATTGAGTTAACATCCTGCATCATGTCAGATCACAGTGCTTTAAAGCTGGAAGTCAATCATAAGAGAACTCCACCAGCTCCTGGAGACTCCAAACAACACACTTTTAAACAACGAATGGGTCATGGAAGAAATCAAAAAGAAATTGTAAAATTCCCAGAATTGAATGATAATGAAAACACAACCTACCAAAACTTATGGGACACAAAAGCACTGGAAAAACAATAAGAACCCAGCCCAAACAACTCCAGATAGAAAGAAATAATCAAGATTAGAGTATAAATTAATGAATTGGAAATTAAGAAAACAATTTAATAGTCAATGAAATGAAGAGCTGGTTCTTTGAAAAAAGTAAACAAGATTGACAAACCCCTGGCCAAATTGATCAAGCATAAAAAGAGAAATCTCAATCAAATCATAAATGTAAAAGGAGAGATCACAGCAGACATCAATGAAATTGGATACATTATCAGGGCATACTTCCAAAACCTTTACTACACAAAATTAAACAATCTGGAAGAAATTGATGAATTCCTAGACACATACCACCTACCAAAATAAAACTCAGAGCAGATTAATCTTCTAAACAAACCTATCACATTCATGGAGATTGAAAAGGTAATCAAAAACCTCCCCCAAGAAAAGTCTGGGCCTGTATTGCTTCTAAGCTGAATTCTATCCAACCTTCATTGAAGAACTGAAACCAATGTTTATCAAACTGTACCACATAATTGGAGACCAGGGAATCCTCCCTGACTCCTTTTATGAAGTTATCATTACCCTAATACCAAAACCAGACAGAGCTGCAACAAAGAAAGAAAACTATAGGCCTATATCCCTAATAAGCTTAGATGCAAAGATTCTGAACAAAATCTTTGCACATAAAATTCAACAACATCAAAATATTATACACCTTGATCAAGTAGGCTTCATCCCAGCAACACAGGGATGATTTAACATACGGAAATCGATCAACATAATACACTACATAAATAAACTTAACCATAAGAAACACAGAATCATCTCAAATAATGCAGAGAAGGCCTTTGACAAAATGCAACACCGTTTCATTATCAAAACATTGGAGAGAATAGGCATGAAGGGTTTATATCTCAACACAATAAAGGATATATATATATATATATATATATATCCTAAAGCTTAAATAATATGTAATGGGGAAAAACTCAAGGAGTTTCCACTGAGATCAGGAACAAGACAAGGGTGCCCACTCTCACCACTGTTCTTCAAGATAGTGCTAGATGTACCAGCCCAAGCAATAAGACAGAATAAAGAAACAAAAGGGATTCAAATTAGAAAGGTAGAAGTCAAGTTAGCCCTATTTGCAGATGACATGATCCTATATATAACTGATCTGAAAGTCTCCATTTCAAAACTTCTAAAGGTGATCTATTCCTTCAGCAGTGTGACAGGATAAAAAATCAATGCACAAAAAATCAATAGCTTTTCTATATGCAAAGGACAAATATGTAGAGAAAAAAAATCAGTGAGGCTGTCCCATTTTTCAATAGCAACAACAACAAAAATACCTTGGAATATCACTAACCAAGAATGTGAAAGGCCTATATAATAAAAACATAAAAACACTCAAGAAAGAAATAGAGGAGGACTCAAGAAGATGGAAACTTCTCCCATGCTCCTGAATAGGTAGAATTAATATTGTGAAAATGGCAATTCTACCAAAAGCAACATAAAGATTTAATGCAATACTAATAAAAATACCAGCATCATTCTTCACAGAAATTGAAAACAATGATCTCAAATTCATATGGAATGGCAGAAGGCCTCAGATATCCAAATATATCCTCAGGAAAAAATAAAAGAAAAAACCACCTCTGGTAGTATCACCATACCTGATCTAAAGCTATATTACAAAGCCATAGTGACAAAAACAGCATGTTACTGGAATAAAGTCATAAACATAGACCAATGGAACTGAATTATAGACCTAGACCTTAGGTCAAGTAACTATGGGTGCTTGATCTTTGACAAAGATGCCAATAATGTAGACTACAGAAAAGACAGCATCTTCAACAAATGGTGTTGGGCAAATTGGATGACCATATGTAGAAAAATGAAATTATACCCACACAGTTTGCCACACACAAAAATCAAGTCCAAATGGATTAAAATCTCAATATAAGACCTGAAACTCTTCAACTACTGGGAGAAAAATATAGGTGACCCTCTCTACAATATAGGACTGGGGAAAGACTTCCTGAATAAAACCTCAATAGCCCACGAAATTAAACAAGTACTCAACCAGTGAGATCTCATGGAGCCTTTGCACAGACAAACACCATAAGCAGAGCCAATAGATTACCACTAAATGGGAGAAAATCTTTGCCAGCTATACCACTGACAGAAGCCTAATGTTTTGAATCTACAAAGAACTGAAAACAATTAACAATAAAAAAATCAAACAACCAATTCTAAAAATGGGGCAGAGAACTAAATAGTGAGTTCCCAGAGGAAGAATTTCAAATGGCTAACACACACATAAGGAAATGTTCAACATCCCTAACGATTAGGGAAATGCAAATTAAAACAACTATGATATTCCACCTTACCACAGTAAGGAGAGTAAACATTAAAAAATCAAATGAAGATTCTCTCTCTCTCTGCCTATTTCTCTGTCTATCTCTCTCAAATAAATAAATAAATAAATAAAATTTAAAAAAAAAAACAAAAGGGGCTGGAGAGATGGCTTAGTGGTTAAGCATGCTTGCCTATGAAGCCTAAGGACCCCGGTTCGAGGCTGGATTCCCCAGGACCCATGTTAGCCAGATGCACAAGGGGGCGCATGCATCTGGAGTTTGTTTGCAGCAGCTGGAGGCCCTGGTGTGCCCATTCTCTCTCTCTCTCTCTCTCTGCCTATTTCTCTCTCTGTGTGTCTCTTTCAAATAAATAAATAAATATAATTTAGAAAACTCAAATGAAGCTTTACTCCCAGCACTTGGAGGTAGAGGTAGGAGGATTGCCTTGATCTTGAGGTGACTCTGAAACTATCTAGTGAATTCCAGGTCAGCCTGAGCTAGAGTGAAACCCTGCCTCAAAAAAAAAAAAAAAAAAAATCAAATGAAAAGAAATGTTGGAGAGGATGTGGAGAAATAGGAACACAGATTCACTGTAGGTGGGAATGTAAGCTGATACAACCACTATGGAAATCAATATGGTGACTACTGACAAGGATGAATATAGAGTTGCCAACAGACCCTGTTATTCTCTTACTGGGCATTTACCCTAAAAGCTCCAATCTCAGTTCAGAGGTATGTGTGCAACCATGTTTATAGCTGCTCATAATAGCTAAAAACTGTAATCAACCCAGGTGCCCATCATTGGATGAATGGATAACCAATATGTGGTATATCTACATGATGGAATTCTACTCAGCAGTAAGAGAAAAATGAAACAATGAAATTTGTAGAAACATGGTAGAACCTGGAACAGATCATCATAAGTGAACTCAGAATCACAGAAAGACAACCTTCACATGGTCTCACTCATCTGTGATTCATTCATTCATTTTTTTTTTTTATTATTCAAGGTAGGGTTTCACTCTAGCTCAGGCTGACCTGGAAATCACTCTGTAGTCTCAGAGTGGCCTCAAACTCATTGCAATCCTCCTACCAATGCCTCTCGAGTGCTGGGATTAAAGGCATGCACCACCATGCCCGGTTCATCTGTGGTTCTTAACCTGGATCAACCCGAGTTGCTGACATACCTGAATAGCATCTTCAAGTTTGGATAATAGGTATGATAGGGCTTGGGAGAAGGGGAAGAGTCTGGGGTGGGGGACACACAAAACTGAAGCCAAGTTGAACTGGTGCCATAGAATCTTATATCCTGGATGTCAGACTAAAAGATGAAACCCTCAACAGGACCTTTATGGGAGCATCTGATTGGAAGGGCCAAGGAGAGGGTGAGACGAAACCAAACCTTAAATTTCTACTTTTTCTCTTTCTTCTCTGTCCTTTTATCAACCTGACATGATGCTCACACAAGTGCAATAGTGGCACACAGCCATAGTGGGCAACCAGTTGCCCTTGGATCAGCTAACAGATCTGCCCAGTGGAAAGGAAATCATATCTGGAACTGGGAAACAAGTAAGAATCATATCCAGATAAGGATTCTGCTTTCCATTGCCAAGCTCCCATTAACCTTGGGCTATAAGAGGGTCTACACCCTTTAAATTCTCTCTAAATTAATAATGGTTGTATCATTTAACCAGTGCTGACTTCACTCTCCATTGGAGAATCTGCTTCTCCTTTTCAGAAGGGAGCTTGACCTGAGGAGATAACTGACCCAGTGCACTCCACTCTGGCCCCAACTGAAACCATGGAGGGACTGGGGACATGGTCAAGAGTGCCACTTTCTTAGTGAATCTGATATCAGCACAAGGATGAAGGAGATAGACACTGAGGTCACTTAACACCGACCAAAACAGAGATCCAGAGGCTTCTGAGTGCCCATCACTGAAGTAGACTTAAAATTCTCCCAGCATAGCTCAGGGAATTTTGTGGAAGAGGAGGATGGAAAGATTGTTAGAGCCACAAGTTGGGAATTTTTCACAGAGACACTGCCCCTCCCCCCATAATGCATGACCCACAATCCCCATGGAGTCAACCCTGCACCCCCAATGAGGAAGACCTTATCACAAAAGGGGCAGAGAGGAGGGCAAGGATGGTACCAACATGTGTTGTTTACATACTAAATATGTCCATATCTAATAAAAAAGTACTCTATATGTGTGAACCTTTACCTAGCACCAATGCACTGTTCATCACAGATATAAAAGTGGCCCTGGAATTATGTGTAAGAACTCGGTTATAAAGTGATCCTCTGAACTACACACAGAATGAACTTGGCTTAATTTTCTTTTTTTAATTTATTTTTTATTTTTATATATTTGTATTTATTTGAGAGTGACAGACAGAGAAACAGGCAGGGAGAGAGAGAGAGAGAGAGAGAGTGAGAGAGAGAGAGAGAGAGAGAGGGAGAGGGAGAGAGAATGGGTGCATCAGGGCCTCCAGCCTCTGTAGATGAACTCCAAATGCATGCACCCCTTGTGCATCTGGCTAATGTGGATCCTAGGGAGTAGAGCCTCAAACTGGGGTCCTTGGGCTTCACAGGCAAACACTTAACTGCTAAGCGACCTTTCCGGCCCTGAACCTGGCTTAATTTTCAAGGATGTATTACCATTGACACAAAGGCTCACAATCTAAAATTCACCAGGGATGTTTCAGATCCTTTTTGGTATTTCTATTGCTAATTTATTACAATGTCACTTATTATTAGTCTTACTGTGCTCATTTTTGTGTTTCTTCTTTAAAAAATGTCTTTCTGCCCATCTATTTTTATTTAATTTATTTATAGACAGAGAATAAAAAGAGTCAGACAGAGAGAATGGGCATGCCAGGACCTCCAGCCACTACAAACTTCAGTTGCATGCACCACTTTGTACATGTGTCACTATGTAGGTACGGGGGAATTGAACCTGGGTTCTTCAGGTTTTGCAGGCAAGTACCTTAACCACTGAGCCACTGCTCCAGCCCTGTGTTTCCTCTTGTTCTAAGCTTCCTGGATGATGTCTCATTTGTACTGGCCTTCACTGTCATAATTGCCCCCGAAATCACAGAACTCTGTGGATGTGCATCTACACACATACCTGTATCTATCTTTAATGTGAAAAAGGAGCGTCATTGGTTGTCTTTAAAAACTGTTTTGGGGAAGCTGGAGAAATATCTCAGGGGTTAAGTCACTTGTCTCCAAAGCCTAACAACACAGGTTTGATTCCTTAGTACCTACCCATGTTAATCCAGTTGCACAAAGTGTTGCATACATCTGGGGTTTATTTGCAGCAGCTGGAGGTCCTGGTGCACCCATTCTTTTTGTCTGTCTCTCTTCTCTCTATCTCTCTCTGCTTGCAAATAAATAAATACAAATAAACTGTATTTTTTTGTTCTGTTTTACATACTACTGTCCCTGAGGAGAAATTCTAATGAGAGAAATGCAGCAGACCAATTGTAATTCTTTTTTTTTTTTAAATTTTTTTTTGGTTCATTTTTTATTTATTTATTTGAGAGTGACAGACATAGAGAGAAAGACAGATAGAGGGAGAGAGAGAGAATGGGCACGCCAGGGCTTCCAGCCACTGCAAACGAACTCCAGACGCGTTTGCCCCCTTGTGCATCTGGCTAACGTGGGACCTGGGGAACCGAGCCTCGAACCAGGGTCCTTAGGTTTCACAGGCAAGCGCTTAACTGCTAAGCCATCTCTCCAGCCCCCAATTGTAATTCTTAATGGAAGCTCCTTTTAAAGTCCATGTTTCAGTTTAGGAAACAGATTTCTAAGTCTGAGCTCATGGCTGTATCAGGATAGGAGGCTACCAAACTCAAGTTAGAACTCTGATCCTTCCTTAGTTTTGCCTTGCTTTTGTTCAGACACAAGGAGCCTGCACAGAGTCCTTAGGAAAGCAGTCTCTGTCTCCCTTGATTTGGTTAATGCCTTCCATGAGCCACAGAAGCTTTCCTGCTGGACAGTAAGGTCCGTGGCGGCCGTGATCCTGTCTGTTTTCCTCACATGCACTCCTCAGTGGGAGCATGATGCTTGCCACATGACAGATAATACATAAGTGTAGAGTGAACATTTATCAACTATCATTAATATGGCTTCATAGATTTCCTCAATCCACCTGCCTGCAGATTTGCTGTGACGCTCTTCTGCTTTGCAATCTCTGACCATATGCAAGTTGACTTCTTAGAGACTGAAATTCAAACCACTTTCCATGGCATTTAAGGACATTGGCAATCTGGTTCCATTAACCTGATGATGTTGTAGACCAGGCATAGATAAGATGTCAGCCAGGAAATTTAGGAAGAGAGGAAAAACAGAAAGTATGAGTCCCATTTCCTGCCACTCTGACCCTGGTATGAAAGCTGCATTAAAGCACTTATTGTCGTTTTATTGCACAGCCCATTAACTTTTTAAAGTTCTGCCTACAAATTAGTTGTTTCTTCTTTGCAAATTTAATTTGTATCTCCAGTAAATACCAGGAACTGAAAATTTCCCCCACATTTCATATAAATGAGTTTTTTTACTCGTATTATTTATGCTATGAATATTTCACTTTTATCTTCTTAATGTGGGTACTCTGAAAATTGAAGACATGATTTTAATTATTAATATATGAAAATTTGTTTTTAATAAGTCCTTTTAAAATATTTAAATTTTTTTATTTACTCATTTGTTTGGTGCGTGTGTGCCTGTGTGTGCACGTGTGTGCATGTGTGTGTGTGCATGTAGGTGTGCACATGCCATAACATACATGTAGAGATCAGAGGACAACTTTTAAGTTTGTTCTCACCTTTGACTTTGAGGCAATATCTCTCATGTTCACTGTTCGGTTTGTGAGCTTCCAGGGAGTTCTGTGTCAGCCTCTGCTCCTACATTAGGGACACCAGCGTTACAGAAGCCTGCCTGCCACAGTTTCCAGCTGTTGCACGGTGTCTGGAGGTCCCGCCTCGGATACTCAGTGTTATGTGACAAGCATTTTATCCACTGAGCCATCTCCCCAGTTTCCTTTTTACAATCATATTGCTCCATTAATTTCCTCTTAGCTGTTGTTTTATCATTTCTCTTTAGCTTTTTCATGTAATTTAAAAACATTTTGGGGGCTGGAGATATTGCTTAGCAGTTAAGGCCCTTGCCTACAAAGCCAAAGGACCCAGGTTCAATTCGCCAGGACCCACATAAACCAGATGCACAAGGTGGTACATGCATCTGAAGTTTGCTTGCATCAGCTGGAGGCCCTGGCGTGCCCATTCTCTTTCTATCTGCTTCTTTCTCTCTCTCTTTCAAATAAATAAATAAATAAAACATTTAAATAAAAAACTTTGACAATTTTCACACATGAACACAATGCATTTTGACCATAATCCCCTCATTATCTTTTCCCCCTAATTCACATATTTGAATTTATGAAATCTAAATTTTTTTCTGTAAATATGCAGAACATGATCTGTTCTAAACAATCAAAAAAAAAAAAAATCTATGAGCCAGGTGTTGTGGGGCATGCCTTTAATCCCAGCACTTGGGAAGCAGAGTTAGGAGGATTGTCATATATATTTTTTTCTCAAAATATTTGTGTGGGTCCTGGGGAGCAAATTCAAGCAACCTCGGGCCTCCTCAGGCTTTCCTGCTTTGCACAGCTCTTAACTGCTGAATCATCTCTCCAGCTCCAAGTACGGGCACTCTTTTATATGGAAACTGGTAAGTCTTAAGAGTACAGGTGCCCACAGTCATCTAAGTTGAATCTAGCTTCAATTAAACTAAGTAAATGAGGGCTGGAGAGATGGATTAGCAGTGACCATAGAAGGTAAAATTGAGGAGGGGGGTGCTGGAGAGATGGCTGAGCAGAAATGCACTTGCATGCAAAGCCTAACAACCTAGGTTCTATTCCCCAGTACCCACGTAGAGCAGGATGCACCAAGTGATGCATGCATCTGGAGTTTGTTAGAAGTGGTCGAGGCCCAATGTGCCCATTCTCTCTCTCTCCATGCAAATAAACAATTAAACATTAAGGGAAAAAAAAATGAACCACCTCTGGAATTCTAGGGAGATATATTCCTTATTTATTTTATTGTTATCCCAATGGATATCCAGCAACAGTATAAACCTGTAAGTCAGGTAAATAGTTTTGCAGTCATGTGTTTTTCTTGAAAATGTTTCCATATTGTTTCAGGTTCATTTGAAAACACCTCTATACCTGGAGAGGGGGTACATCACTGTTAGGTTGTAGGTCCATTCATCTACTTTAGGTGATGTCTACACAGCCCTTGATTTAGCCTGTGTACCATGACATTAGGCTTGGACACTGCAGAATTCTGAGCTGTGACATAATGCACGGCATTCCACACCCTTCTCTAGGCTTTGCGCTGGCCTGAACAGCTTATTGTGATCATGGCCAGTTAATGAATATGTGAGCTTGTGCAAGTGACTTAAACTCTCCAGATTTTGGAGATTCATGCACAATGTGGGAGAGGCATTGTTCTGTTTTAGAGGTCATGAGGGTTGCTTAAATGTTCCATAAAAAGTCCTCAGTAGACACTCTAGCACATCAAAAGTTCTCAGTGCACATCTTCTGTTCCTTATCTCCAAATTCTATTCTTTTCCCTTCTGTGGTGTCCTTGCAACACGGATAAGAGCGCCCACAGAATCTCCATCACTCCCCACACTTTCACCCTTCTTTCAGCAGGGTGAAAGGAATGAACGTAGGCTTTGGAGTCAGATGGACCTGACAGTACCATAGTTCCCCAATTCACCACAGGGCACTTGGTCACTTCCGGTACTTCATGTTCTCAAGCCTCAAGTTTCTCATCATAACATAGAGCAAAGGAAACTTGCAAAGATTGTGGGGTATCCTCGACCCTCCCCTATCCCCTGTACCTTTTCTATGTCACCAGTAACTGTGAGCACCCCTGCTGTGTCCTAACATTCCTTTAGATTCCACTCCCCAGATCATCTGAACTCTCACTGGCATCACCTTTCTCTCTCCTGTTTCTCCCTTACCCAAAGGCGGGATCTTTAAATCTCATTCCAGGATATAGTGGGAGTTTGTTTACAGTGGAGACCCTGTCACACCCATTTCTTCTCTCTCATTCATATTCTCTTTCTCTTTGCAAATAAGTTAAATTATTTTTTTAAAAAAGAAGTTAGAAAAGTGGCTATATTTAGGGTAGGGATTGATGGAGAAGATGTTATGGAGGCTAGGTAGATAGGGTTACACATACACACATCAAGGTATTTGTTGAAAATGTGTATATATTATTGATTATAACAAGAGTGTCAATAAAATGTACATGTTTTAATAAATAGGTGCTCTGTCTCTTCTCTCTCCCCTCTCCCCCTACCCCTACCTCCCTGTCTCCCTCACTTTACTCTCCCTTTTCCTCTGCCTTTCCCTCTCTCTCCTCTTGACTATTGGCCATGCAGCCTATGCCTGATTGATCTGGTATCAAAATGAGTTTGCTTTCCAAGTGTTCCTTGCTTCTTCTCTTCCTCTATCAAGATTCACAGCAGTGCTGAAGAAGGGTGATTAAAGGGTTATAGTGAATGTAGCCGAGCAAATACCAAAGTAGTGTTGGACTAAAATATATTGTCAATAATTGTTGTGCTTGTTTTTAAATTAGTCTATGAAGTAATGGGTTTCATTATGGCATTTTCATTCATACTGTGGTTTATTTTTGTTGTTGCTTATTTTTATTTATTTATTTGAGAGTGACAGAGAGAAAGAAAATGGGCATTCCAGGGCCTCCAGCCACTGCAAACAAACTCCAGATGCATGCGCCACCTTGTGCATCTGGCTTACATGGATGCTGGGGAACTGAGCCTCCAAATGGGGTCCTTAAGCTTCATAGGAAGTGCTTAACTGCTAAGCCCCAGCCCCATACTTTGGTTTTGTTGATAATCCTCTCTCATTCCTCCTTCCTGTCCCCCTGCCCATCCCTGCTTGTACCCTCCCATCCAGCAGTTCTTTTCCTACTTTCATGTCAAATGTCTATTATTATCTTTTCTTAAACCTCTACCCCCCTTCTGTAAGATTTTTTTTTCTCTTTTGTTGGTCTTCTTTCTTGTTTCATTCCCTATGCCCACCACATAAACATATAAAAAAGTTGTGGGTGCTCAAGATTTGAACTCAGGTACTTACACTTGTGTGGCAAGCATTTTATCCACTGATCTATCTCTGAAGGCCAGTTCTTTCTATCTGACTGACACCTGACTGAAGGTACTGGCTCTTTGCCCTGTCTCCCAGGGATTTGACTTTGGGTCCAGGCCATGATGGTTCCTGAGCAGAATACAGTTCGCTCCCTAAAGTCTGAAAGAGAAAGTCATCAACAGTCAAAGCACTCACTAGGGTACAGGGAGGCCTCTGTGCTCTGAGAACTCGGTCCCGCCTGGGCCTGCAGCCATGTAGAGCAGAGAGGCGGGGTGGGGGTGTGTGTGGAGTGGTCTGTAAAACACAGAGAGAAAGCAGTTTAGAGAAAAAGAGAAGGCAGAGAAATAAATAGGTAAGTGTGACATATAGTTTTCTTTCTCTCTTCTTACTTTCAATGAGAGAGAGAGAGAAAGTGGAAAAGGACAAACACAAAACAGAAACTGATTGTGGCTGGTGAAGTTGGAAAGACAGAAACCAACTAGTTAAGAATGATTCCTTGACAACCTCCAGATCATAATGAGGAGAAACTTCCTGGCCTCACATTTTCCACATAAACACTCGAGCACTGGCCGATGTTAATGGGTCCTGCCCGCCGCACAAGACAGCAACCTCTGCCCAAAGCCAGCAGCAATTGACGTCACAGATGGAGTGTCTCAGAGTAATGTGCTCCGCTCCCCTCCTTTATATGTTTGACCCTAACCTTTCCCAGATGTGTGGCTGTTCTTCCTTCCAAAGGGGGGAGTTTCAACATTGGCCACCGTGTCCTCTCTGAATCCAGCCCTGAGGCAGCCACAACAAAGATCCACCTTCCTGAGTCCCAGAACCGAACTTGGCCAATGGATTCTCTCTAGGTGGCTTAGTGACACCTCAGGAGACTTGGAGAATGGGGCTTTTGTCTTTCTGTGTTTGTTCTCTCCCGCCTCAGGCTGCTTCTTGCATCTGGCAGGGCTGCTGCTTCTCTTTAGCCATGGAGAGGTGGGAGAGCCACAAGACAGAGGAGGTCCTTTGTGACCCAGATCTAAGCCCTCCTCCATAGAGACTGCGCTCCCCTCCTCCCTTGGCTCCCTTTCTCCAGTGACTTGAGTATTGGTTGTCATCATAAGGGCTCTTTCTCTGGGGGTGACTTACAGTCCTGTGGCATTGTCTTCTCTGTTCATGCTGCTGGAGCGCTCTACCCCTTTCTCTTCTCAGTTGGTGGACATTGAGTTCTCACTTAGTTCGAAATGCAATGCAAGCTCCCATCTTCTCCAGGAATCCCTGTCTGACTCTGTTCTCTGCTCCCTCCCTGTTGGCTGGCTTATGGTTCATAACTGTCCTGTGCTGAGCTGTACAGACTCAAGTCTTTGACTCTGTGACAATAATCTTTTTTTTCTTATCTCTCTATCCACTTTGGTTTTTAAAAAATATTTTTTGTTCATTTTTATTTATTTATTTGAGAGTGACAGAGAGAGAAAGAGGCAGAGAGAGAGAGAGAGAGAGAGAGAGAGAGAGAGAGAGAGGGAGAGAGGGAGAGAGAGAGAGAGAGAGAATGGGCACACCAGGGCCTCCAGCCACTGCAAACGAACTCCAGATGCATGCGCCCCCTTGTACAGCTGGCTAACGTGGGTCCTGGGGAATTGATCCTTGAGCCAGGGTCCTTAGGCTTCACAGGCAAGCGCTTAACCGCTAAGCCATCTCTCCAGCCCCACTTTGGGTTTTTGACACGTCTTTCTCTCTAAGTAGACTGCAAGCCCTTTAAGGCCAGGCACCTGCCTTGCCCACCTTTGAACCTCTAGCACTTAGTTCTTAATTACCTATGTAATACACATCTAGTAAAGGTTTATCGAATGAATGAATGAATGACTAGGGTGTAGGAAATGAGGACAGGGATATGACAGAAGTTATATGTCTGATGACTTTGGAAGAGCTATTATTAACAAAACAGCTAGGCCTCCTTACCACTAGTAAAAAACAGAATAGGAAAATAAACACTAGGTTTGCACAATAGGGGACGTGACTGCTGCTGTTAAAGGTCCTTACTTTACCCTTGCTACTTCCTAAGTGCTCACTGATATTATCTCGCTTTTTTCTCACCATATCCCCTTTCCAAATGCTATGCAGATGCTGTCATCATTGTTGATATCTCAAATTTCTGGACAACATGATTCTGCAACCAGTAAGGGAGCCATGTTCCCAGACCTCCCAAGCCTTTGCACAGCCTTAAATCTGGGTGCTGCCAACCTGGGCTCTTTATGGTAAAGCAGCACAAGGAGGAGGGCAACAAGTTCAACTGCAGAATTCCCTCTGGGGTTATTACAGGGAAATCAAGTGCCCTTGTCTGTCTGCACTTGTAGTGACCTCTCTTTTCCCCATGCCCAAGGCTTCAGATGTAAGGACAGACCCAGGAAGGGATGATAAGGGCCCCTAGCTGGGATTCATCAGTATGTCTTTCTCCTTGAAAATAAGAATAGAAGCCTAAGAGAGAGCCACTCACATCTTGAAAAACACTATAGTCCACAGTAGGTTTAAAAAAATTATGTATTTATTTGTACATGGTGTGTGTGTGTGTGTGTGTGTGTGTGTGTGTGTGTGTGTGTGTATTCACCCCCCCCCCAAGGCACTGCAAGCAAATACTTATCTGGTTTACATGGGTGACTGGAGAATTGAACCCTGGCTGTCAGGTTTTGCAAGTAAGCACCTTATGCTGCTGAGCATTTCCGAGTCCACACACCAGCTTTTGAGAGGATTTCTTTTTGTAGTTGAGTTGCAGGAGTTCTTTATATGTTTGGGGTGTTATTAACTTATTGTCAGGTTTGAAAGTATTTCCTTGCATTTTTTCATTTTTTTGTAATTTTTTTATGAGAGAGAAGGAGAACATTGGCCAGCCAGGACACAGCCATTATAATTGAACTCCAGATGTGTTTTCCGCCTTGTGCATGTGTGAGACCTTGTGCATCTTGTGCATCTGGCTTATGTGGGACCTGGAGAATCGAACATGGGTCCGAAGGCTTCACAGGCAAGCGCCTTAACTGCTAAGCCATCTCTCCGGGCCTTTCCTTGCATTTTCATGTTTCACTTTCTTGTTTCCTTAGCTGAGTGGAAGTTTAAGTAACAAAATCTCCATGTGAGAGTGAAAATGAAAGAGAGCCATTGAAGCCTTTGTTGCCTACAGTCCGACTTGGGTCCTTTTACACATTGCATCTTGCTCCTCAAGGACCTCAGTTGTCCTGAGCTCAAAGAAAGCAGGGGAAAGATTCTGTCTCGGTGTTATCACTTTAAATGTAACAGCCAGGAGGCATATACTCCTTGAACAGAGTTCAGGACTTCCAGCAACCAGAGAACTGGAAGAGGCTTCTTATGTCAGCAAGGTGGAAGATTAAGATCTTCTGAATTGACATTAAAGGAAAGTATAACTCATTATAGATTGTAGAACCAAGACCTTTGCATTGCCCTACAAGTCCTGAATGATATATATTAATATTACCTTCTAGCACTGTGCATCCAGTAGTGAACGTGCAAACATCTGTTGCCTCCTGTCTTGCTTAGCTGTGGTCTTCACTCAGCTCCTTGAGTTTTCATCCTCCTGCCTTGGGTACTTGGCTACCACTTCAGTCAGCAGCCTTGGCTTCTAAAGTGGGCTTGGTGATGCTGTGTTCATCTGAATGTTCATTGAGAGTGTTCTCAGCCACAGGTGTACTCAGTTTTCTTTTCAGGGAGGGTACATGGTGAGAAGCCAAGAAAGTATGTATGCTGCTTGCTTAAACTCATGCACATTGGCCATGTATTGTAACATTTCCCCTCTGGGCTAATGAAATCTGCTCCATCTTTGGCGTCCATATCTCCAATGATGTGGGTCACTTCTCATCCTCCTCCAAGGAATGGCCAATGACTCATGGGTCACAGAATTCCCCAGTGTATAAACTGCAAACAGATACTATTTTTTGAAATGCCATAAAGTCATCCACTGAGGGTCTTGTGTTCGTTAATTATGTTGTTACAAGTTCAATGATTTAGAAGCTTCTTAGCTTGAAAACTATCTGAAGTTTGACTTGTCCCCTGGGCCACCTCCTTAAACTCCACTCTGGATACCTTAAGTGGCAACAGAGTGGGATAAAAGCAAGTCCTCCTTCCAGTCTTTGGGATGGGCTCTATGCCTTTCTACCCTAAGCCGCCTTTGTTATGGACTCCTTGGATCTCCTTCCATAGCAACGGGGGCATGAGGTGAGCTGGTCTCTTCCCATTAAATATGATGCCACCAAGCTGTTACTGTCAGTTACGGCCATTAACATTACAGCTGTTGGTTAGCCTTTAATGGAAAAAGACAACCTCTTCCCTCTTTTGATTCTCCAAAAAAAAAAAAAAAAAAACCCACACTTTTCATTCTATTTCTATTAGAAAATGCTCATACCAACCCAGAGGGAGTTAAGCTGAAGAATTTTCCCAGGCAGTATTCACCCCAGCAGGCTCGAAGATCTGAACTTTAGGAACATACTTAGCTGGGGTTTCTACTGTCCATGTTCTCTCTGTTGTATTCCAGTGACTGGTTTTTGAGATAAAAATTATTCCTTCCTTCCAAAGAAGTAAAATCCATCATGAAGGATTAAAAATAAGCTATGGGGCTGGAGAGATGGCTTAGCGGTTAAGCGCTTGCCTATGAAGCCTAAGGACCCCAGTTCGAGGCTTGGCTCCCCAGGTCCCACGTTAGCTAGATGCACAAGGGGGCGCACGCATCTGGAGTTCGTTTGCAGAGGCTGGAAGCCCTGGCATGCCCATTCTCTCTCTCCCTCTATCTGTCTTTCTCTCTGTGTCTGTCCCTCTCAAATTAAAAAAAAAAAATTAAAAATAAGCTATGTAGGAAAAAGATGAGAGAGAGAGAGAGGGAGAGAGAAATATGCTTATTTGTGGAGGTGTTTCATACATATTAAAGAACAGAGGTGAATTTTTGGGTGCATGGGTATCATTGTAATCCCTATCCTATTCTTTCATTCTCTCACTTCTCCATCTATAGCTTCCTTTTCATTACTCCAAAGTAACCTTTGATAATTTATTCTGTTTGGCTTATTATATCTGTCTCTGGGTAGATGTGTACAGGCAGACTGACCAGACACTTGGCAAAGAGGATTGCCTATAGGTGTGAACAGCTCTTTTGGCTGTAGTGGAGGTCTTTCCCCAGAACCTAATTCCTGTCCCCTGTGGACTTGGAGAACACAGAACTCCTGCTTGTCCACCCCTGTTGAGAAGCACTGGCTTGAGACATCTCATTCATCCAACACAGTGGACATGGGAAAGCAAGTGGGAAACCACAGTCATTCATGATAAATATATTTTTAAAGAAATCACATCAAGGGCTTGTGTTCATTTCAAAGCTTCTGCCATTTATCAATGCGTTTTGGAAACATCACTCATGATGCTTCATCAATGACTCTCTGGAAGAATCATCATCCTGATTTTTATCTTATGTCCATATCTCTATGTGTTAAATGAAATTTGGAGTCATATAGACTAGAATACTGAGTTGGTTCATGGCCATATAATCTTGAACCAGTCAAATTCTGAGTTAACACTTCTTTAAAAAAGAGGTTCTCATAATAACTGGTACCTAATAATTATTTTTTATGTTCTTGTGTGTATGTATGTGAGTGTGGCACAAATATAGAACTCACAAGGACGACTTTTTGGGTAGGCCCTTGCCTTTCTGCCTCATTTGAGGCAAGTTTCCCTGTGGATTTCAACCTGGGGTTGTGTTTGTTTGCTGTGTTTTTGTGTGAGCTTCTGGAAAAAATTTCTGTTTCTTACTCCCATTTCATGCCGAGATTACACAAGCCCAGCATGGCTTCAAATTTCTTTATGTAAGGTCTGAAGATCGAACTTGGGTTCTCAGGCTTAAGTGGTGAGTCTACTGAGCCATCTCTGCCCTAACTATTATTTCACAGGTTAAGGAACCGAGTCCTGCAAACCTTTCTAGGGGCTACTTCACAGAAGTCAGTATGTGGAATGCTTCCTCTCTCTTCCCTGCGCTCATCTCTGGCTTGTGCCAGTTCTCTTATCCTTATGCGCCCCCCTCCCTTCCTGCTTCTCCACTCTATTGGCATCCTAGAGCTGCTGTAACAAAATGCCGCAGACAACAGAAATGGATTCTCTTAAGAATTCTGGTGCTGGGCGTGGTGGCGCACACCTTTAATCCCAGCACTCGGGAGGCAGAGGTAGGAGGATTGCCAGGAGTTCGAGGCCGCCCTGAGACTACAGAGTTAATTCCAGGTCAGCCAGAGTGAGACCCTACCTTGAAAAAAGCAAAAAAAAAAAAAAAAAAAAAAAAAAAAAAGAATTCTGGAAACTGGAGGTTTGGCACTCAAATGTCAGAAAGCCCAGATTCATCAGGAAGCCTCTATGAATCCTTTCTTGCGCTACCACCTTTAGGAGCCCCAGCATTCCTTGGCTTAAAGCATCCTTACCCTGATCTCTACCTGCCTCTCTCGCCGTGTGACTGTCCTCTCTGTGTCTGTGTTCCCTCTGCCCCTTATAAAGACACCAGTGCTAGATCTAGGATTCACCCTCATTCCACGATCTTGAGATCTGCAACAATTCGCATGTACAAAGACACTATTTCATACAGGGCTGCAGTATGAAGGTTGGCGAAATCAATGAGACTGTAATCTGTTTTGTTTGTTTGTGTTGAGGTAGGGTCTCATTCTAGCACATGCAGACCTGAAGCTTTCTGTGTAGCCAGGGTGGCCTCAAACTCATGACAACTCTCCTACCTCAGCCTTCTCAGGACTGGGGTTGAAGGTGGGCCCCACCATGCTCTGCTCAAGACTGCCGGCCTTGAATTTGCGCTTAGTGTGATGAGTCCCTTCTCCTACAGCAACAGCTTGATGGGCTGGGCTGCCATATTAGTACTGGGGCAGGATGGAAGGCATCCTCTCTGGTGGATTTCCACAAATCTCTAGTTTGCATGTAGGGACACAGAAAACATATATGCAATGTCCTAATCCTGGGGTGACTCTTTGTTCATTTTGTTCATCCTGGGAAAACTAAGGTATAGACCAAGCCAAATCATACAATTTCTTTGTGTATGTGTGTGTGTGTGTAGCTGTTTGCTAGTGAGGATTCTAAACATCTGGAAGATGGAAGAGCTGTGTTTTAACTGTTTCTGAGAAAGCTATGTCCTGCCTCTCTTCACTAGTTTCATTGCACTTGCAGCGTTGTGGAGTCAGCGTGGACCAAGGCTGAACAGTGAACCAGGGGCAGCCCCTCCGTGGTAGGAAGGGCACAGGCACTGCTGCTGTCCCAGGAGTTCTGGCTCTGGCACGGGGGACTCTGCATCCAGCGCGTTACCTGGACGCGTCTTTCTCCCTCACCGACGTGCAGAGAGCACAGTGTGCGACCTGCTGCTGAGCTCGTCGTGGCGCTGGGGTGTGAGCAGTGGAGAGCAACGGGCTCAGGTACACGGCAATGGTGCTACAGGCTCGTAGACAGAGCCGCCCCTCCAGTCCACGTTGTTAATCGATTCAAAAGCTCCGTGTTTCTGTCTAGTAGCCCTTCCTTTGATCCTAAGTCATTTCAGGAAATTACTGTATGCAGAGGGAACTGGTGTGGGCGGGGGCACTGGCGGTGCCTGCAGCGTCATGTAACAGAAAGGAACATTGAAGTGTGGGACTGTGAACTCGGCTTCCAGAGCCCGTCCCCGAGCCCCAGAGCGGCAGGTCACTGCTGCCCAGAGTTGGGCTTCCCCTCCTATGACGTGATTACTTGTGATTTTTTAAATTAATTAATTTATTTTTGCTTTATTTATTTATTAATTTATTTTTTATCTTTTCACAATTTTTATTTATTTATTTATTTATTTATTTATTTATTTATTTATTTGAGAGCGACAGACACAGAGAGAAAGACAGGTAGAGGGAGAGAGAGAATGGGCGTGCCAGGCCTTCCAGCCTCTGCAAACGAACTCCAGACACGTGCGCCCCTTGTGCATCTGGCTAACGTGGGACCTGGGGAACCGAGCCTCGAACCGGGGTCCTTAGGCTTCACAGGCAAGCGCTTAACCGCTAAGCCATCTCTCCAGCCCCTTTTCACAATTTTTATTAACATTTACCATGATTATAAAAATTATCCCATGGTCATACCCTCCCCTCCCCACACGTTCCCCTTTGAAATTCCATTCTCCATCATATTACTTCCCCATCTCAATCATTGTACTTACATATATACAATATCAACCAATTAAATACCCTCCTCCCTTCCTTTCTCTTCCCTTTATATCTCCTTTTTAACTTACTGGCCTCTGTTACTAAGTATTTTTCTTCTCATGCAGAAGCCCAATCATCTGTAGCTAGGATCCACACATGAGAGAGAACATGTAGCGCTTGGCTTTCTGGGCCTGGGTTACCTCACTTAGTATAATCTTTCCAGATCCATCCATTTTTCTGCAAATTTCATAACTTCATTTTTCTTTACCACTGAGTAGAACTCCATTGTATAAATGTGCCACATCTTCATTATCCACTCATCAGTTGAGGGACATCTAGGTTGGTTCCATTTCCCAGCTATTATAAATTGAGCAGCAATAAACATGGTTGAGCACATACTTCTGAGGAAATCAGACGAGTCCTGAGGATATATGCCTAGGAGTGTTGTATCTGGGTCATATGGTAGATCAATCTTTAGCTCTTTTAGGAACCTCCACACTGATTTCCAAAATGGCTGGGCCAGATTGCATTCCCACCAGCAGTGTAGAAGGGTTCCTCTTTTTTCACATCCCCGCCAACATTTATGATCATTTGTTTTCATGATGGTGGCCAATCTGACAGGAGTGAGATGGAATCTCAATGTAGTTTTAATCTGCATTTCCCTGATGGCTAGTGATGTAGAACATTTTTTTAGATGCTTATATGCCATTCATATTTCTTCCTTTGAAAATGCTCTATTTAGCTTCATAGCCCATTTATTGATTGGCTTATTTGATTTCTTATTATTTAACTTTTTGAGTTCTTTGTATATCCTAGATATTAATCCTCTATCAGATGTATAGCTGGCGAAGATTTTTTCCCATTCTGTAGGTTGCCTCTTTGCTTTTTTCACTGTGTCCTTTGCAGTGCAAAATCTTTGTAATTTCATGAGGTCCCAGTGATTAATCTGCAGTTTTATTGCCTGAACAATTGGGGTTGTATACAGAAAATCTTTGCCAAGGCCAATATGTTGAAGGGTTTCCCCTACTTTTTCCTCTGGCAGTTTCAGAGTTTCAGGTCTGATGTTAAGGTCTTTAATCCATTCGGACTTAATTCTTGTGCATGGAGAGAGAGAAGAATCTATTTTCATCCTTCTGCAGATATATATCCAGTTTTCCCAGCACCATTTGCTGAAGAGGCTGTCTTTTCTCCAATGAGTGTTTTTGGCATTTTTATCGAATATCAGGTGGCTATAGCTACCTGGACTTACATCTGGGTCCTCTATTCTGTTCCATTGATCTACATGTCTCTTTGCGCCAGTACCATGCTGTTTTTTTTTTGTTTGTTTGTTTGTTTGTTTTTGTTTTTACTATGGCTCTGTATTATAGGTTAAAATCAGGTATGGTGATACCACCAGCCTTATTTTTGTTGCTCAGTATTATTTTAGATATTTGAGGTTTTTTGTGATTCAAATGAATTTTTGGATTGTTTTTTCTACTTCCATGAAAAATGTCTTTGGAATTTTGATAGGGAGTACATGAAATGTGTAGATTGCTTTAGGTAAAATTGCCATTTTCACAATATTGATTCTTCCAATCTAGGAACAAGGGATGTTTTTCCACTACCTAGTGTCTTCTGCAATTTCTTGCTTGAGAGTTTTAAAGTTCTCATTGTAGAGATTCTTTACTTCCTTGGTTAGGTTTATTCCAAGTTACTTTATTTTTTTTTTTTGATGCAGTTGTGAATGGGTGTGATTCTCTGTTTTCATCCTCTGTGTGTTTGTTGTTAGCATATATGAAGGCTACTGATTTCTGTGTATTTATTTTGTATCCTGCTACATTGCTATAGGTTTTGATCAGCTCTAACAGTTTGCTAGTAGAGTCTTTAGGGTCCTTTATGTATAGAATCATGTCATCTGCAAATAATGATAACTTAATCTCTTCCTTTTCAAATTGTATCCTTTTTATGTGTATCTCTTGCCTTATTGCTATGGCTAAGACTACTAGAACTATATTAAATAAAAGTGGGGACAGCGGACACCCTTGTCTTGTTCCTTATTTTAGTGGAAAAGCTTCCAGTTTTTCCCCATTTAGTAATATGTTGGCTGTAGGCTTGTCATAAATAGCTTTTATTATATTGAGATATGTTCCTTCTATTCCCAGTCTCTGTAGGACTTTTATCTTGAAGGGATGTTGGATTTTGTCGAATGCTTTCTCTGCGTCTATGAGATGATCATGTGATTTATTGTCTTCGATCAATACATATAATGTATTACATTTACAGATTTGTGTATATTGAACCATCCCTGCATCTCTGGGATAAAGCCTACTTGGTCAGGATGAATGATCTTTCTGATATATTCTTGTATTCTGTTTGCCAATATTTTGTTGAGAATTTTTGCATCTATGTTCATGAGGGAGATTGGTCTGTAATTTACTTTTTTTGTTGTATCTTTGCCTGGTTTTGGTATCAGAGTGATGCTGGCTTCATATAAGGAATTTGGTAGAATTCCTTCTTTTTCTATTTCCTGGAAAAGCTTAAGAAGCAATGGTGTTAGCTCTTCCTTAAAGGTCTGGTAAAATTCAGCAGTGAATCCATCTGGGCCTGGGCTTCTTTTAGTTGGGAGATTATTATTATTATTATTTTTTTAATTTTTTTTTAAATTTTTATTTATTTATTTGAGAGCGACAGACACAGAGAGAAAGACAGATAGAGGGAGAGAGAGAGAATGGGCGCACCTGGGCTTCCAGCCTCTGCAAACGAACTCCAGACGCGTGCGCCCCCTTGTGCATCTGGCTAACGTGGGACCTGGGGAACCGAGCCTTGATCCGGGGTCCTTAGGTTTCACAGGCAAGCGCTTAACCGCTAAGCGATCTCTCCAGCTCATAGTTGGGAGATTATTGATAACTATTCGTACTCCATGCTTGTTATAGGTCTATTTAAGTGATGAATCTCATCTTGATTTAATTTAGGTAGGTCATATAGATCAAGGAAATCATCCATTTCTTTCAGATTTTCATGATTTTTGGAGTATCTGCTTTTATAGTATGTCCCTATGATTTTTTGAATTTCTCTGGAATCTGTTGTGATGTTACCTTGTTCATCTCTGATTTTATTAATTTGTGTCTCTTCTCTCTTTCTTTTGGCCAGATTTGCTAAGGGTTTATCAATCTTGTTTATCCTTTCAAAGAACCAACTCTTTGTTTCATTAATTCTTTGGATTGTTCTTTTTGTTTCTATTTCATTAATTTCTGCACTAATCTTTATTATTTCTTCCCGTCTACTGATTTTTGGTTTGCCTTGTTCTTCTTTTTCCAAGTCTTTAAGGTGAAGCATTAGGTCGTTTACTTGTGACCTTTCTAATTTCTTAATATAGGCACTCAAGGCTATAAATTTACCTCTTAGAACTGCCTTCATTGTGTCCCAGAGATTTTGGTATGTTGTGTTCTCATTATTGTTTGACTCTATAAATTTTTTGATTGCCTTCTTGATTTCTTCATCGACCCATTCATCATTTAGTAGTGTATTGTTTAGTTTCTATGATTTTGTGTATGCTCTATAGCTTTTCTTGCTATTGATTTGTAGCTTAATTCCATTGTGGTCAGATAGAATGCAAGGAATTATTTCAATTTTCCTGAATTTGTTAAGATTTGCTTTGTGTCCTAATATATGATCTATTTTTTTAAATTTTTATTTATTTATTTGAGAGTGACAGACACAGAGAGAAAGGCAGATAGAGGGAGAGAGAGAGAATGGGCGCGCCAGGGCTTCCAGCCTCTGCAAACGAACTCCAGACGCGTGCGCCCCCTTGTGCATCTGGCTAACGTGGGACCTGGGGAACTGAGCCTTGAACCAGGGTCCTTAGGCTTCACAGGCAAGCGCTTAACCGCTATGCCATCTCTCCAGCCCATATGATCTATTTTAAAGAATGTTCCATGTACTGCCGAAAATAATGTATATTCTGCAGCATTTGGATGAAATGTCCTGTATATATCTGTTAGGTCCATTCCTTCTATGACCTCATTTAGTCCAGATGACTCTCTGTTAATTTTTTCCTGGGATGAGCTGTCAATTGATGAGAGTGGGGTGTTAAAGTCACCCACCACCACTGTGTTTGGTGTTATCTGAAACCTTATTTCTAGTAGGGTTTGTTTGATGAATTTGGGAGCCCCCATGTTAGATGCATATATGTTTAAGGTTTAAATGTCCTCCTGTTGGAGTATGCCCATAATCAATATAAAATGTTTGTCCTTATCTTTCTTGACTAACGTTGGACTGAAGTCTACCTTGTCAGATATTAGGATAGCAACCCCTGCTTGTTCCCTAGGCCCATTTGCTTGAAACACTGTTTTTCTATCTTTCACCATAAGATAATGCCTAGCCTTTGTAGAAAGGTGAGTTTCTTGGAGACAACAAATTGTAGGATCCTACTTTTTACCCCAGTCTGCAAACCTATGTCTTTTGGTTGGGGCATTGAGGCCATAGATATTAAGAGATATTATTGAAAGGTGTGTATTTATGTTTGCTTTTCTTTTTGTGGTTCTGGTTCTACCTTTGCTCTCTTGTGTTAACTAGTATTGGAGTATTGCTTGTTTTTTCTAGGTTCCTTATATGTGTGCTTTTCCTTTTCTTCAGCATGGAGGATTCTTTCAAGTATTTTCTGTAGAGCTGGTTTTGTCTTCAAATACTCCTTTAACCTGCTTTTGTCATGGAATGTCCTTATTTCTCTATCTATTTGAATGGATAGCTTTGCAGGATAAAGTAACCTTGGTTGACAGCTGTTATCTTTCAAAACTTGAAGTACATCACTCCAAGCCTTTCTGGCTTTTAAAGTTTGTGTTGAATAATCTGCTGTAATCCTGATGGGTTTACTTTTGTAGGTAACTCAATTTTTCTCTCTCACTGCTTTCAATATTTTTTCTTTGGTTTGTGTGTTCAGTAGTTTGATTATAATATGGTGAGGAGAGTTTCTTTCCAAGTTTTGTCTGGCTGGGGTTCTAAAGGCTTCCTGTATCTGCATTGGCACCTCTTTCCCAATTTGGGGGACGTTTTCTTCTGTGATTTTGTTGAAGATACCTACTATGTCTTTGGAGTGAAATTCTTCTCCTTCTACTATTCCCTGAATTCTTACATTTGAACTTTTCATGGTGTCCTGAATATCTTGAAATTCCCACTCATACTTTCCTATTAGTTTGTCTTTCTCTTTGTTGGACTGTATTAGATCTGCCACCTGGTCTTCTAGCTTAGATATTCTGTCCTCTCCCTCGTCCATCCTACTGGTGAGATTTTCTACAGAGTTTTTTATTTCATTAACTGTGTTCTTCATTGCTAATAATTCTGACTGATTTTTCTTTATTATATCTATTTCCTTATTTATGTCTTGTATTGCCCTCTTTATTTCATTAAATTGGTGTCCTGCATCTTCTTTGATTCCTTTGATTTCCGCTTTGACTCCTTTGATTTGTTCTGTGACTTCTTGGAACACATTTACAATCATTCTTTTGAAATCTTTCTCAGGCATTTCCTCTAACTCATTCTCACTGAAGGTCATTTCTGATGCATTAATACTTTTAGGTGGATTTATATTGTCTTGCTTTTTAGTGTTTCTTGTGTTATAATGTATATATTTTTGCATCTTGGATTAAGCTAATGCTTGGATTTTCTAGCCAGCTGGGTATTCTTAGCTGTATCAGTTGATCTGATGTTATATATCTTCAGGGTAGGAGCTTAAGGTGTTAGGTGTGGCTCTTCAGACTCTCAGAGTATCTACAAAGGTGTTCCTAAGGATTGAGTATGCCTGCTAAGGGAGTATTCAAGTAGGCTGAGTGGAATAAAATACAGGTAGATACTAAAATTTACCTAAACACTGTATACATTCATTCAAAAACAGCACCGAGTATTATTTTAAGAGTAGGTATTATAAGAACCAGATTCTCTATCAACAAAGAGGTTAAGATTTCTGGTCCATTGAGGGATCTAAATCAGCTTGTGACCAAATGAGACCCTTCCCTGGTGCAATCCCAGTTACCTTTTTGGATGAATTTGGTCTCAGTCAAGTTGCTGCCTGGGTCATTGGGCCGCTGTTCTGATTTCTGGGGCTGGGCACTGGCTTTTCCTGTGGGGCAAACTGAGCCTGGCAACTGTGGCCCTGCAGATCAGCAACCCCACTGTTGGAACCACTACTGCTGCTGCTGAAGCTACCGCTGCTGGATCCATTTCTGCTGCTGCTAAAGCTGTCGTTGCTGGATCTGCCACTGCTGCTGCTGCTGCTGCTGTAGCTGCCACTGCTGGAGCCACCACTGCTGCTGCCTCTGAAGCTGCCTTTGTAACTGCTGCTGCTGCTGGTGAAGCTGTTGCTGGATCCGTTTTTGCTGGGGCCACTGTGGCCAGTGCTGGAGCTGCTATTGTTGCTGCTGGACTCTGCTCATGCTTGGGTCCTGCTGTTCGCTCAAGTTGGCATGGCCAGGTCCCAGGACCACTGCTCTGTTCACTGGAGCTGGGCACAGGCGGTGGGGGAGAGGAGGGAGCTGATGCTGCTCTAGTTCTCTTGCTGTTCCACATGTTCTTCTACCTTGTCATCTGCTCCTCCGTTGTTCACTGCCACTCTCCCTCACGTTTCTTGAGTTGTGGAGAGCTCAGGTGTGAGTGGAAGCTCCCCTCACCTGGCTTTTCCTGTGGCTCAAGCCGATCCTGGTGGCTTTCTGGTGTGCTGCCACGGTCAGCGGATCTGCTGGGGCCACTTTTGCCAGACTGTGTGGGCTTTGGATGCTCTGGATCTCTTCTACTTCTCCACTGCCATTCCAATTTCCTAAACACCTTGCTTTTTAGTAAACATCAAAACATCATAGCTCCTCAGGTCTGATTCATTTTTAGCTGGATAGTTTTTACTGAGATACAAAGATCTAGTTTCAGAGACTGGACAGATGGCTTAGCGGTAAAGACACTTGTCTGCAGAGCCTAAGGACCCAGGTTTCATTCCCTAGTAGCCACCTAAGCTAGATACAAATGGTGTTGCAAGTGTCTGGGGTTCATTTGCAGTGGCTGGATGTCCGAGCATGCTCGCTTGCTCTCTCTGTCTCTCCTTGTCTGTCTGTCTCTCTCAAATAAAAAAAAAAAAATTTTAAAGATCTAGTTTCAGTCATTCACACACACACACACACACACACACACACACACACACACACACACACACTCAGTTTTCACAACAGCTTTTGTTGTGGGAGCTATCTTTTCCCCAATGTAAATGTTTGGTACTTCCATAAAGACTCAGATGCTGGTATCTGCATGTGCTCATTGCTGAGTATTCTATTCCATTATTTCATACTATTTTTCTATTCTGTTATGTACTATGCTATACAATGTCATGACAAACTTCATTGGCATGCTTATCAGTTTTTGTGCCAGAACCATGCTGTTTTGTCACTATGGCTTTGTAGTGTAGTTTGAAGTCAGGCATTGTGATGTTTCCTGCACGACTCTTTGCTGAGCATTGCTGTGGCTATTTGGGGTCTTTCATGATCCATATGAATTTTTAGAACATTTGTCTACTTATATGGAGACTGTCAGTTTGGATTTTTATTGGTATTACAATGAATTTGTAGATGCTTTTGGTCACGTCGCCATTATCACAATGTTAATTCTGTTGATCCATGAATGTGAGTTGTCTTTCTATCTCCTACTATCATTTTTAGTTTCTCCTCGGTTCTTTATAATCTTCATTGTCTTTACACCCTTAGTTACATTGGTACCTAGGAATTTTTGTTTGCTTCTGTAATTGTTAGATTTTATGCTTGTCTTCCAAAGCTTCTTTTTCTACATTTGTCTTAAATGATAACTTTGCTGGACCCAGTAATCTGTTTGACAGGTTTTTATCCTCAGTGCTTAAAACATATCATGCCATGCTTTCCTGGCTCTTAATTTCTTCTGAGAGGTCTGATGTCATTCTGATTAGCTTGAAATTTTAATAATTTGATGCTTTTCTCTTGAATCTTTCAATAAACTTTCCTCCTCTGGAAATTCTTGGGATTCTATCTATGATATGATGTATAGAGGTTATTTTCTGGTCATATCTGCTTAGGATTTTTTAAATTTTTTTCTTTGTTTATTTTTATTTATTTGAGAGTGACAGAGAGAAGGAGAGAGAGAGAGAGAGAGAGAGAGAGAGAGAGAGAGAGAGAATATGGGTGTGCCAGGGCTTCCAGCCACTGCAAACAAACTCCAGACGTGTGTGCCCCCTTGTGCATCTGTCTTATGTGGGTCCTGGGGAATCGAGCCTCGAACAGGGGTCCTTAGGTTTCACAGGCAACCACTTAATCGCTAAGCCATCTCTCCAGCCCTGCTTAGGATTTTTAATGCATGTTAGATTGAATGTCCACACACTTCCTGAGCTTTCGGAATGTCTTGCTGTAATTACACTGAACAAGTGTTTTCTGCCCTGGGTTTTCATCGTCTTCCCGCTGCACTCAGATTTCTTCTCTGGACCATGTCCTAGAGTTCTGTAAATCTGTGGTCGTGATTATGTTGTCTGTTTGCTTTATTCTTATCTGAGTGCACTAATTACCCAACCTTGTCTGAAACACCTGACCCCTGATGTTTTCCTTATACTTGATTAATTTTATTGGTGATATTTTTACTAAGCTTCTTATTATTTTAATTTCCATGTTTTCTGGTTATATTTTCCAAAAACTTTTGCATCTGGAGATCTTCTAATTCTAGTCCTTTTGCTGTTGTGTTGTTGTTGTTGTTGTTGAGGAAGGGTCATGTTCTAGCCAAAGCTGACATGGAATTCTCTATGTGGTCTCAGATTGGCCTTGAACTCATGGCAAACATCTTCCTCTGTCTCCCAAGTGCTGGGATTAAAGGCAAGCACCACCACTCTGGGCTTGTCATCCAAGTTTTGCACAAACTTCCTTACTTCATGCATCTCTTTAATTGTCTCCTCTTTAATTATTAATGATTAATGAAATGATTCATCAGGTTAAAAATCAAGCATTTGAATTAATTGCCTGGCATTTCAACCATTTCATGACCTTTGGTGTCAGTTATTAGAGAGTAGAAAATGCTTGCTGGAGTTAATGCGTTGTTTCCTCACCTTTTTCATGTTTCTTGTTTTCACATTGTGACTTGCTCATCTGTTGGGATGGATACGTCTTTTGGTCTTTCCTCCCCTCCCACCTCCCTCTCTCTTTTATTTGTTTGTTTCTTTCACCTTTCTTTCCTCCCTTCTGTCTTTTTAAAAATATTTATTTATTTATGTATTTATTTTTGCTGGGCATCAAACTCAGGGCCTTGCACAAGCTAAGGAAGCATTCTGTCACCAAACCTCATTCCCCACCATTTCTTTGATTATATTATTTGGCATTTTGTGTTGAGCAGTCCTCTGATCAACCCCACTGCTTCTCAGAGGGGTGAGAGCAGACTGCAATAGAACACAATTCAAAACTCATCAGATATTTAAATAGAGGAAAATTTAAGACTTCCCGTTTTTCAGTTTACATGTGTGTGGGATGGGGTGTGAGGGAGTGTTTGGATTGGAGTCATATCTCTGTGGTCCAAAGAAATCAGACCAGAATGGGATGTTTACTTCAGATGTCTTTCCCACAGTAGGCTCTGTGTGTGTGTGTGTGTGTGTGTCCGTGTGCGCATAGGGTACTAAGTTGCCTGCTGCCAAGGTGAAGTTCCTGCCAGCATGCTGTGTGTGCAGGACAGGCAATATGTTGAGTGTAGGAACTGCCCTCGGACTTCTTTCTCCTGCAGCTGAGCCCAAGTATCCCTGCGTGAAGCCCCTGCATCAGGGACAGTGCCAATGTGCACGCGGTCACAGGAAGTGCCTGGCAGCAGCTGGGTTTCCAACCAGTACCAGCAGCTCTGAGACTGGAGTAACCAGTCACGCAGAAGCAATCTGTCTGGGGGGAAGAGGGGCTGGGGGGCAAAGCAGGGACAGTGAGCGATGCTGTGTGTGCCCTGCCCAGGCCAGCGTCGGATGCACCTCCCATGCTTACAGTCCCACACAGCGGTCTCGACCTTCTTCCCACAGGCCACACTGCACTTTCCAGATGTAGGTGCCTGCTCTTCCCTCTGCATGGAGATCTGGACTTCCTGCCACATAGTAGAACTGCACACAAGTCAGAAGCAGTTTCCTGACCCCACCCCACTGACGCCTGGGATTGTCATTTGTCTAGCTAGTGGAGAGGAGAAATAAAATTGCAACTTCTCCATCTGAAAGGCTTACTGTAAGACCGCTGTGGAGATGGCTCTGCACGGTAGCACCAGTGAGCCAGCTGAGGAGCACTACCTTGTCCTTGGCAAGTCACCACATCCCTGACCTGGACTCAGCCACTTGGGTGGGAATGGAGATGTCTGCATTCAGGGTTTGTAATCCTTCTCAGAGATGTTTATGCCGCTGTGCTCCCAAATAAGCTCTCGACGCTTCGTTCTCCCAGCCTGAACTGCGTGGGTCACAGCTGGAACCTCTTCTGGGCAGACCCGCAGTGTAGATGTGTGGATGACACGGGTCTCCTGGCAGGCAATTGCTGCTCTCTTGATAGTGGTCCAGCGCGCCTCCAAACTTTTGCATGTGGAGTTTCTGCTGGTCAGCGTCTAGAACCTGGAGATCTGGGCATTCAGTCCAAAGTGTCAGCCACTAATCTGAAATGCCTCTCTTCATATTTTTTGTTTTCCTTAATTACTTACAAAGGTTATGTATTTAAGTTTGCGGGTTTTTTTTTTTTAAAGATTTACCTACTATTTTCTCTAAAATCTTTAAGTATAATCATTCCAGAAAGACACATCCTATTGTTTTATGAAACCTTTAGTCTGATTACTGAGAATGCTCACCTTCTGCGAGGAGAAGCATGTATAAAATTCAGAATACTTTGACCCAAAACCTGGCATTGCCATTTAGAAATTATAGGATCTTGGAGAATTCATTAAGCTCTCTAATTCTTAGGTTTATTTCATTTGTAAAAAAAAGGGGGGGCTTAAAATTATCAAATTTGTATAATTATTGTGATGATAGAGATGTATTGAAATTGTTACTTTTCTGGGTGTGAGGTAAGTTCTTCCCTTTGCTCTGTTTCTTCCCTTTCTAAAGATATCACTCCTCCCCCACCTTCCCAGTCTCGGGCCTAGAGAAGAGGACTAAAGGGGTAGCAGCGACCATCTTGTCCACCCTCCTGCCTTCACCAAATCTGAATTGCAAAGCATCCTGAAAGAACTGCCTGACATGACCTTAAACATCCCGAGAGAAGAAAACTGTCACTGCTTGGCAGCTTTTTGTTTGTTTGTTTGTTTTGTTTTTTTGAGGTAGAGTCTCACTCTAGCCTAGGCTGACCTAGAATTCACTATGTAGTCTCAGGGTGGCCTCAAACTCACAGAGATCCTCCTAGAGATCCTCTTAGGTGCTGGGATTAAAGCTGTGTACCATCATGCCCGCTGGCAGCTCATTTTTGCTCACAGTGTTTGTTCTTTCATCTGTGCTGTTGATTCAAAAGAAACATGCACTGGACCTGGCTCATACCAAGAACTGTGCCAGAAATATAAAAGGCTATTTGACACCATGTCCATCCTTAAGCTGTTCATAAGAAAAATGGTGAACAATAACAATGCTGTATACATAGTGCTGTGATTAAAGAAATCCACAGACAGGGCTAGGTGACAGAGTGGGAATCTTCTGACATTTATCAGGGGGTTGCCACAGAAGGGGAAATATTTCCCAGAGGAAGGACACCTGAACTAAGACCTATACACGAAGGTGAGGAGGTGTTCTAATTTTCATTTCAGTAAAATCTCAGAGACAGAATAATTCAGGAAAGTGAAGATTATTAAATATATTAAATATAAACATCATGAGGAATGGTGAAAGGAGTGAATGAAGTGGTAGTCATGAATGTCCTGTCTAATGTCACCATGTAAAAACAGAAGAAGAAACCTTAACTAGAAAGATGATCAAATACATTATGTGTATGCATAAAATTGTCAAGAAGAAACACAAACTGTTTTAAAAAAGCAAGATTACTTTAGTCATCTATGTGAACTAGGTGAAAGGCCACAGTGATGACCAGGGCAGAGTAGGAAAAGTGAGGCTTGGAGAGATGACTCAAAGGCACGTTCTTTCCAAGCCTGACGGCCAGCTTTCGATTCCCCAGTGCTCACGTAAAGCAAGATGCGTGAAGTGCAGCATGCATCTGAAGGTCATTTGCAGTCTGTCTCTCTCTCTCTTTTCCTCTCCTTCCCCCTCTCCCTCTCTCTTTGCAAATAAATAAGTAAAAACACATTTTAAAAAAGAAAAAGTTGGGTTTAAGGGATTTAAAGGACATAGGCCCTTCACCTCCTGGTCACATACTCTGTTTATGTAAGTCTTAATTTGTACCACCCATACATGTTAAGACAGTCAGCATGAGATCATTTTAGAGCTTGATAAAAGCAGATGCAATAGATGTAATGATGGGGAAATTTGATACTTTAGACCTGGCAATCACAAAGAAAACAAACCACATTTCAGCTGGGGTCATTTTTAGCATACAAAAAAAAAATACTATCTATACTTGAGTGAAATTATAAAAATCTAATATTTCTAATCATTTTATTTTTTTAATTCTTCATTTATTCTTTGAGGTCGGATATGTTATCTTCAGACTAATAGAAGAAAAATTCCCCATAGTAATGTGTATTATATGTATTGTAAACTATAAGGTACTTATAGTTTAAAGATTTTATTTATTTATTATTTATTTGAGTATGTGTGTGGGGGGGGGGAATGGGTGTGCCATGGCGTCTAGCCACTGCAAATAAACTCCAGAAGCATTCACCACCTTGTGCATCTGGCTTTACATTGGTCCTGTGGAAACAAACTTGGGTCCTTAGGCTTTGCAGGCAAGCACATTAACTGCTCAGCATCTCTCCAGCGCTATAGGGTATATTTACATACATTTTCTCCTTTGATTTTCCAAATGGCCTTGTGAGGTGAACATTTGTTTTCACTTTATAGGCAAGGGAACTAGATCATAGGTGTACTTGAGAACACCCATAACTATGGGTGGAAATGGTTTCAGATTGGTTCACATGCAATGCCACACTGTCTCCACCAATTATGTCCTTGAGGGGATTAAGAGGCCTTCTGTGTCTGGGAGTAGGTCGGGGACGCTGGTCATAGCAGGAGTCAGCTGGAGGAAGGGAGACTCTGTCTTGGTTCATGCTAAGCCTCTCCGTGATCTCCTCCTGACAAATCACGTGGCATACCCTTGGAGGGGTGGGGGCTGGTTTAGTTTCTCTGGATGTTTCTTTAAGGATGTTAAGAAGAACCAGCCAATACTAATCTCAAACAGGATATCCTCTGGGAAAAACACTCCATCCTAAATACAAACAAGAGATTTCAAACTGAGGAACTGCAGACATTTGGAGAATCCCATCCTTTATTTATTTAGTTTGTGTGTGCTTGTGCATGTGAGGGTGTATAGAGGGGTAAATCTCAGCATCTCCGGCTTATTCAGTGGACCACCCACCAGGGGTATGGCAGTATGTGCGAGTCTGTCTGCTGCCCTGTATAGCTCTTAGTGAATGCATCTTCAGAATTCTCCCTCTACTTCCACATAAGTTTATCTATGTCCATGTTTTTTTTTTTCCCTGTGTATTTTTGTTAGGTCTCTCTCTCTCTTGTTTTCCTAGTGATCTTGCCTCTAGAGTAGTGAAATCTTATAGGACACTTAAAAACAAGCTCACCCCTCTATGTTCAGCCAAGACCACCCACAGTGGACCATGTGCAACAGGCCTGAGTTTTCACTGGGGACAGGTCCCCTGAAGATTTTGATATCCTTTGCTTTAGTGTGGTCTCCAATATCATTTGCCCATTGGAAGTATGAACCTACTTCCAATACCGTCTTACTGAAGGTCATTCACTGTCCATCTGAGAGGGAGTGACTGCACTTCCATCTCCTAAAGACTCTATAGCATTTATGTTTGAAAATCTCCTTCCTGCCTACCAAGTGTTCTTCTGAATACCCCATTGTTACAGTCAAACTCACCACCCTTTTGGGGGATTTAATGGCTAAATCAGATCCTTTTTTTTTTCATGGCACGTCTCAAGGCGGACCCCAACCCTTATCTCAGCCACTGATCTTTCCCACTGAAAAATCTGGTGCCAGTGTGTCCCAGAGCCCTCTCAGCGTCTTGGAGAGTGCTTCAGAGTAAACAAATGGAAAGACCAAGGGGATATTTACAGCTGCTGACCACGTTCCCAATTTCCTTGGAAGGCCTTGTAGACAATGCACTCCTGCCTCAGCCTTCAATTGTACTGTCAGAAATTGATACGGTACCAAGATTGAGCAAATATTATGCTAAGCCAGTCAATAGACACGCAAAGCATTGTCTACTACCATTGCTCTGGAGGATCTGGGACTGTTTGTTTGTTTTCACAATGATATCTTCAGTCATCACAAATTCTCAGCCTCTCCTGCCTAAACTTCCTCGGCTAGTTAGTTCCCAGGGATCCATGGGAACCTGGCTTTGGAGCCGGGGGCAGTGGGGGGGAGGCACACTGGTACCTTATAACTTGTAGTGGTCCCTGTGGGACACTTAACCCCTGTGCACACTCGCAATACCCATATCAAATCCATTCTGAATAGAAACACCACCTTCGCTTGTGTCACGCCCTTGATGGCTTTTGCTGCATGTCTGCTGTTATCAATGAACCAATCTTGTTTGGAGGCCCTGGAATAAGACATAACTAATGGCAGGCTACTTTGTAAAAACAATTATTTATGTTTTTTAAATATTCCATTTATTTTTGAGGGAGAGAGAGAGAGAGAAAGAAAATGAGCATGATAGAGCCTCCTGCCACTGCAAATGAACTCCAGACACATTTTGTGCAACAGTTTCTAGGTGGGTACACAAATCTAGATGCGCAGGGTGACACATGCAATCTGGAGTTCATTTACAAAGCTTCTGGAGGCCCTGGTGTCACTATTCTCTGTCTGTTTCTCTTCTGTCTGCCTCTCTCTTCTTGCAAATAAATATTTTTTTTTTAATTTTATTTATTTATTTATTTGAGAGCGACAGACACAGAGAGAAAGACAGATACAGGGAGAGAGAGAGAATGGGCGCGCCAGGGCTTCCAGCCTCTGCTAACGAACTCTAGACGCGTGCGCCCCCTTGTGCATCTGGCTAACGTGGGACCTGGGGAACCGAGCCTCGAACTGGGGTCCTTAGGCTTCACAGGCAAGCGCTTAACCGCTAAGCCATCTCTCCAGCCCAATTTTTTTTTTCTTAAAAAAGCATCAGAGAAGAACATAGGTGATCCACTTGCTTTCCCATTTTTATTTAATCTGGGACCCCAGCCTATAGAATGATGTCTCACTGTGGCTCTTCCTTCCTCAGTGAAACTTGTGTGGAAAATGCTCACAGACATGCCAGAGGTTTGTCTTCTATGTGATTCTAAGTCATAAAAAAAAAAAAAAAAAAAAAAAAAAAAAACATGCTGGGAGCGGTGGTGCACACCTTTAATCCCAGCACTCAGGAGGCAGAGGTAGGAGGATTGCCATGAGTTCAAGGCCACCCTGAAACTCCATAGTGAATTCCAGGTCAGCCTTGGCTAGAGTGAAACCCTACCTCGAAAAAAAAAAAAAAAAAAAAAAGCAGGATTAACCATGAATGACAAGTCTACCTGTTGTCAACTTAATACTCAAACATATTACATTGAAATCATAACATTTATCCCTATAGTCTCATAATATCAAAAATGCATCTAGTCCATCTGTAAACACACACATAACTGCAAAAGTCAGAATTCTTCAAAAATCTGAAGTCAGGGCTGGAGAGATGGCATAGTGGTTAAGCGCTTGCCTGTGAAGCCTAAGGACCCCGGTTCGAGGCTCGGTTCCCCAGGTCCCACGTTAGCCAAATGCATAAGGGGGCGCATGCGTCTGGAGTTCGTTTGCAGAGGCTGGAAGCCCTGGCGCGCCCATTCTCTCTCTCTCCCTCTATCTGTCTTTCTCTCTGTGTCTGTCGCTCTCAAATAAATAAATAAAAAATTTAAAAAAAAAATATGAAGTCGCTTTTGAGATGCAACACAAACTACTTGCTGAAAACCTATACACTTTTTAAAAGCCATATACTTCTGGCATACAGTGACACAGAATAAAACTCCCCATTCCAAAAGGAAAGAATGAGAGGACAGCAAAGAAAGACCAGACCAAAGCAACACTGAAATGCAAAGGGGTCATTGTCAAACCTTGCAGCTCACCGTTTTGTAATTGTAATGGAGCATCTGAACTCCATGGCTTTGCCAGCCCTGCTCCTGCGGCTCTACTGCCTACAGCCCATGTAACCTCTCTTTTTGCTCAGGGCCACTCCATGCCAACATCTTTCTTCAGAGAACTTTTGAAGCTTAAAGTGGCAGTTTATATTTGTTGTCAACATGACAGACCTAGCAACATACAGGACACTAGTCTGTGAATATTTCTTTAAGAGATTGTCTTGATTAGGTTAATTGAGGTGGAAAGAACCACCTTAATTATGAGTGGCACCATTCACTGGGCTGGGTTCCTAGATGCATTATAAGGAGAAAGCTGGCTGAGTACCAGCATTCATTACTCTCTGGTTCCTCACTGTGGACCCAATGTGTTCAGTGTCTAAAGCTTGATCAATTGGTTATAAACTTATAGATTTATTTCTGGTACGTACTATACTGTTATTGACAACTACAACTTGATGAAAAGTTTTAAAATTGCAACGTGAAATCCTTCCAGTTCTGTTCCTTTTCAAATTGCTTTGTCTAGGATAAATATTTTATGTTCTATAAAATTGTAATTTGCCTAGTGTTTTGATCTACTAGGAAACTTTAAGCTAGACCTTCTTAGGCAAACCATAAGATCCCAGACCTGCAGAAACTGTCAGGAAGATAATAAATGTTTGGGTAATTTTCTTAATGGTACTATATGTTCAGCACAACTGCTCAACTTTATTTAGCAAGAAATATAGTGCTTCTGAAATCCATGCTGCTCTCAGGTTTGGAGATGTCATGCCTGTGAAGAAAAGGCAACAAAACCATAGCAGAAGGTAAAAGCCAGAGAGCTAGAGAGAGGAGAGAGGTGTGGGAGGGAGTCAGAAAAGAGCTCCAGCAAAGGTCCATGAAGTGTACCTGAGGGTTAAATCTGACCTACAGCTTGTTTAAGAATGCTTTTTTAGATTTTCAAAGCACTGGGATTGTTTACAGAAAAAGTTTTGTGAACCTTGGCCTAGAGCACTGGACAGAGTCTGGACTGGAGGAAAAGACCATGGAGTCAAATTTTCCATGCAGTCTTGGGAGCATGGTCAGAGATGGGCTAATACTTGAACCTAAAGCCGGCTTCCTGGAGAGTTTACCAATGAGAAGATAAGCTTTTGGCTTCCCCCATGCAAAGTGTCAGAGATATTGGATGGAAAGACAGCTCATAGTTAAGGCACTTGTCTGAAAAGCTTAAGGACTAGGGATTGATTCCCCAGTATCAACGTAAAGCCAGATGCACAAGGTGGTGCGTGCATCTGGAGTTCATTTGTAGTGGCTGGAGACTCTGGCATGCCCATTCTCTCTCTCTCTCTCTCCCTCTCTCTTGTGACTAAATAAACAAAATACTGTTTTCAAAAGTATCAGAGATATAAATGGACATTTGGACATGCCCTCAACTATCCCAAGGATCAGAGACTCTCATAACCTACCATGTTCCCTCCCGAATTCTACACCTCCAGGTCCACTTGAAGCCTTCACTTGCAGATGTAGAATAAGACTTGGACTCTTGTGAGAAGAGCTCCTGTGGACTCCCAAGGTATGAAGGCTGTGCCCCATAAGCCTGGGGAAAGTGACTATTTTCAAAGGATACCCTTTCTTTTCCAGCTGGTGTTGGATCTGCCTCTCATCTTTCTTCATCTTCCAAGACCTGGGTCCCAGGAAGCTGGAAATGAGGCCTATTTTTCCTTAAGATATTTGGACTTGTCCCTTCCAAACACAAGGTTGGACTGAGGAGATGGTTCAGAAGTTAAAGGCTCTTGCTTGCAAAGCCTTCCGACCTGGGTTTAATTCCCCAATATCCATGCAAAGCCAGATGCACACAGTGGTACATGCATCTGGAGTTCGTTTGCAGTGTCAAGAGACACTGGCATACCTATTTTCATTCTCTCTTTCAGTCTCTCTCTCTCTCTCATTTTCTTTAAAGCCTAAGGATGAGAGAAAACATCCAGTTGGATTATTGTTCACCCAGGTTGAGTGCCTGTTCTGGCTTAGAGTGATGATCTTGGAAAAGACTTAAATGATTGCTGACAATGGCTGTGTGTGTTACTATACCAGCCTGCAGGATCTGGAAATCAAATATGTGCTGCTTAGCCAGAGGCTGTTCCTGTGGACTCATTCAGTGTATTAACACTCATGGCAACTTGATGTGTGCTCAGCTTTCTCCCAAGTCCCTGCAGCTATTAATCCTGTCAAGGTTTTCTCTTTCTGCTTTCAGTTAAATGGAATGCAGCTCTGTAGTCAATGTGTAACTTTCAGCCAAAGGGATTGGGTTCTACCTCAAGCAGCTTTGGTAACAAATAGAAAATAAACCTGTGTTGTTCACTGTTGTGTCCCCAGGGAGGCGGAGAATAGGAAGATCCTTCTGAGGCTGTGGAAGGCACTCTGGATGAGGGTCTCTGTTCATCTGGTTTGCTGGTATAACAAAATACTTTAGAATGAGTAAGTGATTTAAAAAAACAAACCAGAAGTTTATTCATAGTTATGGAGTCTAGAGTCTAAGAGGAAGTTGTCGAGGATTCAGGTGTCTGGTGGGGTCTTCTTTCTCAAAGATGGTGTACCTCTTAGCTGGGCCCCCACATGATGGAAGGGTTGGAACAACTCAGGTTTCTTTTAGAAGGGCACTGTTGAGAGTGGGTGTCACCATCCAGGAGTGAGATTTTTACCATACAAACTTTAGAGGGCATGGGCATTTCGATTGTAACAAGCCACTGGATTAAAATTCTAGCCAGATGTGTTGGTACATGTCTTTGATCCCAGCACTCAGGAGGCAGAGGAAGGAGGATCAGCATGAGTTCAAAGCCAGCCTGGGACTAGAGAGTGAGTTCCAGGTCAGCCTGAGCTAGAGCAAGACCCTACCTCAAAAACAACAACAAAAAAAAAATCTAGCTAGGTGATCTTGAATATAGTCATTTAATGAGAATGACCCTGGTTGACTTAATTTTATACCACAGAAATCATGCTGAGTATTACCTATGGATGCTATGTAGGATGTGGTACCCAACTGGTTTTTATACCTGAGCATAAACATTTTTGTATCTTATTTTCAAAAGTGGGGTCATATTTTGAATCTTGGCCCAATGTAGACCTAGAACTTCTTTTGTCAAAATTCATAACATAGTTTATATACATTTAGGGGAGAAATGAATGTAGTTTCCAAGTTGAGTTTATCATATTCCTCAAGAAAATCTAGTTGCATGTAGTTAATAAACTCTTTGCATAAACAGATGACTCTCTGGAATGCACAGTGGATGGGAGGAGCTTGCTAGGATATTCATATTTGCAATGAAAGGAAGGTAACTTCATGAGTCCCACTCAGGTCAATAAGTATCAACTCCAAAAAAAAAAAAAATACACACTTCAAAACATCTTCTTCTCACTCTGCTCTTCCTCCAAAATTGGTTTGCCTTTTTGTGTGTTTTACTTTCAAGGACCAGTCTCTTAGAGGAAAATAAATTCAGTCTTTATCAAGGTTTTTAATGGAGAAAATTTCAACCACACCATTATCAGATGAATGGGAAGCTAACCTTGACTTGTTCATGGGATAATCCTCCATCATTCCCCTTGAAGAAGTTACAGTTTTACTGAAAAGACATTAAGTGGGCTGGGTCAAAATTATCTACTGGGGCTGGAGAGATGCCTTAGTAGTTAAGAAACTTTCCTGCAAAGCCAAAGGACCCAGGTTTGATTCCCCAGGACCCACATAAGCCAGATGCACAAGGTACTGCATGCATCTGTAGTTCATTAGTTAGAAGCAGCTAGAGGCCCTAGTGGGCCCATTCTTCCTCTCTCTCTCTCTCTCTCTCTCTCTCTCTTTCTCTCTCTCTTTGCCTCTCTTTCTCTCAAATAAATAAATAAATTTACAAAATATATCTAGGGCTGGAGAGATGACTTAGCAGTTAAGTGCTTGCCTGTCAAGTCTAAGAACCTCGGTTTCAGGCTCAGGACCCACATAAGCCAGATGCACAAGGTGGCACATGCATCTGCAGTTCGTTTGCAGTGGCTAGAGACCCTGGCGGGCTCATTCTCTTTCTATCTGCCTCTTTTTCTTTCTGTGTCTGTCACTCTCAAATAAATAAAAAAAAATAAACAACAACAACGAATATATATGGTGAATTTTCCCCAGAGGCACATGGGATGAGGTTGCCCCTGGTGGTCTTAGTGGGATTCAGACTCTCACGGTCCTCTCTTCCATTTTTATTTGCAAACCTGGTCTTCATTGTTGTCTCTAATTCTATTGAAATTGGTATCCAGATTTCAAGTGATCTTTTTCTCACTCGAATGTTCTGGTTGCTGAATCCAAAAACTGCCTGTCAGGGTCCTTATTCTTATTCTGCAATCTTAGTCAAGGGATGTCATGCCACTTTGCTGGTCTATGTTTGTAAGCATCCTCAAAAACCACTTGCATTGAATTGAACGTTTCCTTCCTAACATTTATATTAGTGACCTGAGGCAGTATGCCCTACATAAGGGCAGGTTTCCCCCTTAATTTACGGTATGAGATCATAGCACTGTTCACTGTCACGTTTCACTTATCTCTTCTCAAGGTTTAGATTAAGCCTGTAGTCTCCATATACATGAGACCTGAGAAAATGACCTTGCAAGTTAAAGACCTCATATTTAGGCCCTAGATCAAATAGGTAGCTGGCTCAGTGCTCTGATGCTTAGAAAATAAATCAGACACATAGAAGTCCCTTAAAACCCTTTGTACTGGCTACCTTTCCTTTGCAGTCCTGCTATTGTTTGCAGACAGAATGGCTTAAGGTTGTTGTGATCCCTTGAGGGGCCCTATCGGGATTTATATCAGTTATTAAAGGCATGCTGTGTAAGGCAGCTGAATGCATCCAACAGTACAATTTTAGGCAGGAAACACAAAGTTACTCCCATTCACTCCCAACCCACTACAGGACTTTTTTGTTTGACCACTTTATCTTGGTTCAGCTGCCAGAAAACATTTCATTCTCTTCCCTTACATGCAGGGAGCCGCCTTTCCTTGGATAGCTGAACTCGGAAACATTTAACATTCTCCCAGGAAATAACTACATTCAAAAGCTATTGTTTTTAAGTGCTAGGGTGATTGACTTGAAAGCAGCTTGCGTAAATCAGTGGTGTTGATTACTAAACACAATGGTAATTACTAGGGAGGATAAGGAAAACACAATATCTTTGTATGAGTAATGTGTGACAATTGAAAGTGGAACCTGCATTGAGTTTTTAAAATCATTTACTGCAGTGAAAGGAATAAAGTGGCAGGTGTGTGGCATGAATGCCTATGTCAAAGATTGCTAAATAATCCTACTTTCTGCCATATCTGTATCTCGTGGCCATAGAATTCCTTAAACCAGTATCCCAAGTAACTGCTATCAACAACTTAGATTTATTCCAAAGATAAAAAGAATTATTTTCTATCCTAATGCTGGAGAATATATTTTCTTACACTGAACTGTAAGGCTTTTTTTCCCCCCTAGGAGTGATGTTTTACTCACCTTTTTGCTCCTGGCATTGAGATCAGTGGTTGGCATGAAGTAGATACTTGGTAAATGTGCCTGAGATGCCCAGACGTTTCAATCATAGCAAGAAGGTTGCATGTGAAGTAGAATAAGAAGCTGTAGAGCTTAGGGAAGGTGAAGACTGGGAAAACCCATTGGTAACACCTTAAGCGCACACAAGTCAGTTTCCAGGGCAGGACAGTGTAGAGAAGATGAACTAGAAACAGAGCTTGTGTTATTGTTGGTTTTAAGTCTCTCTAGAACTATAGGTTTGAGGACTAAGTTTCCAAGTACAAAACACATTGTCAATACTGTACTATAGCGATGACCATGAAGATGGAAGAGACAAAGTTTATAAGACACTCAGGGATTCAGGACAACCCTCAGTGTGCATGCTTCCTTTTCTTCTCATGATGCCAGAGAGTCAGACCACTGGACAAGACAGACAGAAGCTCAAGCCCCTTAAAGCCTTGACACCCATGACTGCTGGGTTGGTGGCAGGAAAAGGGTTGTTGCCAAGGCTTTGAGAAACTTTGGTGAATATGTGGTGGAAAAATTCTAAAATGGCATGCAAGATTCCCATTCCTTGGTATACACATTCCATAATGCCCTCCCCTTAGGTGTGGGTGGAACTCATGAGTTTAGTAGTATAGCAATTCTACATTACATGACACAAACGACTTCAAGGAAAGAAGATTGTCATCAATACAGCTGACTTAGTAAGTTGATCCCTTTAAAAACTCAAGTCTTGGGCTGAAAAGATTGCTCAGTGGTTAGAGTACTTCCTGTACAAGCATGGGAGCCGGAGAACTCCTGCAAGACCACTTGAATTCAATCCCTAAGACCTACATGAAGTAGCTGGATGCAGCCATGCACATCTGTAACCCCAGGCCTGTGGGTAGCAGAGAATGGAGAATTGCTGAAGCTCACACACAAACAAAACAAATACACAAATAGCAACAACAAGGACAAAACAAGCTCTGATGTCTTTAAGGGACCCTGCTTCAAGTAAGAACAGAGGAAAAGCAATAGATGTGGATACCTGACACCCCTCCAACCATGGCACCCCATGGGCATACACATGTGCAAAGACCACACCCACAACACAATGCAACACACATAGCAAGCACACTGTGTTATACACACACATGTTAAATCGGGCTGGAGAGATGGCTTGGTGGTTAAGACGCTTGCCTGCAAAGCCAAAGAACCCAGGTTTGATTCCCCAGGACCCATGTAAGCCAGATGCACAAGGTGGGGCATGCATCTGGAGTTCATTTGCAGTGGCTGAAGGCCCTAGTGTGCCCATTCTTTCTCTTTGTCTCTCTCAAATAAATAAATAAGATATTTTAAAAAGAAAATACTCAAATCTTCTTTAATTAGGAAATCCAACTTAGGGGATGGTTTTGCTGCTGCTGTTGTTATTTCTGGTTTTAAACACATAAACCAAGTGGCAAGGACCTGAGAGTAGCTTCTTGACCCCAAAAGCAGTCCCTGGGAGCTGAAAGAAACCAGGATTCACAGTGAGCAAGTCAAGGAAAACAGCCAAGGGCAGTATGGGTTAGAGGAGCTTAGCATCCAGGTGACAGCAGTTGGGATGATACCATTGATTCAGCCTGTGGACCCTGAGCTGAGGATCCAGCTCAGACTCCTGACTTACAGAAATTGTGCAAATGGTAATGCTCTTGCTATAAGCCACTGGCGGTGTAGAGATTCATTATGCAGGAATCAAAATTGATAGAAAGTGTTTCTATGGATGGAGGGGTTGCTCAATGGTCAAAGGCACTTACATGCATAGCCTCCCAAGTCTAGGCTTGATTCCCCAGAACCCATGTAAAGGTAGATGTACAAAATGGTATGTGCATCGGAAGCTTGTTTGCAATGACAAGAAACCCATAACCCTCTCTCTGTTTCTCTCTTGTCCTCACTCTTACTCTGTCTCCCAAATAAATAAATAAATAAAATATTTAAAACAAAAAAGACAATGTTTCTAAACTAATCCATTTGGCTCCTTCCACTTGGTATTCTTATCTAAGATTCGAAATGGTCTTTCAGAATTCCAATCTTTCAGGTATTATAGGTGTGCAATTTTCCATCATCTCTTCCTAGGGAGTCTTGATGGTCACTGAGGTTCTTCTGGTTCTTCTCACTACTCTTTAACCAGAAGTACAGTGTAGACACAGGACCCTGCCGTCTTGACTGGAACAGGTGTGCATTTAAGTTTCAGCAGCTGGTTCCTTTCAGAAATCCTCTCCCTTTTACCCCTCGCAGAGCACAGAAGGGGGCCATCTTTTTGGTGGGGGGTGGGGGGAAGTGTTCTTCTCTCTTTAAAAAGCCACATATATATATGTGTGTGTGTGTATATAAATACATATATACAGATTATACTCTTTTATCCCTTCACCCCTGTTCCTGTTTCCCTGGGGCTCTCCTCAGTGGGGTTGTGGCATTCACTGCAGAGTCATGAAGGCCTCACAGTTGATTGGGATGGGCGTGCACATCAGTGCTGCTCTTACTGTTTGTCAGAGAAGTTTCCTTTTTTTCAAGATAAGGTCTCACTGTAGCCCAGGCTGACCTGGAATTCACTCTGTATTCCCAGGGTGGCCTTGAACTCAGGGCGACCCTCCTACCTCTGCCTCCCTCGTGCTGGGATTAAAGGCATGCACCGCCATGCCTGGCTAGAGAAGTTTCTTTTTGTAAATGGTGGTAACTACTGGGGAAGACCCAAGGCTCTTCAAAATGCTGAGAATAAGCAATAGTTAAGCCCTTGTCCCCAGATAAGACATGCTAATTATACTCGCCAAGGCTAGGGAATATAAAAGAGGCGGTGGAAAGGATATAAGAAGCCGAGATGCCGGGCGTGGTGGCGCACGCCTTTAATCCCAGCACTTGGAGGGCAGAGGTAGGAGGATCGCTGTGAGTTCGAGGCCACCCTGAGACTAAATAGTGAATTCCAGGTCAGGCTGGGCTAGAGGGAGACTCTACCTCAAAAACAAAACAAAACAAAACAAAGCAAACAAACAAAAAAAGAATATAAGAGCCAGAGGATGAGAAGAGTTCTTTGGGATACTGTCTTCTAGACAGGAAGTGGCCATTGTATCCATGACCTCACAGCAGCTCTTATTGCCTGCCCAACACTGGGTCCATCAACATGATGTTGTGGATGATGGAGGAAGGGCAAAATATAAACACCCCCCCACTTCAAACCCAAACCAAAACAACAAAAAAGACAACATCACAACAGAAATACTTATTGGAAAGAAGGGGTTATGTGAAAGGGGTATGGAGGAGAAGGGGCAAAGTAAAATTATAAAAGGGGATCAAAAATACATGATGTGCATTTGTGAACATTGCCAATAAAAATAAAAATTGTCAACTTGATCAGATTAGGAATTCAGACATTCCTCTTGGGTTTCTTCCAAGGCTTGACTGAAGGAGGTCCTTTCTACAGAGTGGGTGGTCCTCCTGGTGGTGGGCTGCACATAAGGAAGCGCTAATAGGAAACAGCCCCTCCTGCCCCCATACCCTGGCCTGGCTGAGTGCCTTCCTTCACTTGCACATGCATCTGCCCTGTTCAGCTATCCTTTGTTGGCATTGGAACCAAGTTTCCTTAGCCTTCCAGCGTGGACTAAAGACCAGTGATTCTCCAGGAAGCTTCCAGGTCTTCAGTGCCTAATTGGGAATACAGAGGCACAATCCAATAAATTCCCTTTTAAAAACAATTCATTCTATCAGTTCTGCTCCTCTAGAGAACCGTGATTCACACCCAGGCTCAGCACATAGTTGCTGAGTGGAGTTCTGTGTGCCAGGTATTTGGTCTTCCACAAAGCATTCACCACCCTGATCTCATTTGATCTTCACTGGCTATGATACTGGGGTAGGGCAAAGAAAAGAGCCAGAGCCTGAATACTGCTGGTGTTAAGAGAAGACAATCTGCATGCCTTCATAACCCATCCTGGCCTGCCCTCGTTGGATGAGAGCACCATTACCAAGGACTGAGATGTGACAGACCTTCTTGTCTGAGTAAAGGTTCGCTGAAGAGGACCTTCGGAGAGTGTGTAGCTCCAAGCGGAACGTAGCAGTGCTTAAGCTTTGACTCCATCTCACACTTACTGTAACTTTGAGGATTTCTATTGCTTGTTTTCCCTGCTCCATTTCAGGACAGAATAATCCAGGAAGATAATTCTTTATTTATAATAATGTTGAAAGGACAAACATATTGTCCTAAGGGATTATCTCAAAGGCAGCAAATCCCACTCATATCTCTCAGCAATTCAACTGTACTCTGCTCTTATTAGAAAAATTAAGGGTCATAATTCAACAGATATATGATGGTTGACCATGTAAAAGACTTTGACTAGCATCTAAAATGCAGCAGTATATAAAAAAATGGACCTAAGTGGCCTGGTGTGGTGGCTCTTACCTCTAAGCTTAGCACTCAGGAGGCTGAGGTAAAGGAATTGCTATGAGTTCAAGGCCAGCCTGGGCTGCAGAGTGAGTTTCAGAACAGCCTGGTGTAAATTGAGACAATGTCTCAAAAAAAAAAAAAAAAAAAAAAAAGACATAGTCATAGATTTCAGTGACCTAGTCATGTTCAGGGAAGCTTGTCTTGATTCCAAGGGAGAGTTTAAGAACTTCTTTGGCCTATCTATTTCCCATCTCTATGAGACAGATCCATTATAATCATTACTTCACAGTATGTTTTTGCCTCTTGGCAATCCAGTCTATGTATTATTCCTATTTTGCACACCTATACTAACCGTGGCTACTTAGAGGATGTGCCCATGATATAGCCGATTAACTAATGAACAAGTAAAGAAATAGTTTCCTTTGTAGACCATATTTGAAGAGGCTATCTTTATAAACTCCATCAGCATGGGATTTGGAGTAAGCTCTCTTCCTAGCTTGGACCATAATCTGCGTTCAATACAGATTTGTTGAGAACCTATCTCTTCACAGTGAAGGGCATTTCTTTTGTTCCAAATATGATAAAAGTCTTAAGCCACAATTTGTGGTGTCTTGTTCCCAAAACTCATTCCAAAAACTATTGTATTGATAAGCGAGAAAAGGCAACTGTCATCCCCTTAGGCAAGCTAGCCATATGTCCCAAGTCACCCTCTTTTTGTTTAGGAATTTGGAGATGTTGCAACAGCTGCTTACAGTTACAGCACAAATCCAAAATTAGCTAAGTGGAGGAATCAGCTAGCCATTACTCCTGCCCCCTTAAAGTACCTTAAAAAATGTCAAAGCGACATTGGCATGAGTGCTAGAGTCTTTAAATAACCACCAGTCCCAACCAGCTCCTAAGCCCAGCAACCCCTGCGCACACTGTGTCCCTGGCTTCCTGGTAGCAGATAATTAACCAACACTCTGTGGAAACCCCTTTTAGACCTAAGGCTCCGTTAGCAACAACACAACAAACACTTGACCGGGCTTCTGGGTGTTAGCTTCTGGCTGCTTCAAGAATTGTTGCTAAAATAAGGGGAGGGGGGGAAGCCACAGGTGTTCTCAGCCTTCAGAGAAACAAGTCACTAATAACAGGGTCAAGGCCAGGCATGCTGGCCCTGCATAAGAGGAAGTCCTAAAGATAAGAGTCATGGACTATCAGCTAAACCAAAGGGACAAGGAAGAAGAAGCGATTTAATTCTCCTAGAAGATGTAATGGCTGAATTCACTCTGACCATAAGCTCTGTATTTGTCTCTAAGTGACTACTGTATCACTTTTAGCTATTTAAAACTGACACTGGACTATGCCACTTCTACTTACACTTCCTATCTCAATATCCAGGTCAAAAAGGACCATGGCAAGCATTTAGCTTTCTTCTAAACATCTGGTGATAAATTTCTTGCCAATCTGGTTTTCTGCCACTGATGTCTTTGAACACTGCTTTGCATAGTGGCTCTAGATTCACAGACCCTCATCCCTTAGCCATATCTATCAGATATGTCTTTCTTTTTTTCAAAAAAAAATTCATTTTTATATATTTATTTATTATTTATTAAAGAGAGAGAGAGTGAGAGAGAAAGAGAGTTGGTGTGCCATGCCCTCTAGCCACTGCAAACAAACTCCAGATGCCTGTATCACCTTGTACATCTGGTTTACATGGGCTCTGAGAAGTCAAACCTGGGTCCTTAGGATTTGCAGGCAAGCTCCTTAACTTCTAAGCCATCACTCCATCCCCATCAACTATGTCTTTCAGGTCACATTTGGCAATGTCTGCAGACATCTTTGTTACTGCTGGAGAGGGGTATTGCCACTGACACTTGGCAGATACAGGCACAGAACGGCTGTCTATGATAACTCTTTCTTCTGCCCAGATATCAGAGGTTTTGAGATGGAGAACTCCTAGCGAAAGCTTTCCCTCTACCTGCAACATCCTTCTTTCTTCTTTTCTCTCTCCTTCTTACTTTCCCACCTCTTCAATGCGATGCATCTTCTAAGACTGATTAAATTTGCCTTCATCTGCAAAGTCCCTCTTGCAACACTGTCTCCTGTAGTTGTTTTAGTTTCTTTTGTGCAATGCTGTAACATTTTTCCTGACATGCGCTAAGAAATTCTTTAAACAGCTTACTTTTTTTTTTTTTTTTTTTTAAGTAGTGCCAATGGCAGGGGCATTTTCCCCTATAACTTGAAAACCTCTTGAAACCTTCAAGTCTATGCTTGGTGTCCCTTGCCTGTGGAGTTTCTACAGATTGAAATCACGCACTGAGTAGGGATGATGGCGTCCGTCCCGTGTGCTCCAGCATCAGCTGGATGCCACCTTAGCCCCCACAGGAAATTTCAGTAGTCTTTCCTCTACATGTACTTACAAAAACCCCAAAGCCCCAGAGGCTTTTAAAAAATACATATTTTATTGATTTATTTGAAAGGAGAGAGAGAGAGAAAGATAGGTACTCCAGGGCGTTTAGACACTGCAAGTGAACTCCAGATGCATGCACCACTCTGTGGGTCCTGGGGAATTGAAGCAGGTTGCTAGGCTTTGCCGTCAAGGGCCTTAACCACTGAGTAATTTCTCCAGCCACTAAAGGCTTTTTTTTTTTTTTTTTAATTCAGAATGGTTTTTACTGGAGGACAGCATGATGGAAAGAATTTGCATTTAAATAATTCCCCAGTGATCAGAAGGTGTCCCATTTCCACAAGCCTCAGCTGTTCCACTGCCGGGGTTCACGTTGGCCCCACTTCCCATGGTGTGCTCCCCCCCCACCCCAGCCTCGCCAGCGCTCTTGCAGCTTCAGTCTTTCTTCACTTGCCTTTACCTCCATCCTCTGGGATTGGCCATTCGTACTTTCTCTTGCTGAGTCCCTCTTCTTATTTTCCCCAACTCAAGTCTGTTCATCTTTCATAAGTCACATCAATTGAGGTACTGAGAAGAAAAAAAAGAGAGAGAGAGAGAGTAAAAACATAGTGGGTTTACGTAAAAAGCATGGAAGGCAGGTTTCACTAGCAATTATTTTCTCTTTGTTTTATCTTCCATTGTGGTGCTAATATAGACAGTGACTAATTCAAACTCTTCCCAACCCCTGGAATACCAAATGGGTTGAGATCACTGGGATGTGTGTGGAGCCTATATTGAACATGCCCCAAATGAAGACACAGTGTAATGGGGTGCTAAGGGTCCAGGAAAGTCCTTGCACCCCAAACCTTGGATTAGTTTCTAATTTTAGTCAAATAATTGACTAAAAAAGAAAACTGAGGGCTGGAGGGTCAGCTTAGCAGTTAATGTATTTGCCTGCAAATCAAAAGGATCCAGGCTCAATTCCTCAGGACCCATGTAAGGCAGATGCACAAGGGGGCGCATGCATCTGGAGTTTGTTTGCAGTGGCTAGAGGCCCTGGTGTGCCCATTCATTCTTTCTCTCTCCCTATTTCTCTGTCAAATAAATAAGTAAATAAAAATAAAATATTTTAAAAAAGAAAACTGAGAAGGATGATTATTAAATTATTACATTTATTGAGGGAAGTGTAGCCAAAGAAAGGCACCTACATGGCTAGAGATCCCATGTGGAGGGCTTGGGGAAAAAGCGTGGGAAAAAAAAGAGAAAAGAAAGCGTAAGGTGCTACTTTCATGTGGGGAACTGGAGGGGATAAATGTCTCATGCAGAGAGTAAGAGCTAGGGGAGCGTCTCAGCTGGGCCTGGGCCTGGGCCAAGCCAGCCCAGACCCAGCAGAGGGAAAAAGTAACCCACAGGTATAAGTTCCCAAGTAATCAGAGAGTCTGCCCTCCCCCTTGCAAAGGTGTTTATGACCTTAGGGTGGTGGGCTGTCTCAGGAAGAGATTAGCACTGGTACCAAGTTCCAGGAGCTGAATTTCGTCAACCACAATATTTAAATCCTATGAAAGACCTCCTTCCCAGGTGGGGTCCTGGCTGTGGAAAAATAGGTCTGGGGCACTAGGCAAGAGATAAGAAGTCAGATCATCTTTGCTTTCTAGCAAGGGCAAACTTTCCTGAGCTTTTCACCTTCAGAGGTCCAGTCACTCTAACTCTAACTGCCTCTCAGCAGGATGAAAGTAGAAATGTCTTCTTTATTTCCCTCCCAAAACTCATGCAGAGATCTTCTGTACTCCATGAGCATCGATATATGAGGTTTCCGTTCTTCCAATAGTAAATCCTACTTAGTGTAATCAATGGTCAAGAAGATGTCCTTGGTTATTCCCTGCCAGGGTACATCATACCCACAGCTCTGTGAAAAGGAAGGTTTCAAAGAAAGGCATGTGGGCCTGGTTTAGGAAGGCTAGTGATCAACTTACGGCACTTTATAGTAGAAACCGGTCCTTCTCAAGACTGCCATTTTGCCCCTCTCCTGGGCAGGGGTGTGGAGGCACTTAATCCCTAGCAGACCTGTAGTTGCCTCTGGGAAGCTCCAAGTTCACTGGAGCTGTGGACCTGCAGGGATCTGTGAACCAGGCAAGGAGGGAAGAGTGTGATAGAATGCAGTGTATTGATGCTAGGATTACTTAATCATGTTGGAATTTTGTGGGGCATGTTAAAACTCAATCCATAATATTTCCATGTACCCATGGCAAAAAGCATTGAAATAAATGTTACAGACATAAGGTGCAACTGTTTGGATATGTATTGATTCGGAGTTGTCTGCGCTACTTGGAAAAGTGTGAACACTGCTAAATGTTATGAGACCACTAAGAAGGTTGATAGACAGCATGTGTAAGCATTGTGAGAAAAAAGCTAGTGTAGTAAAAGGGAGATAAACGGGGGGACAGGGATATAGGAAAGCCTAATCTCTAATCCTAGTCCTGACAATAGCTACTGAGAACTTAAGTCATGATCCCAGTTTCCTCATCTCACTGTGAAAACAGGACAACAGCCCTTGTTCTGCCCACTGTATAGATTTGCAAGGTGGGCCTAAGGAAAGAGAGGATTTGGAAACATCTGGGGAAGTGAGAACTCCTTTGCAGAGCATAACAGCAACATTTCAGTCATAAGGGTCAGAATGGTAGACGCAGGTATTTGTCTCATGGCGGGAGTTCTCAGACAGTGGTCACAGACATGGCGAGCTGACATTGTGCAGGAGTTCTCAGACAGTGGTCACAGACATGCGAGCTGACATTGTGCAGGAGTTCTCAGACAGTGGTCACAGACATGGCGAGCTGACATTGTGCAGGAGTTCTCAGACAGTGGTCACAGACATGCGAGCTGACATTGTGCAGGAGTTCTCAGACAGTGGTCACAGACATGCGAGCTGACATTGTGCAGGAGTTCTCAGACAGTGGTCACAGACATGCGAGCTGACATTGTGCAGGCCTCAAGAGTGCAAGGGCCCTGTGCTGCTTGGAGACCCGTTCACAGCAGTTTCCAAGTGGTTCAGATACTGCGTGTCAGGCAGAGGAAGAGGAGTTGGGTGCTGTTGGTATAAAGATGCCAAATGAAGGTGCCCAAGAACTTCCCACAGCTTTCCAGAGAGCATTGTGTGGCCACTGGAACCATTCTTACAAGGACCTTTCAGGAGTGTTTACTTGGGAAGGAGGTGGGTCTTGGGAGTTACAGATTTCAGGAGGGTCTATGGGATGACCTAGTGGTGATGGTGAGGAGGAGATGGGATTCCATGGGTATTTCTCAGGTCTGTGGACATCTCCCCCCAACAAACAGATGTCATGAGATATGAAATGGGCCCATCTGTAAATCGTGGTGGAGCCAGAGTCCAGAGAGAAGGTGTCTTGTGACTGAGAGAATCAGTGCCTTTGGAAGACTCCTTCAGAAGGTCCTTGAGCAGCTCTCGTCCTGGTAGAGAAGAGAAAGGGATACTTGAAAAGTGAAATGAAGGAAGCATCAGTGGAATAACTGGGGCAGCTTAAGAAATGGGAAAGCATGCTGTGGCTTGCCATGGCTGAGAGCTATCATCTCTAGTCTGAATGGAGTGGGGGAATGAGTGGTTATCAGAAAGGGTGTAGGAAGATCCAAGCAGGAAACGAGGCTTTGGATAGAAGAGCAACATGTCTACTCCCTGGCTCAGTGACAAAAGAGCTGGGATTCCCTGACCTTTTGACTTTTTGTTTCTTGCCATGGCTCCCCACTGGCTGATGCCACAGGAAAGCTGAAGGATGAGGGCATATGTAGAAGGTAGAGAGTCTTCTCAGACAAGACGATGGAAGACAGCCAGCATGCTTGTCTTGACAGCGAGCCCTTTACTCAAGCAAAATGCTCACACCAAACCAAACATTACTTAGGAGAAAGAAGCAAGAAGACCAGTGTTCTAGCCTAGTCTCAACTCTGTTCCTCATCTGCTGACAGTCTTGGGAGTGGCCTTGGCACTTATCTGTGAAAGACCTTCAGGTGTGGTGGCACACACTTCTAATCCCAGACAAAGGTAGAAGGAGTGCTGTGAGTTCGAGGCCAGCCTGAGACAAATTCCAGGTCAGCTTGGGCTAGAGTGAGACACTACCTTGAAAAAGTTGAAAAGAAAAGAAAAAGCATTTCTTCTCCCCACCCCCAAGGCAGTCTATAGATAAAGTGACAAGCTGATTAGCACAGGAGACAGGGGAGCAGAAGGTGGCTCGATCCCTGCTGTCAAGAGGAGAAAACATGCATCCACAGGTGATGTGACTTCAATGGGGCCATGATTGTGATAAGGAGAATCAGATTTCTCAGAACTTGACCAGGAAGAAATAAATACATGGGGACCAGAATGCTGAGAAGAAAAAAAAATCAAAGCCTAGGGTGCTCCCCTCCTCCCGTGGTGAACAGAATCCTGAGGCTTTCTCAGGGACAGCTGCGAAAGGAAGCTCTGGTGAGAGAACACAGGGAGGCTCTGTGTTCTGAGAGAGAACTCCGACTGCGTCCATTCATTCAGCGGCTGCTGGCTGGTTTGACCTAGTTTACCAGAAAGCACATCAGACATCATGTATTTCAATGTCCACATGTTTCAAGTACACTCGGTAGGTGCTTACAGCTCATTCATTAACAGGTACAGTCTAGACAGGTGGTATCTGCTCCCAGCTAAAAGAATATTAGAATAAATAATAGAAAGTAGTGAAATGCAGACCTTACTTGAGCATTATCTTTTCATTGCTGGGACAAAACACCTGGCCAGAATTAGCTGATGGGAGGAAAGAGTCGACTTTTTGGCTTACAATCTTGAGAGGAGGTTCAGAAATGGCTCATGTTTGCTTGGTGTTCTCTCTCTTCTGTGAATGTGTGATGAAGTGAGCCAACTTACTCACCCACAAAGAAGCTTGCTCTGGAAACTGTAAGCCTGAAGTAAACCCTTGACTCCCATCACCTGCTTCTGGTTGGGTGTTTTGTCCCAGCAATGAGAAAGTAACTGCAATAGCAGTGTGGCATTTTGAGTGTAGAAGAGATTGACAAACTTGGTATCACAGGAAGGATAAAAACAGCAGTTAAATAGAAAACACTAAGTAGCCGGGAGTGGTGGTGCACGCCTTTAATCCCAGCACATCTGAGACAGGTAGGACATTTGCTATGAGTTCAAGGCCACCCTGAGACTACAGAGTGAATTCCTGGTCAGTCTTGGCTAGAGCTAGACACAACTCAAAAAATGGAATCCCCCCACAAAATATGTGTGTGTGTGTATGTGTATTCCATTTCTTATTGCTACAAAAATTATCACAAACTTACAAACTCACACCTAAAACATTGCAAATTTATTGCTCTGGTGATCAGAAGTCCATTGTGGGTCATCTCATGGGGCTAAAATCAAGATGTTGGCATGGCTCCTTGCTGAACGCTCTAGGAAAGAATCTACATTCTTGCCTCTGTTTTTCCATGTGCTAAAAGCTATTTTTTCTTGGCTCATGCCACCACACCACTGTGACCTCTGCTTCTGTTTTCACATCTCCTCAGACGCTGACCCTCCTGACTTCCTTTGAGAAGACTCTTTGTTAGTGCAACTGAGCTAGTAAATGACATGAAATAACTTCCCTTTCTCAGGATAGTTAAGGCATCTGCCTGTTGCCTTTTGCTATCTGAGCTGCCACACTTGCTGGTACCAGGGATTAAGATGCTCTAGGTTATGCATATTACTTTGTGTACCATAGTTTTCCTATTGTTACTGTGAGAAAATATAATATTTTTCTTAAGGTAGGGTTTCGCTCTAGCCCAGGCTGACCTGGAATTTATTATGTAGTCTCAGGGTGGCCTTGAACTCATGGTGATCCTCCTACCTCTGCGTCTTGAGTGCTGGGATTAAAGGTGTGTGCCAACATGCCTGGCTTCCAGACTGTCTTTTTATGTCTCTATCTCTCTCTCTCTCTCTCTCTCTCTCTCTCTCACACACACACACAGAGAGAGAGAGAGAGAGAGAGAGAGAGAGAGAGAGAGAGAGAGAGAGAGAGAGAGAAGAGAGAGAGAGAGAGAACTGGCATGCCAGGGCCTCCAGCCACTGTAATTGAACTTTAGAGACATGTGCCATCTTGTGCACATGTACGACCTTGCACACTTGTGTCACCTTGTGCATCTGGCTTACATGGGACCTAGAGAGTTGAACATGGGTCCTTAGGCTTCATAAGCAAGTGCCCTTACCACTAAGCCATGGCAAAATATTGTTATGGTTAATAAAGGAGGAAATGAGTACACACAACTGAAGTGACAAGTACTGAAAGATGTTTTCACTTCTGTCTTTGAGATGTACATCACCAGTGTCCAACTCTTCCTCCCTCCCTCTCTTCCTCCTTCCCTCCTTCCCTCCCTCCCTCCCTCCCTTTCATCCTTCTTCCCTTTTTTCCTTCCTGCCTGCCTGCCTTCTTTTTAGTGTATTTATGCATGTGTTTGGTGTACATGTGCCATGGCTTGTGTGAATAGATCACAGAACAACCTTGAGGTGTCTAGGTTCTTCGTCTTCCTTCTTTGAGACAGGATTTTGGCTGCTGCAAATGAATGCCAGTCTAGGTAGCTTATAAGCTTCAGGTTCTTCTAGCTGTGGTGGAATCACAGCCCCATGCTCCATGTTGTATCCAACTCTAAATGAGTGCTAGGGAACCATGCTTGATTCGGTGAGTTTTGCAAGCACTGATCCATTTCCCTGGCCCTGTCAAAACCATTTATAGGAAAGCATCAGAGAGATGAAACAGGAAAGTATGTAAGTAAACGCTTTGGAAACCAAATGTGTTATGAGACTGTAAACCACATATACTTTACTGACACCTGTAAGTTCTCAGTCAGTATCTGTTGATTGGAAATGGGCAGAGAAAAAACTGGGAGCATACAAGAAAGCCCCAAACATTGGTACTGATTGTCAACTGAGAACTTTGTGGATGTCTGCCCATATATGAACTTTTTCAAGAGTTTCAATGCCACTGCAAAACTTAGGGGACCCAGTACAAAAAAAATACCATTAAAACAATATCAAGGTTCTGATAAACTGAGAGAGGAAAGGAATTCGACATTAAGAGGCAAACAAGGCAAGAGAGAAATGCATCCTAGTTCACCCAGCTCGGGAAGTTATTAAGCAAGATACAGCACAAGGCAGATGCCTCACCAACACCCAGGAATCCTTAGGAAATGACAGAATCCAAGGTGAGGCAGCTGCTTTGGAAGGCAGGCAGGCAGTTTCTCAGAGGATGGCACATAGGCTCACTATAGGACCCACCATGGATGAGATGATCCTGCATGGGTACCCAAAAGAAGGAGAGTACCCAGCCATACAAAATCATGAATTTTTTCATTTGTGTGTGTATGTGCATTTGAATGTGCATGTGTATGAGCCTTCACACGATTGGAATATATTGAAAAATACTGGTGTGCGAGCTGGAGAGATGGCTTAGCAGTTAAGGCATTTGCTACAAAGCCAAAGGACCAAGGTTCAATTACCCAGTACCCACATATAGCCAGATGCACAAGGAGGTAATGCATCTAGAGTTCATTTGCAGGCTAGAGGCCCTGGTGCACCCATTCTCTCTCTTTCTTAAATAAATAAATAAAACAATGGTGCATTATTCAGAACTGAATTTCAGAAACAGTGGCCATGAATTTGTACCCAAAAAGAAGTCCTCTATGGGAATCAATGAAGTCAGGGCAACAGTGTGATAGTACTTAATTTATTTCAATTAAACCAGAATATCAATTAGAAAACCAATTTGTAATGCTTCATAAAACTATTTGTAAAAGAATAAAACTGAATTATTGTGCAGAATGTTTTTACAGTTGCTGAATTTTTATAGTTATTTAGTTTTATTACATGTGTTCGGCTGGAAAGATGGTTCAGTGGTTAAGACACTAGCTTGTAAATCCTGATGACCAATGTTCAATTTCTCAGGCTCATGTAAAGCCAAATGTACAAAGTGGGCCATTCAGAATTTGCAGTGGCAGGAGGGCCTGGCATGCCCATTCTTTCTTTCTCCTTCTTTCTCACAGTCTCTCTTTCTCTCCCTATTTCTATCTCTTGAATAGATAACTAAATAAAATATTTTTTAAAATTATGTACTCTCAGGATAATAAATATTGACAGCATTTCACTTCTTTCAGGAATATGTCTGATGCTGTATCATGAATTAGCACATTGATTATGTAGTTACTAAAGGTTGTACTGTTATGTCCTAGACTGCTGATAAAACAGTGAACAATGTGGAGACTGGGGAGGTGCTCAGAGATTAAAGTCATCTACTTGGAAAGTCTGCCAGCCAGGGTTTTATTCCCCAGCCTCTCGCTTTAAGCCAGACATGCATTCATTATCAGCAGCAAGACACACAAACACTCATGCAAATAAATAAAAATTAATAAAAGCAAAGCTGAATAGAAATCCTGCTATTATTCCTCATGTCCTCTGAAGGCCACAGAGAGAGAGCAGGGAGGGGGTAAACGGGGAAAAAGAAAGTTGTTTGAAAACACCATAATGCAACCTAATTACTTGTATGCTGATTAAAAGAATAAATTTTAAAGAATCCATTTTCCTTCCATTGCTACTGGATGAAGTCTCCATACCAAGAAAACATAAATCTATTTTTCAGAGGTATTAAGTTCTACGTGACTAGGGTGTACTGAAAACACTGGCACATTATCAGGATTTTCAGAGAAAGTGTCCACAAAGATTGAAGTCCTCCATAGGCATGATGAAAGGAATGGCTTGTTTCTATGCCAAGAGCAGGAAGGACATTCCTCAATAAACACTTCTCTCATCTAGATGAAGAGAAGCCATTGAAAATAGAGCTAGCGGGCTTCCCATGACTGCAGTGCACTCCGATCGGTGACCTCCTGCTCCCTGCTGGATATACCTGTGCATCTCCTTCCCAGCAACCCAGGAGTCCCCGGTGGGACACTGCTGTGAAAATTTTACTATATTGATAAAAGTGTCACGACTGAGGTAGGCCCAGGATCTTTCTGGAAACCATTGAGGATGTGACTGAGAGTAAACCTAACATTAATTTAATAAACTAATGATTAAAATGCAAGAATATTTCTCCATAACCAATTCTCTCCTCTTTCTGCCTCCCTTCATTTCTTTTAATCTTCTTTCCTTCTACCAGTATCTGAGCCCCTTGAAGGCACAACCGAGTCTAATGTTTTAAAAATCATAGTATCAAATAACCTAGTAGAATGCTTGGCATACAAATATTCAATAAAGATTGAATGCGTACGTGAGCCAACGAGTCTCTGTAAGGAGATAAAGGAGAGTGATGGACTCCAGGAAAGGGAAATGGATTCAAGGAGTAACAGTCCTGTGCTAGGGAGAGCCCTCGCCGTTTTCTTCGTACAGTTATTTCATGGAATGAGTCTGGATTTTATCACAGGAATGCAAGGCGGTGCTCTTTCTACCACATTCTGACTGTGTGAATTCAAACAAACCATCGAAACCGCCTTGAGCCTCACTTCCTTGCTTCTGAAATGGAATAAGATGTACAGAGCCAATCTCTTATCTACAGTGACGTAGTGAGGATCATTGATTTAGTGTGCATGAACCCTTCTATAAACCAATAAACAATTAAGCTGTGTTTGACCTAAACAGAAGGCTATACAAACCAAAACAGTAGTAGCTATGAGTGAAATGATCAGGGCATGAAATTCTGATAATGTCATGCATGTGGCTCACATGATTATAAAAGTAATTAGAATAGTACTGGAAATTCAATATCACTGTCTTTTGTAAAATTTATATAGATGAGGATACTTATTCAGAAAAGTCATGTGACTTTCTCAAAGGCACACCACTAAAAGTAACTATCAAATAAACTTTGAAGGTCACTTTTGTTGAATTCTGTCTATTCCAAATTAAGCTCATCAATTAGCCATAGCTATATTGGCCAAAAGGTGATGATTCGCTTGCCATTTCCCCACCATTTCATTTTTTGATACTCTTCTAGGCTCAAACTTACATTACACAAGGTGTGTATTCCCTACATATTTTTAAAGGATTTCAAGTTGGCCACCCACCACAATGCATGACAGAAGTAAGTTTTCAGTTTATTAAATAATAAAATAATGTCCAAATTACTTAAAACCAATGCACTATGGGCTCAGTGGGGAAAAGAACCGGGCTTTTCAGTCTAGTAAAGAGTTGCTCTCTGTCACAAGTGGCGGTGACAGGGGCTTAGTCTGTCTTCATCTCCTACTCAGGGTGTTTTGTCAGAGTAAAGATGTCATGTTCTCCCAGGAGAAATAGCAGCTCTAGAGGAGGACAGGAAAGATTGAGCACGTCCACCAGAGTGAGCTCAGCATGTCGTCACAGAGCAGTGTGTGTCGCTCTCTGCGATATGCTATCCTTGTGACCTGGACCAGGGTCCTACATGTGAAGTTCCAGTCACCGCTGCTGTGGAGGCTGAAGCTAGAAGGGATAAGGCATGGAATGCTCATCAGCTGCTTTCTTGTGTGGCTCAAGTTTAAAGGAAAACATTCCCAGCATACCTTTGGGAGATGGGCAATAGGGTCCTGGAAATGACAGTATTCACTGTTAGGTGAGCTTGGGTTCAGGGTGTTCTAAATTCATGGCCCAGCCCGCTTCTGCACGCTCCCACCTTCTCTCTTCAGATTCCCTAAGGTCATGGCATGTCCCTGACAACTAGTGTACATATTCCATGTGCTCAGGCCCTGGTAAGGTTTATGGTGACAAACAGGGGCTTTGCTCAGTGCCAAGCCAGCCAGTCTTTATCTATTTCCAGCCAGGGTGCCAGGACAGCATTTTATTATCCTGCTTCCTATTCCCTCTTAGCATGTTAGCAGAACTTCCAGAACATTCCTCCAGGACAGATACTACCTATAATGGGCTCTGCAGCCTTGGTCAAAGGGTTACCTCCTCTGGGCTTCTACCTCATTGTTACTTTCAGGATTAACTAGGTTAATATAGCTAAGGCCTGCCATGCATTTAATGTGAACTCTATTGTGATTTGATTAAAGAAACAAAACAATAGAAAAAATAACAATAAAAAACTAATCAGGGGCTGGAGATATGGCTTAGCGGTTAAGCGCTTGCCTGTGAAGCCTAAGGACCCCGGTTCAAGGCTCGGTTCCCCAGGTCCCATGTTAGCCAGATGCACAAGGGGGGCGCACGCGTCTGGAGTTCATTTGCAGAGGCTAGAAGCCCTGGCGCACCCATTCTCTCTCTCTCCCTCTATCTGTCTTTCTCTCTGTGCCTGTCTCTCTCAAATAAATAAATTTAAAAAAAAAACTAATCAGGCTGAGAATGTAGCTCAGTGGTAGACTATATTGCCAACTACTGGGTTCAAGTTCCATAATCAGAAAATTCATAAATAAATTAATTAAAACAATGGAGAAAAAATCCCTTATTAGCGGATGAAAATGCTTATGCTGCTCTGTTTTTAAACCATGAATATTACATATACTATTCATATATTGAATGTATGACATCTGTTAGCACATATGTCTGCATATATATATGCATGTATACATATATATATATATGTATATATATATATACATATATATATATATACATATATATATATATATACATACATATATGTGTCACTTTTCAGTTTGGAAATATATATATATAATTTAAAAATATGATATAATATACATACACATTTAAAATTAACTGGTAGTCCAAGAGAAAACTCATTGTAAGTAATCAAAATTTTAGAAGGAACAAATGGTGGAGTGCTTTTGGACTAAGGACAGAGCTCAGTGGTAGAAGGCCCTGGGTTTTAGCCTCAGCATCACAAAAAAGAAGAAGAAGCAGCAGCAGCAGCAATAGAAGCAACAAATGGTGAAATGCGATTCAAGCACTGAGTAAGAGCCAATATCTCCTACAGGTCTTTTTCTTCCTCAGAGGCCACAGATTGACACCCAGCTTTGGGATCAACTCATTTTATTAAAGATCAGCAGGAGCAGTGTTGCTGCTCTGACCTGCGCTATTATTATTATGTTAGAAAGCAAGAGCTGGAGAGATGGCTTAGCAGTTAAGGTGCTCACCTGCAAATCCAAAGGACCCGTGTTTGATTCCCTAGGACCCACATAAGCCAGATGCACAAGGTTGTGCATGCATCATTTGCAGTGGCTTAGAGGCCCTGACTCATCCATTCTCTCTCTCTCTCTCTTCCTTTCTCTCCCTCTCTGCCTCTCCCTTTCTCTCTCTCTCTATGTCTCCGTCTCTCAAATAAATAAATAAATAAAAATAAAAATGTTAAAAGAAAGCAAGATAACATGGGTGTGATAATGACAACAAATATAGGAATTTTGGCTCTTTTTAAGTGCTTATGATGGCATGGCTTGAGGTCCTTTCTGCACCTGGATGACCATCCCCGTTCTACCTGAGGAAGATCCAAAGTGAGGGAGCTAGTATAGCTTTATGACCTGCAGCCTGAGCCCAGGCCAGCTCCACTGCTTCTCTTAGTCTGGGCTTTTCACATAACACAACTGTCATCTATGTTCCATGCCCAGCTGACCTTCCTCAGACAGAGCTTCATCTTCTTCTCTTGTTTGGCACATTTTCTCCACAGATCACTGGTGGACACTAAATACTGTACTACAGATGTGAGAGACTCAGGAAAGGGTGTTTATCATACAGAAAAACCCAGCATTTTTAGTAAACATCCCTTTCAATAGTTCTGCTCACCTCTCCCCAGGTTCTCTCTTCTGTGAAGGATTCTTCTTTCCTCTGTGTCCTTCTCCATCTCACGGAAAACTAGCATACCCATCTGGTGTAGTTACCTTCATGTTGCTGAGACAAATCCCGATCAAAACCAGCTCACAGAAGGAAAGGGTTTGCCATCTCCAGAAGTTTCATGGTGGCAGGAAAAGATGGTAAAGCAGAGGCAACAGTGGGTGGCACCCCCGAGCTCACGTCTAGCAACACATCTTCCTCCTGCATGGCTCCACCTCCCAAATATCCACCAGCTGGGACTCACACATTCAAAACACATAAGTTGATGGGAGACCTCTGATTCAAACCATCACACCATCTCAGCATACAAAAAGTCTAAAGTAGATGGAATTATTCTCCTTAGAAGGAATAGCTCACAACCCCAAAGCAACATATGAATGTCTCCCTAGAAGGGTTCAGATCTTAAGAAAAGTGTCAAAATTGTGTACATAATGGTTAGCATTTTTATTTGAGCACGTACTCGATGCTAACAACCATGCCTTGGGCTTTATACCCATCAGTCATTGTCTTAGCATTTCTATACCATACAATTTCCTTGGGACCACATAGGACACAGTGGAGAAGGAACAAAACCTTGTGGTCAGGGTGAGAAACTGTGGGGTCTGTGACTGTGGAGTCCAAATCCCAGCTCTGTCATTTTCTGCTTGTGGAGGCTTCAGTAGGTCACTCCACTTCTGTATACCCGAATATTGCATCTTATGCACATGGAGAACATTATAGTCTCTCGGTCAGAACAGAGATGATGGTATTTTTGGAGTGTTCAACACAAATGCTTGGCATTGAGCATAAAGTGCTCTGTGCAAGTTATCATCATCACCACCACCATCATCGTCACCACCACCACGATCATCATCAGACCACCATCATTGTCACCACCACCATCAACATCACCACCAACATCATCATCACCACCATCATCATCATCACCACCACCATCATCATCACCATAACCATCATCATCACCACCATCATCATCATCACCACCACCATCATCATCACCATAACCATCATCATCACCACCACCATCAACATCACCACCACCACCATCATCACCACCACCATCATCACCACCACCATCATCATCACCACCACCACCATCATCAACACCACCATCATCGTCACCACCACCATCTTCACCACCACCATCATCATCGCCACCACCACCATCATCAACACCACCATCATCGTCACCACCACCATCTTCACCACCACAATCACCACCACCACCACCATCATCATCATCACCACCACCATCACCACCACCACCACCACCATCATCACCACCACCATCATCATCACCACCACCATCATCATCACCATAACCATCATCATCACCACCACCATCATCATCACCACCACCATCATCATCACCACCACCATCATCATCACCACCACCATCATCATCACCACCACCATCATCGTCACCACCATCATCATCAACCCAACCATCATCATCATCACCACCATCATCACCACCACCATCATCATCACCACCACCATCATCATCACCACCACCATCATCATCACCACCATCATCATCACCACCACCATCATCGTCACCACCATCATCATCAACCCAACCATCATCATCATCACCACCATCATCACCACCACCATCATCATCACCACCACCATCATCATCACCACCACCATCATCATCACCACCACCATCATCTCACCACCATCATCATCACCCCACCATCATCATCATCACCACCATCATCACCACCACCACCATCATCATCACCACCATCATCATCATCAACCCACCATCATCACCACCACCACCATCATCACCACCATCATCATCATCACCACCATCATCATCACCACCACCATCATCATAACCACCACCATCATCACCATCACCACCATCATCATCACCACCATCATCATCCACCACCATCATCATCATCACCACCATCATCACCACCACCATCATCATCACCACCATCATCATCACCACCATCGTCATCATCACCACCCATCATCATCACCACCACCATCATCACCACCACCATCATCATCACCACCATCATCATCACCACCACCATCATCATCACCACCATCATCATCACCACCACCATCATCATCACCACCACCATCATCTTCACCACCATCATCATCACCACCATCATCATCACCACCACCATCATCACCACCACCATCATCATCACCACCATCATTGTCACCACCACCATCATCATCACCACCACCACCATCATCACCACCATCATCATCACCACCATCGTCATCACTATCACCACCACCATCATCATAATCACCACCATCATAATCACCACCATCATCATCACCACCATCATCATCATCACCACCACCATCATCATAACCACCACCATCATCACCACCACCATCATCATCACCACCATCATCATCACCACCACCATCATCATCACCACCATCATCATCACCACCATCCTCACCACACTTAACTGCCTTTCCTCTGCTGGTAACTTGTGTTCCTCTCTGTGCCCACTGACTACACTTTTATCGTAATAAAAACAACAAGAAAAAGTTAAGGAAGAAAGAATAGTACGCTCTCCAAATAAAAAGGATGATGAGTAGGAATAAGTCTTGAAAATACATAAAGCATTGCCCAAATCTACAGGAACTGTTCCCAATATACTGTTATTGGAATCAAATTCAGAACGTGCTTTTGGTCTACATTATTGAGAGAGGAAGTTTGCATTTAGTCCCTAAGTTAATTTTCCAAGGAACATAGGTCAAGCCTAGCACCTCTCCCCAGAGACCGACCCGTAGCTGTCATTTGACACATGCACAGCCTACTTCCTTCAAAGAAAATGCTTATTGAATGTTATATAATAAACCATTTTCCCAGGCACAGACCTCTTCTCCCTTTCAATGAATCAAATACTGTTGGGTTGTTTTGCTGTTTGTTTTTGTTTTCTTTACAGTCTAACCAAATATACATTCCTACCTCATTCCCCAGAGGATGAACTTTTTCTGCTCCAGGGAGCTCAAACTCTTTCTGAGCTGGCAACAATGTATTCATTGTGAATCTGCAAACACACGGGATAAAGACATGATTGCACTGCTTTTCCTTGGAGCCTGGCTCCTCACTTTCCTCAAATCTCTGTGTCCAGACTTTAGTATTGATGCTGAGCCTACCTAAGGACTCCACAAGGGGGTCACTATATTCATACCTTGCAGAGCTGGTGGTCTCCCTGTCCTGCCAGAGTTCAGGGCTTAGAGTTTAGCCATAGGAGCCCTGGACTACTCTCTTCAGCAGGACTTTCAGCAAACTCCCTCCACCTGGACATCTGGGTGGGCTCGCTTTCTGCCTCCCTGATTCTGGGGTCTCAGTGCTGATGTTACAGAACCTGCCTGTTCCTGATGCCTTGCCTGCTTTAGAGCATGGCTAAGGAAGTTACAAGTCACAGAATTGTGTCCTGATGCATGCGTTTCCTGCCTATGGGGGCATGGGCAAGTTACCTTGGCCTCTGATTTTCCAATTTTCTACCTCCAGTTTGCCCAGGTGGCTGTGATGATGCCTAAGTGAGATAAAATGTAAAAACGTGGCTTCTTCAGAAGCGGGTATGTGAGATGGTTTCAAGCATTATTCATTGAAGTTGGATGCTAACCTGCTTCTCTACTATCTGACTCCTTAAAATTTTCCATCTCTTCCATACGTTCCTAGTGCTGACTTTGGCTGCCTAAGCTTTGTTGTTCTTTATAGCCCTTTCAGAGGACAATGGCCTTGACATGTGATGCCAGGAACATGATTTGTGTCAGACGTCTATGTCCATTAAAATAAATTTAAAGTCTTTCTCAAGCCTTCTGTGTTTATTTATACTGGAAGAATAAAATGCAAATGAGGCATCTGGTTCTGATGTACAGATGATGCAGGCCTTATTCACATCTTGGTCAAATAAAGCTAATGAGAAACCTCATGGTACACACAGGCTCTGTTTCTTTGTTAGGGATTAAAGAATACGGTGAAAAATGACCATAATATGGTGAAAATATTTTCTGAAGTCACGTTAATTTGTGTTTGACTATATGTGATTGTTCTGAGACATTATTTGATGAGTTTTGCCATGAGTAGAACTGGTCTCAATGCTGTAGGAAGTTAAAAAAAAAAAAAACCAACCACATGGACTTTTCTCAGAAGAACAACTTAACAAATCTATTTTAAGGTAGAAAACAATAAAGCATGCTTCAGAAATCCTAAGGCTGGGTTTTCAAAATGATGTCAGAGCCGGGTGTGGTGGCACACACCTTTAATCCCAGCATTGGGAGGTAGAGGTAGGCTAACCATGAGTCCAAGGCCAGCCTGAGACTAAACAGTGAAGTCCAGTTCAGCCTAGGCTAGAGTGAAACCCTACCTCAAAAAAATAAATCTAAATGGAGTCAGGATTCTCAAACTCTGTATCTTATGATTAACTTAAACTTAATTAAAATCCTTGGGTTGAAGAAATGGCTCAGCAGTTAATGTGCTTGCCTGCAAAGGCTAAGGACCCAGGTTCGATTTCCCAGTACCCACATGCAGCCAGATGCACAACGTGATGCATGTTTCTGGAATTCATTTTCAGTAGCTAGAGGCCCTGGCATACCCATTCACTGTCTTTCAAGTAAATAAATGAAATACTTTAATAAAAATGCATTAAAATCCAGCACATATTGGTTAAATGTATACTACCATGATTCACGAATGCCTTGCGATGCACAGACTCTGGTCCTGTGATAACACAGCATGGCCAGTGCCAGGCTCTTCTCAGAGGAAGGAACTGAGAACATGCTCAGGCATTCGCGAGCTGTGGCTTTCAGCTACAGGTTACCTACCTGCCTCCCTCCCTGCACTCCCCCAGCATTTTCTATGAACTTCCACAATTTTTCTCATCTTCCATAAATATTTGTAGGATGAGTGAACAATGTCCTTGCCTTTTCTAAATGCAGGAAGCTGGGTATCTACAGTTCAATACCTATTGCTCAATATCTGATCCAGTACACTGGTAGCCAAGTGGTGTACTGAGTGATAAAGTCGCATAGAACCCTGAGAACTTACATCTTTGAGTGACCTGGAGAAGCATTTAAAGAAATAAGTTATCAAAGAAGGGAACCTGTGGTATCGCACACATGGCTGACATGCTTTACGTCTTGTTGTGGGTCATCCCACTATGACCAAGGTCTTCTCAACTATTCATCTCAGAGGCCCCCTTCCCTGCTTTGGCCCAGGGTCCCTGACACTCCTTGGTTTGTGTCCCCACGTCCCGTGCTTGCTCTGGCTTCTCTCTCTCTGATCCTTCACGGGTTTGAGGAGCCGCCCTATCTCTCTTTACTGACTTTCATCTTCCCTCTGTTCATATTACCTACTTGGCATCATGTGAAACCCCACAAAGTGGCTTCTACTCGAAGAGACTCTCACTGCCTGGTTTCACCCTAGTAGAGAGAATTTATATGTGCAGAGGAAAATGGGATTGAGGAATTTGGTTTCCTGCAATGGTACTTATCAGCTGTGCATCTTTGATAAAAAAAAATTACCTTTTATCTACCTCTCCTACTCTGGGTAGTTATGAAAATCAAAACTGAATGATGGCACAATTACCTAAGAGCCATTCTTTCCTCCATCACTTTCCCCAGCTGTGACCTTTCCTCTAAGCTCCGAGACCAAGGTGATATTCCTTCTAAGGCAGAAGGATTACGCAGGCCTCTTGCAGGAGAGAGTTCAGATTTTTCTATGTCATCTTGCTCTTCAGAGATTGCTTCTTGTTCAATTTCTGATGGTTCATCTCAGGAGTGCCCCAAATCCAATGCAAGCCAACACATCATAGTTAGCTCATTGACAGTTGAACATAGCACAACTCTGAGTGGCAGTAATAATGATACCAAGAGGATCATGGGTAGCAGAAATGGCCTTGTGTTATAGACAGCTTCACATTTCTGGGATGACCCTCCAAACCAGACACAGCTTATGGGAGGAATGAAATTTATTTAAAGCATACAGATCCAGGGGAACTTCCATGCTGGTGGAAGAGGCTGGCCACATTCAACAGATCCAAGCAGAGAGACACACCCACACAGCAGGAACCACAAGCAAAAGCAAACACAGCATCCAAGCAGCAGGGAACCGCAGTAAGCAGAAGGGGCCCAGGCAGAACTCACTCTGCATAACTTTGGACCAAAAATCCAATCCACATCTCGTGACACCCCCTCCAACCAGGTGGCTGGAAATCCAAGTTTTAATAAAACACCTGAATCTATTGGAGGAATGCGGTAACATACATTCAAATCGCCACATCTTGTAATGGGTTTCATAATTTCCACCAGCATAAAAGCTATCTTGTAGTTATTCTATCTTTTTACTCACACCTTAAGGATTTATACTGTCTTCATTTATGCATAATTTTTGCCTTGGTAAACTAGATCTAAGTGGCTTCTTACCTTCTGAGCCTCATCCTATTGCATTGCTGAAGGGGGACTTGCAGTTCTCTTTCCTTATTGATAACATTCACAATGTGAAAGCACTGAGAGAGAGGATAAATTTGATAGATTGCTAAGGAAGATCGATCAAGATTATGTGCCAAAGGTAGCCCATGTTTTCAAATGTTTGGCTTCATGCTATGTCCTTAAGAATTATGGCTACATAAACATCCTTGTAATTAATCCTTAAGAAAAATAAAATACTTATCACCCCATGCATTAGTCTAACATCCTCGTCTCCCTCTCAATCTTGACAGAGACAAATAAACGTATTGGTGTTTGTGTGCCTAAACAGCAGTTACATGTCATTTATATGTCTTTGTGTGAGGGTACATGGGTAGTTTGATCTCTTAGTTTTTGCAATTATTAAATGTTCAGGTGAATGTTGATGATGTCTTTTTGTCCATAGAGGTTTTCATGTGTGGACATAAGTCCTAATTTTGGACCTGGGAGTTGGGCCATCACTGACCGAAAAGAGCAACATCAACTGCTCTTCATCTGGAAGGCAGGAGGACCTGACGCCAGTGTGTTCACTGTCTCAGAGGATTGTCCTGCTCACTCTTTTACATGTTCTACAATGGGAGGGGGTAAATAAGACCAGCAAGAATGCCCCTTGACAAGATAACGTCCTTCTACAACATTTAGAATTTTAACTTGAAGAGAAGAGATGCTGCATCTCCTCTCCCTAGAGGTAGGACAGCTTAGCACCTAGGCCATAGTCCATCGAGTCAGATTGCCTTCTCCCCTCCACTGCCTCCTTGTTCCCTGGCATCTGCCTTGCCAAACACCAGGGATGCAAAAACACCTAATACAGGCTTGCTGCTATTTATGGCTCCGAGCCTAGGAGAGAAACTGGGTGATGAGATTTCAGGACACAAATTAAGGAGTGTTCGACTGCGGGTGCAGGACATTTCAACAGTGGAAAGGGAATTACTCTAAAGGTCTCAATTCAGGTCACGCTTAGAGTCCGAGCCTAACGGAAGCCATCAAACTAGAACACCTCATGAAAGGACAAGTGGTACATATGAGAAACATAAAACATAAAAGAAAACAAGGTCAGGTGATTTTTTTTTTTTCCTGGAACCAAGAAGTAGCCGAGCCGGACTTAGCGGCGGTGTTTCCCTGAGGTGTCTCTGTGTGTCACCAGCATGATTCCCTCTGCCACCACAGATGGACTGTTGTTTCAGAACTCCTAAGAAGACCAGGATCCCACAAGTGTGAACAAGGGCTAGATAACTATTCCATTGGCTAAGCCCCTGCGAGGGTGGGGATGAGCCTCCATGGGTTGCATCTGCTAGTCCTGTGCTTGGGTCAGCGAAGCTCACTGGCAGCTGACTGAATTTGTGAGTTGATCTCATTTGTAAGGAAATGGTACTTTTCTCAAGGATCCTTGCCCAGTATCTATTGGTGAGTGCCTCGCATCATTTTACCAGCCTCTGCGGTTCATCATCCACTTAGCGGATGACAAGGAAGACACTTTCTGTGGCTGTTGCCTTCTTGGGCTTCTGGAGGAACCACGGCCTCTGCTTTCATTTGTCTAAGCATCAGGATGGAATAGGTGCTTTACATGAACATGAGACAAGATCTCCCCTGACCCAGCTACCTCCAGCTTGTGCCAAAGAATCCATCATTGCAGCTCCGGTGTCTAGAAGTGCCCAGAGCTGTGAAGCAAAAGACAGAAAAATTTAAAAAATAAACATACCCAGCTGGAGAGCTGCGATGTGCCGTGCCCTAAAGATGGCCTCAGCTTCCGCCTTCCGCTAGCCCCATAGCGAGAGCTCTTCTTTAAGCAGTTTATTCAGGAACCTTGAACAATCTTCTGACCCCCAGGAGAGCCGACCCACAAGCTAAGTAGTCCTGCACTAGCCAACCCTAGTGAGCCACATGGCCCATGCAGATAGGTCCACGATGAAGGAAGCCGAATTAGTTAAGCGGCTTCAGCCAAATAAGGACTTGTTTATCCCAGAGAGCGGTCGCTATTGGGCTAGCGGAAGGCGGAAGCCCAGGCCATCTTTAGGGCGCGGCACATCACAGCTCTCCACACCCAGCCAGAAACTGGGTCATCTTTGCATCATATGCTGGCATCTGGAGGGTGGTACAAAGGGGGTTAAAGATGTGAAGACTGGACTTCCGGTTAAGATGGTGGCGTAGGTACCACGCCAAAGCAGCCTAGGGGGGAAAAACACCAAAACAACTCAGCAGAATACACACTTTTACTAAAAAGTGAGGTGTATAGGAAATTGAGGCGGCAGTGGAGAAGTGGAAGAGTTATAGAGCATCCAGAGCTTGCACAGGCGGGAAGGGCGGCTCCGGAAGCTCGGCCAATCGCCTCAACCGCAGAGCAGCAGAAAGCCGCCAGACTCTCGGCTCGAGCCGCAGGAGAAGCCAGGTGTGGGATTTTCCCCTCACACCGTGCTCTTCGCAACTCGGGAAACGTGAGGGGAGAGCGGCAGCGAGCAGCGGAGGAGAAGACCGCGAGGTAGAAGAACACGTGGAGCAGCGAGACAACCAGAGCAGCCGCGGCTCCCTCCCCTCCCCTACCCCAACGCCTGAACCCAGCTCCAGCGAACACAGCAGCGGCCCGGGACCGGCCACGCCAACTTGGGCTGACGGAGGGACCCAAGCAGGAGCAGAATTCGGCAGCAACATCAGCGGCTCCAGCACCGGTACCAGCGGCCCCAGCAGCAGCGGACCCAGGAGCGGCAGCGGCGGCAGATCCCGCAGCAGCGGCTTCGGGGGGAGCAACGGCAGTGGACATGGCAGCAGCAGCTTCAGCAGTGGTGGTGGCTCCGGTGGTGGCAGCTACGAAAGCAGCAGAGGCAGCAGCAGCGGCTCGGTTTGCCCCGTAGGAAAAGCAAGTGCCCAGCTCCAGAAATCAGAACAGCAGCCCGATGACCCAGGCAGCAACTTGACTGAGACCAAAATCACCCAAGGTAACTGGGATTGCACCAGGGAAGGGTCTCACTTGGTCACAAGCTGACTTGGATACCTCAACAGACCAGAAATCTAAACCTCTTTGTTGATAGAGGATCTGGCCATTATAATAACTACTCTTGCATACATACTCGGGGCTGTTTTTGATTGAGTGTGTACAGTGTTTAGTTAAATTTTAGAATCTACCTGTATTTTATTCCACTCAGCCTGCTTGAATACTCCTATAGCAGGGAAACTCAACCCCTAAGAACATCTTTGTAGATACTCTGAGAGTCTTAAGAGCCACACCTAATACCTTAAGGTCCTACCCTGAAAATATATTACATCAAATCAATTGATACAGCTAAGAATACACAGCTAGCTAGAAAATCCAAGCATTAACTTAATCCAAGATGCAAAAATATATACATTATAACACAAGAAACACTAAAAAGCAAGACGATATAAATCCACCTAAAAGTATTAATGCATCAGAAATGTCCTCCAGTGAGAAAGAGTTAGAGGAAATACCTGAGAAAGAGATCAAAAGAATAATTATAAATATGTTCAAAGAGGTCAAAGAACACATGAAAATAATCAAAGAAGATATCAAAGAGGAAATCAAAGAGGAAATCAAAGGAATCAAAGAAGAGGCAGGACACCAATTTAATGAAATAAAGAAGGCAATACAAGACATAAATAGGGAAATAGAAATAATAAAGAAAAACCAGTCCGAATTACTAGCAATGAAGAACACAGTTAATGAAATAAAAAACTCTGTAGAAAATCTCACCAGTAGGATGGATGAGGGAGAGGACAGAATATCTAAGCTAGAAGACCAGGTGGCAGACCTAATGCAGTCCAACAAAGAGAAAGACAAACTTATAGAAAAGTATGAGTGGGAATTTCAAGATATTCGGGACACTATGAAAAGATCCAATATAAGAATTCAGGGCATAGTAGAAGGAGAAGAAATCCACTCCAGAGGCATAGTAGGCATCTTCAACAAAATCATAGAGGAAAATTTCCCCCAAATTGGGAAAGAGGTGCCAATACAGATACAGGAAGCCTTTAGAACCCCAGTCAGACAACCCAGAAAGAACCTCTCCTCGCCACATTATAATCAAACTTCCAAACACACAAACCAAAGAAAAAATATTGAAAGCAGTTAGAGAGAAAAATCAAGTTACCTACAAAAGCATGCCCATCAGGATTACAGCAGATTATTCAACACAAACTTTTAAAGCCAGAAGGGCTTGGAGTGATATATTCCAAGTTCTGAAAGATAACAACTGTCAACCAAGGTTACTTTATCCTGCAAAGTTATCCATCCAAATAGATGGAGAAATAAAGACATTCCATGGCAAAAGCAGGTTAAAGGAGTATTTGAAGACAAAACCAGCTCTACAGAAAATACTTGATAGAATCCTCCATGCTGAACAAAAGGAAAAGCACACATATAAGGAACCTAGAAAAAACCAGCTATACTCAAATACCAGTTAACAGAAGAGAGCACAGGTAGAACCAGTAACACACACACACACACACACACACACAAATGGCAAACATAAATACACACCTTTCAATAATATCTCTTAATATCAACGGTCTCAATGCCCCAACGAAAAGACATAGATTTGCAGACTGGGCAAAAAAGCAGGATCCTACAATTTGTTGTCTCCAAGAAACTCACCTTTCTACAAAGGATAGACATTATCTTAGGGTGAAAGGTTGGAAGATGGTGTTTCAAGCAAATGGGCCTAGAAAACAAGCAGGGGTTGCTATCCTAATATCAGACAGGGTAGACTTTAGTCCGACGTTAGTCAAGAAAGATAAGGAAGGTCACTTTATATTGATTAAGGGCACACTCCAACAGGAGGACATTACAATCCTAAACATATATGCACCTAACATGGGGGCTCCCAAATTCGTCAAACAAACACTATTAGAACTAAGGTCACAGATAACACCAAACACAGTGGTGGTGGGTGACTTTAACACCCCACTCTCATCAATTGACAGGTCATCCAGGGAAAGAATAAACAGAGAGGCATCCGGACTAAATGAGGTCATAGAAGGAATGGACCTAACAGATATATACAGGACATTTCATCCAAAGGCTGCAGAATATACATTCTTTTCAGCAGCACATGGAACATTCTCTAAAATAGACCATATATTAGGACACAAAGCAAATCTTAACAAATTCAGGAAAATTGAAATAATTCCTTGCATTCTATATGACCACAATGGAATTAAACTACAAATCAGTAGCAAGAAAGGCTATAGAGCATACACAAAATCATGGAAACTAAACAATACACTACTAAATGATGAGTGGGTCAATGAAGAAATCAAAAAGGAAATCAAAAAATTTATAGAGTCAAATGATAATGAGAACACAACATACCAAAATCTCTGGGACACAATGAAGGCAGTTCTAAGAGGTAAATTTATAGCCTTGAGTGCCTATATTAAGAAATTAGAAAGGTCGCAAGTAAACGACCTAATGCTTCGCCTTAAAGCCTTGGAAAAAGAAGAACAAGGCAAACCAAAAATTAGTAGACGGGAAGAAATAATAAAGACTAGGGCAGAAATTAATGAAATAGAAACAAAAAGAACAATCCAAAGAATTAATGAAACAAAGAGTTGGTTCTTTGAAAGGATAAACAAGATTGATAAACCCTTAGCAAATCTGACCAAAAGAGAGAAGAGATACAAATTAATAAAATCAGAGATGAACAAGGTAACATCACAACAGATTCCAGAGAAATTCAAAAAATTATAGGGACATACTATAAAAGCATATACTCCACAAAGTATGAAAATCTGAAAGAAATGGATGATTTCCTTGATCTATATGACCTACCTAAATTAAATCAAAATGAGATTAATCACTTAAATAGACCTATAACAAACATGGAGATCCGAACAGTTATCAATAATCTCCCAACTAAAAAAAGCCCAGGGCCGGATGGATTCACTGCTGAATTTTACCAGACTTTTAAGGAAGAGCTAACACCATTGCTTCTTAAGCTTTTCCAGGAAATAGAAAAAGAAGGAATCCTACCAAACTCTTTCTATGAGGCCAGCATCACCCTGATACCAAAACCAGGCAAAGATAGAACAACAAAAGAAAATTACAGACCAATCTCCCTCATGAACATAGATGCAAAAATTCTCAACAAAATATTGGCAAACAGAATACAAGAGTATATCAAAAAGATCATTCACCCTGACCAAGTAGGCTTTATCCCAGAGATGCAGGGATGGTTCAACATACACAAATCTATAAATGTAATACATTACATAAACGGGTTGAAGGACAAAAATCACATGATCATCTCATTAGATGCAGAGAAAGCATTTGACAAAATCCAACATCCCTTCATGATAAAAGTCCTACAGAGACTGGGAATAGAAGGAACATATCTCAATATAATAAAGTCTATTTATGATAAGCCTACAGCCAACATATTACTAAATGGGGAAAAACTGGAAGCTTTTCCACTAAAAACAGGAACAAGACAAGGATGTCCACTGTCCCCACTACTATTTAATATAGTTTTGGAAGTCTTAGCCATAGCAATAAGGCAAGAGACACACATAAAAAGGATACAAATTGGAAAGGAAGAAATCAAGTTATCATTATTTGCAGATGACATGATTCTATACATAAAGGACCCTAAAGACTCTACTAGCAAGCTGTTAGAGCTGATCAAAACCTATAGCAATGTAGCAGGATACAAAATAAATACACAGAAATCAGTAGCCTTCATATATGCTAACAACAAACACACAGAGGATGAAATCAGAGAATCACTCCCATTCACAATTGCATCAAAAAAAAGAAAATACCTTGGAATAAACCTAACCAAGGAAGTAAAGAATTTATACAATGAGAACTTTAAAACACTCAAGCGAGAAATTGCAGAAGACACTAGAAAGTGGAGAAACATCCCTTGTTCCTGGATTGGAAGAATCAATATCGTGAAAATGGCAATCTTACCTAAAGCAATCTACACATTTAATGCAATCCCTATCAAAATTCCAAAGGCTTTCTTCATGGAAATAGAAAAAACAATCCAAAAATTCATTTGGAATCACAAAAAACCTCGAATATCTAAAATAATACCTGAGCAACAAAAAAGAGGCTGGTGGTATCACCATACCTGATTTTAATCTATACTACAGAGCCATAGTAACAAAAACAGCATGGTACTGGCACAAAAACAGACATGTAGATCAGTGGAACAGAATAGAGGACCCAGATGTAAGCCCAAGTAGCTATAGCCACCTGATATTCGATAAAAATGCCAAAAATACTCATTGGAGAAGAGACAGCCTCTTCAGCAAATGGTGTTTTGAAAACTGGATAAATATCTGCAGAAGGATGAAAATAGATTCTTCTCTCTCGCCATGCACAAGAATTAAGTCCAAATGGATTAAAGACCTTAACATCAGACCGGAAACTTTGAAACTGCTAGAGGAAAAAGTAGGGGAAACCCTTCAACATATTGGTCTTGGCAATGACTTTCTGAATACAACCCCAATTGCTCAGGCAATAAAACCACAGATTAACCACTGGGACCTAATGAAATTACAAAGATTTTGCACCGCAAAGGACACAGTGAAAAAAGCAAAGAGGCAATCTACAAAATGGGAAAAAATCTTCGCCAGCTATATATCTGATAGAGGATTAATATCTAGGATATACAAAGAACTCAAAAAGTTAAATAATAAGGAATCAAACAAGCCAATCAAAAAATGGGCTAAGGAGCTAAATAGAGAGTTCTCAAAGGAAGAAATACGAATGGCATATAAGCATCTAAAAAAATGTTCTACGTCACTAGTCATCAGGGAAATGCAGATTAAAACTACAGTGAGATTCCATCTCACTCCTGTCAGATTGGCCACCATCATGAAAACAAATGATTATAAATGTTGGCGGGGATGTGGAAAAAAAGGAACCCTTCTGCACTGCTGGTGGGAATGCAATCTGGTCCAGCCATTGTGGAAAACAGTGTGGAATTTCCTAAAGCAGCTAGAGATTGATCTACCATATGACCCAGCTATAGCACTCCTAGGCATATATCCAAAGGACTCATCTCATTTCCTTAGAAGTACATGCTCAACCATGTTTATTGCTGCTCAATTTATAATAGCTGGGAAATGGAACCAGCCTAGATGTCCCTCAACAGATGAGTGGATAATGAAGATGTGGTACATTTATACAATGGAGTTCTACTCAGCGGTAAAGAAAAATGAAGTTATGAAATTTGCAGAAAAATGGATGGACCTGGAAAGTATTATACTAAGTCAGGTAACCCAGGACCAGAAAGCCAAGTGCCTCTCTCTCTCATATGTGGATCCTAGCTACAGATGACTGGGCTTTTGCGTGAGAATGAAAATACTTAGTAGCAGAGGCCAGTAAGTTGAAAAGGAGACATAAAGGGTGGAGAAAGGAAGGGAGGAGGATACTTAATAGGTTGATATTGTATATATGTAATTACAATGATTGTAATGGGGAGGTAATATGATGGAGAATGGAATTTCAAACAGGAAAGTGTGGGGGTGGGGAGGGAGGGAATTACCATGGGATATATTTTATAATCATGGAAAATGTTAATAAAAAAAAATATAAATAAATAAATAAATAAAAAAGATGTGAAGACTGCCAGGCATGGTGGCACATGCCTTTAGTCCCAGCACTTGGGATGTAGAGATAGGAGGATCACTGTGAGTTCAAGGCCACCCTGAGATGACATAGTGAATTCCAGGTCAGAATGGGCTAGATAGAGCAAAACCTTACCTTGAAAAAACAAAACTAGTGAGAGAGAGAGGGAGAGAGAGAGAGGTGAAAACTAAGGAGGATTATGTTAGCCTGTTAGAGACTGTAACCGACACTGAAAATCACTCCTCAGCTAGCCCATCAGCATCCAGTGCTCACAGATGGGTACCATCCCGCTAGAAATCACACTGGGTAACGTCTGCCTGGGTCACACAGCACATGGCAGGGCCACTGTGGTGTTTTCTCCTCAGAAACCTGCACTCCTTTTATCCACACTCCCATATCACGTAGGTGCATGGCAGCCAGGAGACCAGAAGCACACTAGTCTCTTTAGAAGATCTAGCCAGGTTGATCACGACCACCCAAAACACAGTTGGCTTTCCCTTCATTTATCTTTCCTTGCCCTTCTCTTCTCATTCCAGCTGAATCTCCCCACCCCCTTTGACATGGACCTATTAATTAAGCCAGGCCAGTTTACTCAGCACCTTGTCTGGAGTAAATTTTCATTCCTCCCTTCATAACCTATCACTTCACTTTGTTTAGCAGACGCTGTCCAAGAATCTTGTCTTAAACGGGATTCTGAATGAGTAAAGAATGAGGTAATGGAGTTGTGAGGCTAAGCCGGGAATGGGTGAATGGGTTGGTGCCAGCCATTTCTACAGTTTCTATATGGACCCGGACTTTGGCATCTGTGTTCGTAGCTGTCCTCACACAGTCAGTTTGCTGCACTGGAGAGAAAGCCAAGTTTCCAGAAGTGAAGCAACTTTCCCAAGGACACCCAACCAGTTAGTAAAAATGAGAATGGGTGCTTGTACAGTGAAATCTCCTGCTCTGTAACCCACACCAGTGCTGCAGAAGATCTCCTCCTCACAAGTCTCCAGGATTTTCCTGTTACAGTGTTGATATCTCCGAATGGTATATTTGGCCTGTCCTCAAAGCCGCCTGCCCATACCTGTCAGTGGCACTTTCCTCCTCTGCAGCACTGCCATGAGGTCCTGCGCCGTCTCCATCAACGCTGGTGTACTGACTCCTTAAACCCATTACCCCTGTGAGTGAGATAAGGGTTACCACCTTTGGGCTGTGGAGTTATCCAGCATTCTAATGATGACGGCAAGAATGTAAGAGCCACATATACCACATCCTAGCGCAGGACTTCACCATACATTTAGGGCCACACAAACATAGCATTTGGAAACCAAGAGAATAACCACTTATGAGGAAGGAAGACTTTGTAGTATCAAAAGGGTGAGGTGCCCCTGTTTCCCCTGGATTGTACTGGCTTATTTGACTAACCCCACTACGCAGGAAGAAGCAGGAAGTGCTCCTGGGCCATTTGATAAGGAGCATTGTTTGGTGAGGGACTTTGTCTATGGGAGCAGAGTGAGGAGGAGAGCAACCCGCAGCTAGGCTGCTTGATTTCACCACATGTCACAGCAGCACAGATTGGTGGACCTCAGTGTTAGGCCTTCCACAGCGCCCTCCCACGTCCTCCTGAGTCCCCTCAGCCAATGCGCCCCTCTCTTTTGCCAGTGCATGGGGCCTTACCGAAGCAGAGCTTTAAGCAGCTTTTCCACTTGTGCTACCCTAGAATGTCTCCTCACAGGGAAGACATACACATTACAGATGTGAAACTGTATCTTTGCAAACGCCAAGACCATCAGACCCTGGGACTTTGTTTCTGGGAAGCCCATCTGTCTGCCTCAGTCCTTTCCCAAGGGTCCTCTCAAGCTTCAGGGAATTGGATGTTGGATGGGCTATGCCTGAGAGTCTGTCTGATTCTCTCAGATGAAATAGACTCCAGAAGCAATTAAGGTCTCAAACTAGCACGTGAGCCCTTTGCCTCACTATGGTGAGAATCAGGGGATGCAATCACGGAAGCTACTTAGACAACGTAACCGTTTCTCTTCATGCAACCCCAGGCAAATTGGGTTATTTGTTGCCACTCACTGCGCATGCACACACACACACACACACACACACACACACACACACACACACACGAAGATCTGGAAGCTATTTGAAGTTCAAAGGAATGCACAGACTTGTGTGGAGCAAAGTTGAAGGCAGTTCCAGGGTGGACAAATGGTCTTAACAAATACATCTGCGTCAAGGTCTTGGGCGCTTCTCAGCAGAGTTTCTGGCTGAAAATTTGCCAAAGAAAATCCATGGTTTCAACACTTTTTTTTTTTTTTTTTTCTGGGTCCAAACACAGTTGGGCTTGGAACAAAGTCTGTGAGCACAATTTATGGAGTATACAGAAAGGGGTTTGTGGAAGGCCAGCTAAAGAAAGTCTGAAGGCTATCTTAGCACTCAGCTGGCCAAGGCTGGGCCCTTTTTTGCTATGTTGCATGCCAATGGGATCCCTGCATGCAATTAGTCCAGTGTCATTCACTCCTCAGAGCCTACACAAAACTCCATGGAATGTTCAGATTTGGAATTCTGAACCAATATCTAAAGTGATGCCACTGACTCTGTTTCTTATTTGGCAGGATTCCTGACCTCCTTTTCTGTTCTCTTCCTCACCCCTTTCCACCCGCCCACTTTTCCCCTCCCTTATTCTCGTTCCTCACCCTTTGCTCTTCATTTCTGTTGTCGATCCTTTCAGAGCTAAACTTCAGCAATGCTTGGTTAGACGTTTTCATTTTCACATGTGTGTGGTATACACATGCATGGGTGTACGTGTATCCATGTATGCGTGGACACATGATTGGGCGCACATGCACAGGTGTGAGCCTGCATGTGAAGGCCAGAGGTCCATGTCAGGTGTCTGCTTCAGTCACCCTCTACCTTATTCTTTGAGACAGGTCACACTGAACCTGGGGCTCATCCATTTGGCTCATCTAGCTAGCCAGCTTGCCTCAGAAATTCACTTGTTTCAGCCTCCCAAGTACTAATATTACCTACATACCTGACATTTTACATGTGTGCTGGAGATCTCAAGTCAAGTCCTCATGCTCGCCTGGCAAGAACTTTACTCCCTGGCCCTAGTTAGATATTTTAATCCAGAATATTGCTTCCATCTCCATGAGGGTCTGGAGGGGGTGGTGGTCCCTTATGACTGAGGGTAGAATGGCAGTCCTGAGACATATCTCCTAGCAATCTCACTAATTACTCTTTTCCCTGCTAAGACTACAGGCCAAATTCAAGGGAGAAGAATGGAGGCATTTTACCACTAGGTGTACTAAAGCAGGCTTTAAGGAGAGCAAGTATAATGTCAGTCAGCCTTTCTGTCATTGTGACAGAATAGCTGAGGAAAACAATGTGAGGAGGGAATGATTTATTTGGAGTCAGTTTCAAGGGTTTCAGTCCATGCTCAGTGTGGCTAGCTCCATTGCCATTGGGTGGTGTGTGAGGAGTCAGAACATGATGGTGATAGAAGCATGTGTGAGAGAAAACTGCTTATCTCATTGTTGTAGACAGCTCCATCCTGCTGGTATGAACCTCCAAACCAGACACAACTTATAGGAGCAATGGGGTTTTTCAGGCTTACAGATCCAGGGCAAGTTCCTCAATGGCAGGAAACATTGCCTGCCTTTCACAGATCCAAGCAGAGACAAAACCACCACCAGAACCACAAGCAAGAGCAAAAACTGACCAAAAAAAAAAAAAAAAACCTGACTTTTGGGCTGGAGAGATGGCTTAGTGATTAAGGTGTTTGCCTGCAAAACCAAAGGACCTAGGTTTGATTCCCTAGGACCCACGTAAGCCAGATGCTCTAGGTGGGGCATGTATCTGGAGTTTGTTTGCAGTGACTGGACGCCCTGGCATACCCATTCTCTCTCTTTCTCTCCCTCCCTCCATCTCTCTCTCTTTCTTTCAAATAAATAAATAAATAAATAATTTTTAAGAAATAATAAAAAAAAAAACAACTGACTACCAAACAGCAGAGAATCCAGGCAGAGCTCAAGTACTCTGCATATGGAATAGATATCAGATCTGCCCCAGTGACACCTCCTCCACTCAGATGGCTATAGATGGGCTTTTTAATAAAAACTCCTGAGTCTATTGGGGAACATTCAAACTACCACATGCATGATGGTCAGGAAGCAGATAGGGAGAAGGAGCCTGAGAAGAAGAAAGAAGGGACAGAACATCCTTCCGGGGCATGCTTCTAGTGACCTACCACGTCCTCCAATAAGGCCCTACTTCTGAGAGACTCTCCTGATAACATCATAAAATTATGACTCATCCATTGACTGAGTCAGACAGAGCCCTCATGATCCAATCACCTTTCAATGTTTGGATCCACCAGTCCTCTATCCATGGAGACATTTTATATCCAAGCTACATCAAGAGGAAATGTTGGGGCTGGAGAGATGGCTCAGTGGTTAGTCTGCTTGCTTGCAAGGCCTAAGGACCCAGGTTTGATTCCCCCAGTACCTAGGTAAAGTCAGATACATGGCATGGCACATGCATTTGAAATTCGTTTGCAGTGGTTGGAGGACCTGGTGTGCTCATTCTCTCTCTATCTGTCTCTGTTTTTCTCTCTCAAATAAATAAAATATTTTTTAATACAAAGAGTAAATATTAGACAACTTGTGATCTACCCCTTATTGGAGTCCTTGGACTGGTACCCTTCTTCCTTTGAGCCTTAGTTCCTCATCTGTTAAAGTGATGGTGCTGGGCTCAAAGCACTCCGCTTGTCCTTGGATGCTTAGCAACCTTTGTTTTTGACCATGCCATAGACTGATAGCACTTATCTCCTCATAATAAATGTTATCCTGAATAAACATGTTTCTAACACAACAAACCCTTGGTAGGCTTCCCAAGCAGAAGCAGAGAACAGTTGCTCTTATCTGACCCTGGAGCTATGGATGCTGGTTATGGGGTGTCTTCTTCCTAGCCTGTTCCATATCTGGACCTCTCCTCAGCAGCCTGTTTCTTACTGACACTCACTGCCCACTGGACTCAGGAAATGCTGATCTCCTCCCTTCTTTTGGAAACTCAAACATAGACTTGGAAGTTAGTAAAACAGAATGTTTACTAAAGGCATCCTTTTGGGGAGAAGGGAAGAGGCAGGTCTGAATTCAGGCTTCTGAATATACTTGGGATCCAAGCACTGAGAACTAAACTCTGTCTAGGTTGACTTAGAACTAGCTGAATTTGTAGACCTGATGAGATTTTTATATTCTCAATAGACTAGCTTGTTCCTATCCTTATGGAAACTAAATTCTTGTCTTACCACAAGACTTCGGATAGCCTCCAAAGCTGGCTCTCGGTTGGGAATATGACCAGTGTTTACAGCAAGAAGTGGCAATGGGCAGGCAGAGATGAAATATCCCCTCCTTCTGCTGAGAACCCTTTCCCTAGAACTGCCCTCCCCTAGACCCGAGGGCTGGTTCTGACAGCTCATTCCCACTGGAGGCAACAAACGAAGAACATCAGGACTTCTGCTCCACAGACAGTTATGACTCTGGGAACAGAAAACCAGATTCAGAAATTCATTTGTGGAAAGGATCACTGGTTAGTTGACTTTTTTTTTTTACACCCTGTCTTTGAACTTGGTTTTTTCCTTGTTGGTTATAGTTCATTCCCATTGCCCTGGCATGAACCAGACCTACGTGAGGGGAGTCATTTATAGCCTTGGCCTTCATTCTACAGCTGTGGTGAGGGATTGCCAAGAGCAGATGGGAAAGGGGTAGGGTTCTGAGATGATGCTTATTTGGGAAAAAGAAATTTAAAATGAAGGCAGGTAACTTGTGGTAGGTCATAAGATACCACATCCACAGAGGAAGGAGGGCTCTCAAGATGTGCAGGAGGACAAAGGAGATGGTGGTCTTCGCTGACTCAGTTGCGCAATGCTCCTGACGAGCTGGAGTGGCAGCTCCAGGCTGGAGCACTTGCCTATGATGGCTGAAGCCCTAAATTCAGTTCCCAGCCCCAGAAAAAGAAATACTAAACTAACGTTCAAACATCCAAAAGCCTATATTTAACTCCAGATCTTTCAGTTCAGCAGGAGAGCATTTGCAATGGATGCCTCTAATACTCACAAACTGTAGCTTTATAGAAACTATGCTTTTTAAAAGTCATCACAGGGGATTAATAGAGATAGCCGTCATTCTTGTCATTGTGCCTGGAAATCCTTGGAATAAAATAGAATTGTCTTCCTGTTCCTCTCTCAAATCCCTTATAATTATCTTGACTCTTGCTCAAATCTATTGAAGTTATGCCAATAAAGCCTATTTTTTCCCCTTTACCCTTAGAAACAGAAAGCCAAATGACTTATTTTTTGTTGTCTTGTTGTTTTTGTTTGTTTTTTGAGATGAGGTCTCACTGTGTCCCAGGCTGACCTAGAATAACTCACTATGTAGTCTCAGGCTGGCCTGGAACTCATGGCAATCCTTCTACCTCTGGCTCCCAAGTGCTGGGATTAAAGGCATGTGCCATCACGCCTGGCTGTTGGTTTGGAGGTTGAAGGCCCTTGCTTGCAAAGCCTGCTGGTCCTGGTTTGATTCCCCAGTACATGTATAAATCCAGCTGCACAAAGTGGTGCATGTGTCTGGAAGTTTTCTTGTGGTAGCAAGAGGTCCTGTAGTACCACGTCTGTTTTTCTGTCTCCCCCAATCACTCTCTCTTTCTCTCTCTCTCTCTCACACACACACACACACATACACAAAACACACATACCCACACAAAAATATTCTTTTGAAAAGTATATATTCTGGTCCATGCTAGAAATGTGGTCATTTTCTGGTACCTGAACTACTTTTGAACAACAGGAATGGGTAAAGGCACTAGATAGAACTTCTCATTTGGATCGTCCATTTCTAGTCCCATAAATGATCCCAAGGCACAGACTTTCTAGTGTGAAATGGGAACAGAGGTGAGTGAAGATAACATCCTTGGACACTAGCAAGTGCGAAAGTGTTAACTGCCAAGAAAACCAAGCCCAGGAACACTTAAGATACAACTCAGCCCCCCCAAAGCTGCAACGCTTTGACTGCTTTTGCTGCTGCTAGAGTAACTTCCTGCTACAGCTGTCACCCAGACCATTAAAGGTTTATTCTTCAAAGACGCTGTATCTGAGAGCATGTCCCTGCCCCAGAGTGACTCCTCCCCCATGTCCTAGGACAGATGGCCAGAGTGCTACTTTACTACACTGTGTGGAAATAACAGGCTATAACCCTATCCTGATGAGTAATGACGTGCCTGGACTTATTACTCATCTCAGCTCATGTTGCCGCAGGGATAGTTTCACCATCCTCTCCATTTCAACTTCCTATTTTGCACTGTCTGCCACCCCTTCCAGTAACCTTCTCTTGTCTCAAGCCAGAAACCTCTCTCATGCCCTCCCTCCATCCCTAGCTAGCGAAGATAAATGAGTCTTTTTAGATCAATTTGAACCTGATGGTGCCATCACTATGCAAGACCCAGCAATATTAAGTGATTTGGGATTTGGCAATCACTCTATGTTTCGACCTCCAAATTTCTCCGGTGTGGAATTGTCCTTCCAAGGCATAGATTAACTCAGGGGTGGGTAATCAAAGAAATATACTGCCAAATTGTGTGGTTCAGCTACAGCACGGCTCTCTGTCCTTCTCTTATCAGAGGGAAGGAGTGGTTTTGTTGTTTGTTTGCTTGCTTGCTTTTTTTTTTTTTTTGCCCAATTTCTCTAAGTCTTCCTACACAAATAATCCAATTATTTGCATGACAGAGTTCACACTTGCACTGACTTTTAGTATTATGATTTAAAATAACATAGACATTTGGGTTGGGGAGATAGCCCAGTGGGTGAGTACACTCGCTGCACAAGCATGAGGAACCAAGTTCGATCCCCAACACCTATGTGAAAAGTGGGGCATGGCTGCACATGTCTATGACCTAGCACTGAGGATATGGAGATAAGAAAGTTTCTGGGACAACCTGGTCAACCACTGACAAAAAAAAAAGAGGTGCTCCAATTTCAGTGACAGACTCTGTCTCAAGGAAACAAGGCAGAAGACAGACACCTGACATCCTCACGTGGCTTCCGTATCTGCACACGTGAGCCCATCTGTGAGTGCACATGCACGGAATAGCATTCATGCATACACACCTGTAGTCTCATCTGTCTCTATTGGCTCATGCACATCTAGGTGGGGGGGGGGGACATTTACTTCTTTAAAAATATTTTATTTATTCATTTATTTATTTATTTTTTTGCAAGCAGAGAGAGATAGAAGAGAGACAGTCAGAGAGAATGGGCACATCAGAGCCTCCAGCTTTTGCAAATGGACTCTGGATGCACATGCCACCTTGTGCATCTGGCTTTACATGGGTACTGGGGGATCAAATTCAGGTCGTTAGGCAGTGAAGGCAAACACCATAAGTGCTAAGCTATCTCTCCAGCCTGAATGTGCCCAAATGTATGTTTACTTCAAGGATTAGAAATATGCAGGGGACAGAAATTTTTTTTTACATTGTAGTGATTTGAGTTTTGAATTTTAAAATGTAGCTGTTATAACAATTAAGGAAAGACAAGGATCTGACATCATATTGAAACCTTTCAAGCCAGCTTCTTCTCTGGTCTCACAGTGGAGATCCCTACCTAATGGTAAAGTGTGCACAAATAGATGGATTATGGGTAAAATTTTCCTTTGAAATGCAATCATACTCCACATATCATTAGTCTTGAATTGTTTTTTCACCTTTCACCTTTCTTAAGACAGGGTATCTCTATGGAGCCCAGGCGGGTCTCCAACTTGTAGCAACCCTCCTGCGTTAGCCTCTCAGGTACAAGGATTACAGGCATGAGTTACCACGCCCGACTCAAACCTGTGTTGTTTCTAATGCTGATAGCCAACTTATTCATTAATGAACTGTTGTATGTGGTGCCAACCCTGGAATCAGCAACACATGTGTAGATTATAGTAGGTTTGAAGAGTTCCTTGGATTCTAGAAAATGCCCAGAGTCTTGCTGCCTAAAGTTTCTGTCCCATGAGTATTATTAATCCTTTAAATAAACATATATTTGGGCACATTCTATTAGCCAACAATTTTGTTAGCCATTGAGGAAATGTAACCATTCTCATGTCAAGGAATTTATGATCTAATGGGAAGAGAAGACAAGGAAATGAGAAACTCTTTGCAGTTACTGTCTGGAGAGAGATTTACGTAGTGTGTGAAAGGAAACATATTCTCAAGAGTGCCTCCTACCTTGCCACACTTTCTCTCTTCCTATTTATTGAAAACCCTTGATTCCAAGAGAGATGAGGACCCCTCAGGCTGACTCTTAGCCTCACCTTGGTTTATCCTGTCACAAATTCTCTGACTTCAGAATGCAGTTTCTCTATAGAGGCTTTATCAAAACAAATCATTTTGATGTCGTCCAGGCTGCATTGCAGACTAAAAAGCAAGGAGTTTGGGGCCAGAATGTGAATGAATTTATGAATCATATCATTTCATCTGGGAGGGAGGTTGTCTGGGATGGCTAGGGGCATAGAAAGCATACCCTTTGGCATCTGCATACATAGAAGCCCTTCTCAGAGAGGCATCTGGGTGTTTGATGGATTTCTGAAAGCAGGGCTTCATTAGCAAGGTTACTGTGTTGTACTGTTATGCTAGCAATTATCACAGAGGAAGTTAGTCTAGGATTAAGACCAGATTTTCCAAAGCTAGACTTGGAAACGCCATGGAAGTGGACTTTCCTGTCAGTGATAGAAGGATTGACATTTAACGGCAGCCCTCAGTGCAGCAATGACAGGTTTGCTTATTATGGTTTGATCAAGCGTGCAGGTTGATTAGATTATAGCTTAGTGGGTATTTCCACTTCTGATTCAATGAGCTCTGGCTGGAAATTGTGGGTTCAGGGAGATGGAGAGAGGGCTCAGCAGTTAAAGGCACTTGCTTGCAAAGCATGATGGCCCATGTTCAATTTCTCAGTACCCATGTAAAATTAGATGCACAAAGTGGTGTGTGCATCTGGAGTTTGTTTTCAGTGGCAAGAGGCTCTAGTGCATCCACCTCTCTCTCTCTCTCTCTCTCTCTCTCTTTCTCTCTCTGCTTACAAATAAAGAAAAAAAATTAATGTGGGTCCAAAATTTTTACCTATGATACCTTTGCACTGTGAAAACTCAGGTGATATCTGTAGCTGAAGGAAGGTTCCAGATTGTGTCAACTATTTAATGTGTGTGTGTGTGAGAGAGAGAGAGACAGAGAGACAGAGAGACAGACAGACAGAGAGAGAGAGAGAGAGAGAGAGAGAGAGAGAGAGAGAGAGAGAGAATAGCATAGACTTGTATGGTAAACCCAATGTTGACATTCTAAATATGCTAAAAGTTCTCTTGAACCAACTGTGCTTTTTCTTCTCAGGGGAATTTTTGCTCCACTTTGCAGTTGAAGAGTTAAACAGGGAATATGCTCACTGAAGACTAGGAATAAGAAGACAGTTGTTTTCCTCCAACTTGAAACTGAATAAGCCAAACTTACTCTGTTGAAGGAAGTGGTCTCTTCATTCCAAATAGGGCTTAATATCTGGAACAGATTAGAATGGCTAAAAAGCTTAATATCGTTTACTTTTGAGCCAACAAAATAAAACTGTTAAAATATGACTCTATCGCTCAGGAGAAAAATAAATGGGAAAGATACCCAGTTGGGTCAACTTCCAGTTAATGTTTTGACCTTATCTTCCAACTTGTCCTGGACCCTAAGAGAGCTAAAAGCTGTTAATGAAGATAGTTACCATGGCAACCTTAATTAGGTAGAATTTTCATGTTATTCATTGCATTGCATTATAAAAAAGCACCCAGGACAGGCATAGTGGCTCACATCTTTAATCCCAGCACTTGGGAGGCAGAGGTAGGAGGATAGCCATGAGTTCAAGGCCACCCTGAGACTACATAGTGAATTCCAAGTCAGCCTGAGCTAGAGTGAGACCCTAACTCCAAAAACAAACAAACAAAAAAAAAACAATAAAAAAGCACTCAGATACCATTTAGTTTAAGTTGGCCAATTATTTACAAAACAAGATATAAGATACATTCTGGAATAATTTGACAAATGGTGAGATGTACAATTTAATGTGGAGCAGTGGCCATTATCCTACTGTAATAAATACTACTTATAGTAGTATTTAAAAATCACCAAAATTAATAATTTCATAACACAAATGGAGATATTCTTTTGCTGGGTGTTATAAGCAATAATGTGACTTTTACTTGTGATTACATTAGGACAGTGCCCCACAAACTGAAGACTATGTGGGCATCTTATTCTTGGCTATTTTTTAATTTGTTTTATTTATTTTATGAGAGAGAGAGATAGAGAGTGAATATGGTTGTACCAGGGCCTCCTACCACTGCAAATAAACTCCAGCTGTCTGTGCCACTTTGAGCATCTTTCTTTACATAGGGACTGAGGAATCAAACCCAGACCATCAGGCTTTGTAGGAAAGCACCCTTAACATCTGAGCCACCACAGTCCAACAGTCTTTTATGACTACACAAAAAGGATGAAGCAAGACCAGAGTGTTTACATTAGCCATGAGCCTCATTAAAGTCCACGAAGTGTTGGCTTTAGCCAACAAAATGACAGAAAATAACATCTCAGTAAACCTTAATATTGTGAGACAGAAGCTCAAATATTTAAATGGGTATGAACAAACAAATAAAAACAACAAATCTATGACCAAAATAAGGTTTCTGTGAAAGTATTACATGAAGAGCAGGAGGTGTGTACTTTCACAAACAATCATGAGCATAAAAATATATAATGGTTCAATAGATTATTTCTTCAGATTCTTTTGATCGATTTTGCTCCATCTTCTCAATCTGATTATGATTTTAAACCCCATTTAATGTTACTTTATCTTTATAGCTACTACTTTTATTATATTCTATTTCATATATTCATATATATCTATGTATATATGAGAATACCCTGGGCTAGTCACGGGAGGATGCCACCCACCCTAGAGTGTTACCAGACTCATCAGATGACTAAACACTAGGTAAATGAGTGAAATAAATTCAGATGGATGACTAAAAGAACTTGTAAGTGACTCTCAACAATGACTTGCCATTTGTAGAAACAGTTTTTATTTATTCTTTGGGAAGCTCTCAGGGAAGGGACAGAGGATTCTTCAGCATTAATGCATCTTTATTCAGTCACCGAACACATGCAGAAGAGTGAAGGAGATGCTGTCAACACCTCTTCAGGGAGCGATGTGGAAGATTCCAACACAGTGTGTGTTGCTGTAAACAGACCCTCCAGGCAACATCGAGCAGACAGTGTGTGCTGAGGTCTCAGATCGCTCTTGGCTGCCCACACATTTGTTTTCTGGGTGTACGTCTCCAACCTTTCTTGTTTCTTAAGTCATCTGCATCCAAAGGGTCCTTAAATATATTTCAGTATACCCTTTCATCCTGCAGTAGAGGAGACTGACTTACAGTGTTAAACACTTGTGTAAAGCCTTAGCAGGAAAAACCCCGGCAGAGCCGACAGAGTCAAACCCATTCTAAGCACATAACATGTTGTGGGAAATTTCTCTGGTGAATAGGTACTGTGATCGAAACAGAGACGGGTTTTTCCCAACTTCAGTTTCCTTATCTTATAACATGGGCTGCACAATAACTTCCTCTCAAGGTTACAGTGATAACAAGGCTACAGTTTGCTTGGCTTTATAAACTCCAGAGTACATTAAAATTCATTTTGCAATGCACTGAGAAATGCAGAATGTTTACTGACAGCCAACTCTATTGTCTTCTAAAAACTGGGAGAATAGCTCCTACAAAAATATTTGCCCCTCAACGTTCTCTTTCTTCTGGCTCATCTTTTTGTTTGTTTTATTTTCTTTTGGTTGCTTTGCTTCAGTTTTTTCAATGAATGATTTATTTAAGAATAGTTTTAGCACTTCCTGGTCTTTTGGGTAAGATCAAGTAGAGAATAGTTTTAGATTCACAAAAATTTGGGGAACAATATACATCATTCACATATGTTCAATCCTCTGCCCCATCATTTTTGATCTCTGTGGATCCTTCCTCTAAGCACACAGATGTGTGGTACCACCTACCATCATAAGACAGAAGAGAAATACCCTTTCATTTCACATTCCCTGTCGATTATTATTCTATTTTCCACATAAGTCAAAGCTATCCTACAAATGATATTCTCTACTTTGCCTCCTTTACTTAACACACTGAGTAAAAGTTCTTTGTTTTGCATAATTCAATGGTTGCTAGACAGACTGTCTTTGTCTTGGTCTCTTCTCATTAGCATCAATGCAATCTTCTTTTCTCTCATTCTTGGAAATATCCCTTTCTTTGGCTTCTGTAATCCACATCCTCTTATTTCCCTAGATATACTTCAAGCTCTTCTGTCACTTGCTTCTCTGTCAGGACTCTGAATATTGGCATGCATCTGGTTGTGCTGTGAAAGCTCTCTGTTTTTCCTGACCTTAGGAGATGTCATCTGTTTTCATGGTTTCTTGTCACCTATCCAGTGACTCCCCATTTGCATTTCCAATTCTCATCTCTGCTCTGAGGATGCTATCTTCACTTGCTGAGTTCGCTTCCCCACTTGGTTGTCTAAGAATCATCTCAGGTTGCATACGACCAAAATATACTCCCATCCCTGTCTTCCCCAGTGTTTCATCCCAGAAATATCACTCTCCAGTGATATTTTGCCGTCCAAGCAAAATTACAGGTAGGCATTGTCTTTGATACTTTGTTTCTCTCAGTACCTTGTAGCCAATCTACCAGCATGTTCCTTGAGCCATGTCAAACACAGATCCTCAAACCAGTCGCTTGTTTCCATCTTCAAGTGGCCCACTTTAGTTTGTCACCACTTTATCCAAAGCCTACTGAACTAACTTCCAAGTGGCTTCATATTCCACTGGTGGCCTTTCCCCCCTCACTAAACTCATTCACCTTATGATAGCCATTGTGATATTGACATATTGATCATATCCTGTCCTTCCCTTGCTTTAAACCACTCAGCAAATAAGAATGTGTTCTGAATACATACGAGGTGTCCCAAATTCCTTGGCCGTCAGAGCTGTTCTGGCACAGCCCTGCTTCTTCTTCCTCTCAGCCTTCATGTCCCACCATCCAGCCCCCTTTGCCTGCCTCATGCTTCAAATATAGGAAGATTGTTTCTGCCTGGGAGCTTTTCTCTCCCAATTCTCTGCCAGGTGCATAACTGGCCTATGACAAGCTCCTTAGGACCTGGTCAGAGAGGCCTTCCTTAATTATCTAGGTTAAAGTCCCCTTTCTCCTCCCTTAGCTCCTCGCTTATTTATACCTGGATTATATCTCCATTTTACATACCACTATTTTAAACTTCCTTGTTCATTTTATTTGTCTTTTCCCCTCCCTTTAATGCAATCCTTCTGGAGGGGGTACCCCAAACCCTGGCACAACTGGCACACAGTAAGCTGATTAGCGAGCACAGGAGTGAATGAATGGACAGCTGTCTTCTGCAACAGAGATGCAGTGCTGCACAGATTGAAGGTCCTGTTTTCAATTTCACAACTACTATGGGTAGAACAAACAGTATCCTCAACCATCCATTCATATCTATGCAGGTATTTCCACATTGCCTCACCATGCAGCCTAGAAGGAAGGAGGAGTGGATTGCTATAGGTTTTGTTTGTGGATAGGTTGGTGACTTCCAAACACTTAAAGGCTCCCTGGACATTGACAGTGTTACGAAAGGCGGTGACTGTCCACCTGTTGAAAGCACAGGAGCACTGATGCTTGTTAACTGAACTTCTCTACCCTGGGAACCCTGTCCAGTGTTTGTATCCTATTATCTCATTGAATCTTATATTCTTGGGGTATTAGTCTCCCAAAATTACAAATGACTAGTACCACAGGAAACCAAACAATTAGAAAACATCATACACTACCAGGCATGCTAATGAATGTCTTTAATCCCAGCACTTGGGAGGCAGAGGTAGGAGGATCATTATGAGTTCATGGCCACCCTTAGACTACATAACTGGATTCCAGGTCAGCCTGTGCTAGAGTGAGACCCTACCTCTATAAACAAAGAAAGGAAGAAAGGAAGGAAAGAAGGAGAGAGGGAGGGGGAGGGATGGAGGGAGGGAAGGAAGAAAGAAAGAAGAAAGCAAGCAAGCAAGCAAGCAAGCAAGAAAGAAAGAAAGAAGATATCATAAACTTGTAAATGACAGAGATTTCAAAGACTGCCTTTTCTCTATTGCATACTGAAAGTTTGAGAATTAAGCCTTATTCTTCAAGTTGTAATATCAGCCTGGTGAGCCAATAATTGAATCTCAGGTGGCAGCAATCCAGAACTACTCAAGCTGCTCCTTCTTTTGAAAGATTCCAACGTATTTTACTGCTATCACGATGAAGTGACCTCACTGAGGAATTAGAATGTCCATTTTTAAAATGCCTCAGGGGCTAAAGAGATTGCCCAGTGGTTATAGGTGCTTGCATGCAAAGCCTGATGGCCTGGGTTTGATTCCCTAGTACTCACGCAAAGCCACATGTACAAAGTGGTAAATGCTTCTGCAGTATGTTTGCAGTAGCGGGAGACCCTGATGAGCTACCGCTCCCACCTTTGTGTGCAAACAAATATTTTTTGTCTTTGTTTTAAAAACTAAGATGAGTATTTTCTGTATCTTATACATTTTCCCATCCTCAATGAACATTCTCTAATACCTTCTTTGTGCTACGTACTCACTAGAGTCTAGGAATGATGGTATCCCAAGACAGACACTATGTTCTTGAGGTTTTGTTTTGAAGGGATGAGGCTACATTCAATTCTTTGCCACTTACACCATCGAATTCTAGTTCCTTAGCTCCTTAATTGCAATTCAGTTTGTGTGCGTGCGCGCGCGCGTGCGTGCGTGTGTGTGTGTGTGTGTAACACTGAATTCAACCTTGGATACTTGGATATCATTCTTATCAGGCATTATGGCCACAGCAGTTATTTTCTCATTGCCAGGACAAAATGCCTGACCAGAGGAGCTTATTAAAGGAAGCAGTTTATTTCAGTTTTGAGCGGAAGTGTCATCATAGTGGAGAAAACGTGGTGGGAGAAGACAACGCACATCACATCATCACATCATCGCTTTCCATCCCAGCTCTGCAGCTCTCCCTGAGTAACTGTAGTGTCTTTCAGAAGTGATGGAACAATTTTCTTTAAGGTGTCTTTTGACTCAGCTGTGCCCTGTGAGGTGTAGCTGGGGTAGGCATTGGTAGGTGCCTGCCCAATAGTCATATTTTCTCCCTTTGTAACAGAATCTCAGTTTGGTCAGAACTCAATGTCTGTCTCTTAGGATGAACCACATGAAATAGCTTGTTTGTTGACTTGAAACACTCAATTTCATATGGCTCACTCTAAAACAATCTCCCTTCTTTATATGTATTGTGCTAGGGACAGACAGCAAGGAGTCCTTTTGGTCAATGAGACATTGGGGATGGCATTGTGGAAGTGCCCTTTCCTAAATGAGAAGACAAAAATCCATCTATTCTTTCAAGAATACCACTGTGATGCCTAGAGGAGCAACTGGTATAACTGTATGGGTGAAAGATACACAGTGGAGATGTGCACAGAGAGCTAGGAGGATGATTTCCTTGGCAAGTAAACCTGCTTTAGCTACAGATTAGCAGGGTTTTATTTCGCTTACAGCTGATTGAAACCCTTCCTGATGCCATTAATTTCTTTCACCAGTGTCATTCTCTCTTCATTTCTTCTCTTGATAAACATCCCGTTCCATTACATTCCAAGACTACCTGGACTTCCTCTTGACTCAGGTGTATGAAGCCAAAACATGAGGCTGACGAATAAATCTCAGTGTGTGGCAGTCATGAGGCCTCGCCCTCAGAAGAATTACTGTTATTTATTTATTTATTTGCAAGAGGAGACAGAGGGAGAGAGGAGAGAAGGGAGAGAGAGAATGGGTGCACCAGGACTTCTAGCCACTACAAACGAACTCCAGATGCATGCACTGCCTTGTGCATATGGCTTTACTTGGGCACTGGGGAATCAAAGGTGGGTTGTTAGGCATTGCAGGCAAGCACCTTGACTGCTAGGCCATCTCTCCAGCCCTACTGTCATACCTTGAGCACATGCTACATGCCATGGATCATGCTATGTCCTTTGCAAACAAGGGCAGAAAACAAGACTTTAGAAAAATAATATCAAGACTGCAGAGATAGCCCAATGATTAAGTGTGCTTCCTGTGCAAACATGAGGGCCTGAGGAGACCTGAAACCATTCCAATATCCAGATCCCATGTAAACAGCTGGGTATAGTCACATGTGTCTGCAATCCAAGTCCCTCACAGGAAAGCAGAGACCAGGGAATCACCCAGCTCATGAAAAGCAGCAAGCTCTGGTGTCACTAAGAGACTCAAGATCAACCAAGAACAGAGGGAGACAACCTAAGTCCTGCTTTGCCACTGAAAGCAAGCACACTGCCCATCTTCTGCTGTAGGGGAGCACATGGGGTGCTAAGAGGGCACATATGTGTACATACAACACACACATGCCACATTACATGCATATGTGCACATAAGGAAAATAATAATATCAACCAGCATCCATATTTTGCAGAGAAGAGAAAAATGGAAAGAGCATAAGTAACTTGTGCAAACAACACAACACATCTAATGGGATGAAACAAGACCAGAATTCATGTCGCCTCCTTGCCACTGTACCCTGCTGCTGGGCTCCCTTCATTGTACTGTGACCAACCCTGTTGTAGGTTGCCTTCCTTTAGAGTTGTTCATTCATTTTCCTATTTTCCCCTTCCTGTAACAGCACTATTCAATATAACTTTCTGTAATGCTTGGGGTGCTTGCTTCAGTAGATCAGCCAGTAGCTATACCGCATCATTGGAGACTTAAGATATGGTTAACACTATTAAGAAACTGAATTTCAGCTGGAGAGATGGCTTAAGAGATGACTTGCCTGTGAAGCCCAAGGACCCAGGATCAAGTTCCCATAACCCACATAAGCTGGATGCATATAGTCATACATGTATCTGGAGCACAAGACAGAGGTCCTGGCATGCCCATTCTCTCTCTCTCTTTCTCTCTCTCTAAAATAAATAAATAAATAGAATATTATTAAATAAATAGAATATTTTTAAAATAACTGAATTTGAAATTTATAAAAATAAACTTTGCCTAACTTAATGTTTAATTTAGATGGAATAGCCACATGGAACATGTGTCTGTTGTATCAAGCTATGTGATAGAGTGTCACTTTAGATGACCATGACCAGATGTGGTGGTTTGACTCAGGTGTCCCCCATAAACTTAGGTGTTCTGAATGCTAGGTTCCCAGCTGATAGAGATTTGGGAATTAAAACCTCCTGGAGGCAGTATATTGTTGGGGGCAGGCTTATGATTATTATAGACAGTTTCCCCTTGCCATTGTTTGGCACACTCTTCTGTTTGCTATTGCCTACCTTATGTTGGCCAGGGGTGATATTGACCCTCTGCTCTTGCTGTCATTTCCTCTCACCATCATAGAGCTTCCCCTCTAGTCTGTAAGCCACAACAAACCCTTTTACCCACAAGTAGCTCTTGGTCAGGTGTTTTCTGCCAGCAATGTGAACCTGACTGCAACAATAGATGATGCCCTGAACTCTATAGCAACTTTTGGTGCTTGCTCTGGAAACTGCCCTGGAGAGCCCTCACATTTTCTAGGCTGGTGGTTTTCCTTATAACTATTGCTTCTAGACCTGATTAGACACCTTCCCAGGGCCGTTAATGACAACATCAGGTTTCAGTGAGTCATGTGTGTCTCTTAATGTAGAGGTCAAATATCAAAAAGTTGCTGTGGGGCTGGAGAGATGGCTTAGCAGTTAAGTGCTTGCCTGTGAAGCCTAAGGACCCTGGTTCGAGGCTCAGTTCCCCAGGCCCCACGTTAGCCAGATGCACAAGGGGGCGCACGCGTCTGGAGTTCGTTTGCAGTGGCTTGAAGCCCTGGCGCGCCCATTCTCTCTCTCTCCCTCTATCTGTCTTTCTCTCTGTGCCTGTAGCTCTCAAATAAATAAATAAAAAATGAACAAAAAAAAGTTGTTGTGAAATTATGGGAATAAACATATGGCATTTTGTGGGTAACAAAGAGGTTACGATATCATTGTTTCTTAAGCTGAGTGATATATTTGCAGAAGGGTTGAGTGTCTAAAAGCCATGGCAATAAAAAATTAAAAGTAAATGAAGTCACAAAACTTCATAATGCTTTCATATCTGAAAGCTGAATCGTGTCACCCTTATCACCTACTCTTGGCTGACTTCCAGGTCAGCCTGGGCCAGAATGAGACCCTACCACAAAAAAGGGGGAATTTAACTAAGCCATCTTTATAGGAAATACTTGAAGGAATCCTTCACACTGAAGGGAAAGAAAAGCACACACATGAGGAAACAAGAAAAAATTACACCATACTCAAATAATAGTTAAAACAAGAGAGCAAAGGGAAATAAGAAGCACTAGAAAATAAGAAGAATGGCAAGAATCAACACATAACTTGAGATAATAACTCTGAATATCAATGGCATCCATGCCCCATCCAAAATACACAGACTTGCAGACCAGATTAAAAGCTGTGGTCCTGCTGTTTATTGCATCCAAGAAACTCATCTCTCAATGAAAGGTACACAACGTCTTAGGGTGAAAGGATGGAAAATGGTGTTTCAAGCAAACAGGCCTAGGAAACAAGCAAGGGTTGCTATCCTAATATCTGACAGGATAGACTTCAAACCAACATCACTGAGGAAAGATAAAGGTCATTTTACACTGATTAAAGGAACACTCCAACAGGGGGACATTACAATCCTAAACATTTATGCACCTAACATGGGGGCTCCCAGTTTCATCAAACACTACTGGACTTAAGGTCACAGATAACATCAAACACAATTGTAGTGAGAGACTTCAATACCCCACTTTCATCAATTGACAGCTCATCCTGGCAAAAAATAAACAGAGAGACATCTGGATTAAATGATGTCATGGAGCAAATGGACCTAACAGACATCTAGAGAATATTCTATCCAAATGCTGCAGAATATACATTTTTCTCAGCAGCACATGGAACATTCTCTAAAATAGACCATATATTAGGACACAAAGAAAATCTTAACAAATACAGGAAAATTGAAATACTTTCTTGCACTCTAGCTGATCACAGTGGGATTAAACTACAAATCAACAACAAGAAAAACTCCAGAGCATACAGAAATTCATGGAGACTAAGCAGTACACTATAGAATGATGAATGAGTCATTGAAGAAATAAAAAATGAAATCAATAAATTCATGGAATCAAATGATGATGAGAATACAACATGCCACAACCTTTGGAACACAATGAAGGCAGTCCTAAGAGGGAAATTTATGGCTCTAAGTGCCTATATTAAGAAATTAGAGAGTTCACAAGTAAACAATTTACTGCTTCACCTTAGGCCTTGGAAAAAGAAGAACAAGGCAAATCAAAAAATCAGTAGATGGGAAGAAATAATAAAGATTAGAGCATAAATTAATGAAGTAGAAAGTAGAAACCAAAAAAGAATCAACGAAACAAATTCTTTTTTTTTAAAGAATGATTATCATATTTTATTTTTTTTAATTTATTTTTTTAAATTATTTATTTATTTATTTGAGAGCGACAGACAGAGAGAAAGACAGATAGAGGAAGAGAGAGAGAATGAGCGTGCCAGGGCTTCCAGCCTCTGCAAACTAACTCCAGACGCGTGCGCCCCCTTGTGCATCTGGCTAACGTGGGACCTGGGGAACCGAGCCTCGAACCGGGGTCCTTAGGCTTTACAGGCAAGCGCTTAACTGCTAAGCCATCTCTCCAGCCCCGAAACAAATTCTTTGAAAGGATAAATAAGATTGATAAACCCTTAGCAAATCTGACCAGAAGAAAGAAGGAAGAGACAAAAATTAACAAAATTACAGATGAAAAAAGCACTGTTACAGAAGACACCAAACAAATTCAGAAAATCATAAGGACAGACTTTAAGAATATACATGCCTCTAAGTTTTAAAATATAAAAGAAATGAATGATTTTCTTGATTCATATGACCTTCCAAATTTAAATTAATATAAGGCAAGCCATTTAAATAGATCTATAACAAGTATGGAATCTAAGCAGTTATAAAAAGTCTCCCAACTAAAAAAACTTCTAGGCCCAGATGGATTCACTGGTGAATTATACCAGACCTTCAGGGAAGAACTAACACCTATGCTTCTCAAACTTTTCCATAAAATAGAAAAGGATGGAATTCTACCAAAGTCCTTCTAGGAAGCCAGCATCACTCTCATACCATATACCAGACAAAGGCAGAACAAAAAAGAAAATTACAGACCAATCTCCATCATGAACATAGATGCAAAACTTCTAAACAAAATATTGGCAAACAAAATACAAGGATATATTAGAAAGATCATTCACCCCGACAAAGTATCTTTATCCCAGAGATGCAGGGATGGTTCAACATATGCAAATCAATAAATATAATACAATATACAACTGGATTGAAGTTCAAAAATAACATGCTCATCTCAATATGTACAGAAAAGGCATTTAACAAAATCTAACATCTCTTCATGGTAAAAATCCTACAGAAACTTGGAATTGAAGGAATATATCTCAACATAATAAAATCTATTTATGACAATTGTACAGTCAATACATTACTAAATGGGAAAACCTTGAAGCTTTTCCACTAAATTCAGGAATAAGACAAGGGTTCCAACTGTCCCCACTTTTACTTAATATAGTACTGGAAGTCATAGCTATATCAATAAAGCAAGATACACTCATAAAAGAGATACAAATTGGAAAGGAAGGGATAACATTATCATTATTTGCAGATGATATAATTCTATACATAAAAGACCCTAAAGACTGCACCAGAAATGTTTTAAAGCTAATAAAAACATTTAGCAATGTAGCAGGATAAAAAATAGACGCACAGAAACCAGGAGCCTTCCTACATGTGAACAAGTATGCAGAGGATGAAATCAGGGAACCTTTTTCACTCACAATTGCCTCAAAAAAACAGTACCTTGGAATAAACCTTAACCAAGGAAGTGAAGGATCTCTACAATGAGAACTTTAAAACACTCAAGAAATTGCAGAAGACACCATGAAATGGAAAGATATCTCATGTTCTTGGATTGGGAAAAATCAATATGGTGAAAAATGTTAATCTTAACCAAAAGCAACCTACACATTTAATGCAATCCCCATTAAAATTTCAATGGCATTCTTCACAGAAATGGGAAAAACATCCTAAAATTCATTTGAAAGAAAAAAAAAAAAAACCTCCAATAGCCAAAACAATTTTGAGCAACAAAATAAGGCTGGGGGTATCACCATACCTGATTTTAAGCTATATTACAAATCTATAGTAACAAAAACAGCATGGAACTGGCACAAAGACAGACACATAGATCAATGGAACAGAATAGAGGGCCCAGATGATAAACCAGGCAGCTACAGCCATCTGGTTTTTGACAAAAATGACAAAAATATTCATTGGAGAAAAAATAGCTTCTTCAACAAGTGGTGCTGGGAAAACTAGATATCTATACATAGAAGGATGAAAATAGATCCTTGTCTTTCTCCATGCACAAGAATCAAGTACAAATGGATCAAAGCCCTTAATATCAGACCCAAAAGTCTGAAACTGCTAGAGGAAAAATTAGAGGAAACCCTTCAACATATTGGCATAGGCAATGACTTTCTGAATATAACCCCAATTGCTCAGGAAATAAAACCACTAATCAACCACTGGGATCTCATGAAATTACAAAGCTTTTGTACAGCAAAGGACACTGTGAGTAGAGCAAAGAGACAACCTATCGAATGGGAGAAAACTTTGCTAGCTATATATCTGGTAGAGCATTAATATCCAGAATATACAAACAACTTGAATAACAAAACAATAAGAAATCAAGCAACCCAATTAAAAATGGGCTATGGAACTAAAATAGAGAGTTCTCATATAAACATCTTAAAAAAAGTGTTCTACATACTTAGCCGTCAGGGAAATGCAAATTAAAACTACTTTGAGATTCCATCTCACTCCTGTCATAATGGCTATCATCAAGAAAACAAATGACAATAAATGTTGGCAAGGATGTGGGAAAAGGGGAACCCTCCTACACTGTTGGTAGGAATGTAGTTTGGTAGAGCCATTGTGGAAATAAGTGTGGAGGTTCTTGAGACATCTAAAAATAGATTTACCATATGATCATGCTATAGCACTCCTAAGCACATATCCTAATGACTCTTCTCGCTACCTTAGAAATGCTTTCACATCCAAGTTAATTGCTGCTCTATTCACAATAGCTAGGAAATGGAACCAGCCTATATGTCCCTCCACAGGTGAACGGATAATAAAGATGTGGTACATTTACACAATGGAGTTCTATTCAGCAGTAAAGAAAAATGAAATTATGAAATTTTCAGGGAATTGAACAGATCTAGAAAGGATTATATTAAGTGAGGTAACCCAGGCCCAGAAAGGCAAACATCACATGCACTCTCTCATATGTGGATCCTAGATACACATGTATAGACCTGTGTGAGAGCTGGAACCAAAATTTGGTAGCAGAGGCTCGTAAGCTAGAAAATGGCCATAATGGAGTGAAGGAAGGACTTTAGGGGATGGTACTGTATGTATGTAAATTACAGGGAGTAGGATGGCTGATGTAAATCCAGGAGAAGAGATTAAGAAAAGGGCAGGGGAGGGTCAATCAAAATTCAAGATATTCTGAATAAGACATATGAAAGCTTATTTTTTTTTTTTAGATATTGGCACATCCAGAAGCCACAGATTGCTATTAGAAAGTTCAGTGCCAGGGACAGGATACCTTCCAGTGAGTTCTTGGCCAGGGAAGTCCCTGTTGCCTCCAAAGCATTATATGCTATTGCCAAGGCCCTTGGTTTCCCACAAATAATAGATGGTAAGACCCTATTGCTGAAGACTTCATGTGCTAGGGTGGCAAGGTCACTGAGAAATCAAGCTGGGGCTGAACTAAAAACCTTCTCCCTGTAGACCAGCTGACAGAAAGGTGGAAAAAGCTGTATTGCATGCAGCCCTATGGGAGACAGAAGTCGTCAGAGGTGAAAACAGTGGGCACTAGCCATAAGTTTGGCCAGACAGACCCAATGACCAAGTGGGTGCAATAGTGGCATGTCTGCTCTAGGGGAAACCAACTGTTCTCTAATTGGACTGGAGGCCTGCTCTGTGGGAGGGAATGCCTAGTACTGAAAACCTAATCAAAATCCTATGGCAAGGGAGGTCATGAGCCTTAGGGGTATAAAGCCTCTCTTGTCTGGCTAAAGCATCTATTATTCTCATCAAACTGCCTTGAAAGCACTACACTTAATGTTCATATTCATATATTAATGCTACTCTCACTTTTGGCTAGAGAAGCTTCTCTTTGCAGATGGAGGTGACCACTGGGATGAATCAAAAGTTATCATAGTGCTGAGAAGAAGTGACAGAGGAGTGCTCTGCACTGAAACATCTCTATTACACCCTCCAAGGCTCAGGGTCCATTGCACAAGGGGCAGCAGAAGGAATGTAAGGGCCAAAGGAAGGGCACCACTCCTTACAATGAAACTGTCTAGACAGAAATTGGCCTTGATATTCATGACCTCACAGTGCCTAGAAATGCCTTCATAAGACCCTTATAATAGGAGAAAAAGATGATGACATCAAAATAAAAGAGACTAATGGAGAGAAGGAGGGAATATAATGGAGAGTGGAGTTGTGAAAGGGAAAGTGGGGGAGGGGAGGGAATTGTCATGGTTTATTATCTGTAAGTATAAAAGTTGTCAATAAAAAATTAAAAGTAAATAAAGATTAAAAACTAAAATGAAATGTCTTAGGTCTTCCTCTAACATACACAGTACCTTAACAAAAGCCCCTAGTGATTCTGGATGTGTATGTGTGTGGGCCATTCTCTCAAAATATGTGTGTGTGTGTGTGTATATATATATATATATATATATATATATATATATATATATATGATGAAAAGTATGGATATAGTTTTGTAATGATATACTATATGGATAGATAGCTATAAAGGTAATTCATGAAAAGAAAGTAGAAGTTTAGAGGACCAGAATCTGCAGTTGGCAGCTTGGAGACCTCACAGGGCTAATGGGGTAAATTCCAGCCTGAGTGCAGAAGAAACATTGTCTTACTCTGCAACTTTGTTCTGTTGAGGCAGAGTGGACCCACTCTGGAGAAGGCAGTCTGCTTTCCTTTGTCTATTCATTCAGTGTTTAATTTCATCCAGAAACATCCTCAGAGACATACCCAGAATATTTAGCCAAATGTCAGGACGTCTTAGGGCCAGACAATTTAACACAAACTATTCACTATCATTTTTATATGCACATAATTTTAAGTACTTTGACCTGTGATCTTGACAATTTTCTAATACAATCATAATCAGCAGACAACCCCCTATACCTGGTTCTCAGCATTCAAATGCACTAATAGATGCCTATCCCCTCCCTCCACCGCTTCCAGTGGGATTTGCTGTAATAAGGCTCACAAAGAGAAGGGATTATCTGATCCGTTTTCTTTCTTCTCAGAACAGAAGGCTGATGCTGTGTTAATACGACAACCCAGCCACCTAAGAAGCCATTGCTTAGAGAGTAAACTACTTTCGCTGTGGCCACTGGCACTTGTAGCAATTAACTAGCCCTCTCTGAGAACCCATGTTTTCTTTTACCACATTGTGTCAAACCTGTGAAAAGGAAACAGATAATTAAATTGACCAGGATAAAGAGGATGAGGGGGCAGGTGATCACATGGACAAAGTGAAATCACTGGGAAATTAAAAGCAAACTACTTATGCAAGAGTCTGGGGTTGAGAAGGGAAGTTTTATCTAATTCTAGACAGTTGATGTCATTGTATCCAGTTCTGTGGCAGGCTGGGGAGGCCAAAGGAAAGGGGGCAGGATAAGAAGGTAGGAAGAACCCAGACCTTCTGTTTTGCATAAGGCTGAGCCTCCTGTGTGCAAGATGAGGTCAATGAGAACAAAAGGATATGTCAGAGTCTCAGCTAGGGCCATTTCCCTGCAGAGATGTTTCTTCAGTCCCAAAGAGGGACCTGCCGTGAATTTAAACCTCTAGCATTCTTCTGTGTCTTCCCCTCCCCCAGTCAGAGGTTCTGTGGCCTCCCAAGCCCACCCTCAGCACTGGTGACGCCTTGCAGACTTCCAGCTCATCTGTTTTCAGGAATGGGAGGGGGTGGGGACCATTGATACACACCAGTATCCTGTGGCCTATTATTTCCTGCCTGCCCTGGCTCTCCTCCAAGACTTGACATGACAGGTGGATGAAGCTCACCAGAAAGCATCGCAAAGGGCCAGTTTTCCAGGAATATTGCTGCTAGCTAGATTCATGAACTAGGCTAAATCTCCACCACCCTGGCTGAATGAAGAGGAGGCTGAATGGGGCAGGAAGTTTTTTTCTATTTTTCCCTCTCTGTTTCCAGCCTGAATCCTGCAATTGTTTTAATTGGAATGAGCAACTCCCTGTCCAAGCATCAGGGTTTCCAAGTGCTTCCAATGCCTAAATAAGAAACAAAGGTAATTTACTTATATCTTTAATACCAAACTAGTAGCCCACCATTGAGTACTGGAGAGGAAGTTAGTCTACATCATTGTGGATCATACGATTAAAGTACCTTATGGGCCTCAGCCTACTTTAGGCCCAATGATTAGGTAAGCTAGGATGGAAGGAAGAGATGAGAAAGCAAACAAAATTGCAGTCATCTAGAATCATTTAGCGAGCCAGGTTAAATTGAGAGGTGGATAGATGAAGAAAGAGAGAGAACCTATTTCACTTGAACTGGGGGTTTGGAGATTATAAGATTGCCTGATCATCCAAATGTGTATGACAGTTTTTCCCCAGGTAAAATAGCAAGTTACTAGAACAAACTATTAGGCAATTCTTTCTTGTCTACTCCTTTGGGTTGAGTAGTTTAAAGTAACCTGAATCCATCATCAATGACATGTACTGAAAGGCAAGGAATGTAGAAATAAGGGTGTTCACACCCTCTTGGGCTCACAAGTAAGAAAGACAGACATGCAAATACAGTGTGTGGAGGTTTGATTCAGGTGGCCCCCATAAACTTAGGTGTTCTGAATGCTAGATTCCCAGCTGATAGAGATTTGGAAATTAACACCTCCTGGAGGTAGTGTACTGTTGGGGGCAGGCTTATGGGTGTTATAGCCAGTTTCCCCTTGCCACTGTTTGGCACACTCTCCTGTTTGCTTTTGCCAACCTTATGTTGGCCAGGGGGTGATGTCCATTCTCTGTTCATGCCATCATTTTTCAGTGACATTGTGAAGCTTCCTATCGAGTCTGTAAGCCAAAATAAACATCTTTTTGCCCCACAAGCTGCTCTTAGTTGGGTGATTTCTACCAGCAATGCAAACCTGACTGCAACAATAAAGTGGTACCAAGGAGTGGGATTGCTGCTAGACACCACCTGACTGTGTGGCTTTGGCCTTTTGGAGCTGATTTTCAAAAGGAATGTGAAAGGATTTGAAACCTCAGCCTAAGAGATGCCTTGCAGTGCTGTAAATACAGCTTGATGGATTATTCTGGTCAGAGTTGAGACTTGAATGCAGTAAGAACTATGGACATTTATAAGGGTGAGAAAGAGCTTTGCTTGGACTGGGCTAGAAGCAGTTTGAGAAGCTTATTGTTATGCCCATGTCCTGAGAAGTTGTGCAGGGTTGCATTGCATAGAAATGGAATGGTGTGAGCGGAGGAATATGGCACAGAAACACATGAAATATTTGGGCCTAAACTGCTGCCCATTCACCTGCAAATTGTTTGAGAGATTACAACCATTGAAATTGGACCAGCTGACCTGCACTGGGGCAACAGGAAGAATGTAGACACTTTTGAAGGGCTCTGGGTGCTCAAGGAGCGTCTTGTTCTTCAAAGTCTGCTTTATTCCCCCTTGGATTAGCAAATTGGCACACTAAATGATATTGTGTAGTATACAAAATGCAGGAAAGAGAGGGTCATTGAGTTTGCAATGCAGTCTTGTGTTTTGGAAATGGTCATGGGCAGTGTGAAGCAGGTTTTCCTGTGTGGAGACCCAATGGAGCTGTGAAGATTGGATATGGATTGCAGTGGAGGTCCAGTGGAGATGCCAGGACCACAAGATGGCTGCTGAGGAAAGCTGCCAGCTCTGATGAAATTTTCCAGGACTGTGAGTAGCCTAGCTGGAGGGGCGGAATTGAACTCTAGAGACTTGTTGTTGGTTTGAATTATTGGACTTGGAGCTAGAGTTTGATGTTTGCCCTGTTTAAATTCTGTATTTGTTGAATATTTCTTTGCTATAGCCAATGCCACATTTTGTAGTGTGAATATTTATTCTGTGCCATTTTGGGTTTGGGGGAGGATTTTTTTTGGTATTATGGCTCAGTTAAAAGATCTTGGTTTCAGCTGGGGTCCTTTTGAGGTATGATGGGGTGGCTCTCTCCTTAGGATCTGTGTCTATCTGAAAAAGAGAAGCAATTCTCCAATGGAGAATAAAGGTAGCACCAGACAAATGAGATAACCATTAATTTTTTGTAGAAAATTTAATAAGTGTAGAGGCTCCAAACACCTCATCACTGAAGCAGACCCACAATGAACCCAACACGGCTAAGGGAAATTTTGCAAAAGAGGGGGCAGAAATAATGTCAGAGCCACATATTGGATCATGTTACACAGAGACATTTCTCCTACCCATAACTGTGGGCTAACTCCACAATGCCTGACCCATATACCTCAACAAGGAGGGGCCAGGGGGAGGGGTAGGATATGGACAAGCCTAACAATGGTACCAACTTGACTGTATTCACTAAGTACAAAACTAAATAATACAAAAAAAAAAAGAAATACCCAAATAGAATATGGAAATATAACACTATTTTAATTCAAATTGAAAAACAGCGCTGGAGAGATGGCTTAGCAGTTAAGTGCTTGCCTGTGAAGCCTGAGGACACTGGTTCGAGGCTCGATCCTCCAGGACCCACATTAGCCAAATGCACAAGAGGGCACACGTGTCTGGAGTTTGGTTTGCAGTGGCTGGAGGCCCTGGCGTGCCCATTCTCTCTCTCTATCTGCCTCTTTCTCTCTCTCTCTGTAGTTCTCAAATAAGTAAAAATAAACAAAAAAAATTAAAAAAAAAAGAAAAACAAAGATCTTGGACTATGGGGGATATTTGAACATCATTGGAATTGATAAAAACTATGGGACTTTTAAAGTTGGACTGAATGCATTGTATTTTACATCATGTATGGTTATCAGCTTATGGGGGCCAAGGGTGGAATGTGGTGGTTTGATTCAGGTGTCCCCATAAACTTAGATGTTTTGAATGCTAGGTTCCCAGCTGATGGAGATTTGGAAATTAACACCTCCTGGAGGAAGTGTATTGATGGGGGCAGGCTTGTGGGTGTTATAGCTAATTCCCCTTGCCAGTGTTTGGCACACTCTCCTGGTCCCCTTATGTTGCCCAGGGGGTGATGTCCACCTTCTGCTCATGTTGTCGTTTTTCCTGCCATCATGGAGCTTCCCCCTCAAGCCTGTAAGCAAAAATAAACCTTTTTTTTCCCCACAAGCTGCTCTTGGTTAGGTGATTTCTACCAGTAATGCACACCTGGCTGCAACACAGTGTATGATAATCTACCCGATGACGATTGACAGAGAGGTATGTGGAAGTAACTGTGTCAACCCAGAGGAAGGAGACACAGGAAGAGACAGCAATGCTGGGGAAGTAAAGATTATACTTGCCACAATTCTGAGTAAGCCAGAAGGCAGCTGGTCTGATCCCCCAGATTTTAAGCAGTAAATCTGATAATGGAACTGGAATTGTGGCTTTGGGTACAATGATAATCTGTCAGGCCAGGGCCAACATGAACTTTATCCGAGGATTTTGTTGTATGATAAGTAATGACCAACTGTTACTACTGCCATCTCAGACACAGCTGGATGGGCATTTCCAGATGTCCTTACAAAGTGCCCAGGCATCATCATGCCTGCTGAGGAAGCCAGTGTCTGACTCCACACAGATGTCCTTAAGAATGTGGAGGGAAGTTATGTGGAGACAGGGATATGCCATCCAAAGTTGAGACTAGTATTGAAGTAAGTTATTTTCACTTTGCCTGCATGGTTACATAGTAAGTATATCTTCTCCATATTTTATCAATGGTGCAAAGGGATGAACCAGAACACAGGAAGAAAAAAAAAAAACAAAAAACTATCACCTAGCCCAAACCACTTTCATCCCACCCACGGGTAGAGAGAGGGTAGTTGCCTGTATTTGAGATTAATAAAACTCTCTGACTATCTCTGAGCAAACTTTAGAAGAAATGAGCAAAAGGACTGACTCAGCTCTACATAGATTAAATGCCCTCCTCATGGTGAGAGGGTCTTTATGTTCTGTAGAAGAACATTTTAGGGCTGGGGAGATTGCTCAATGGGTAAAGGCACTTACTTGCAAAGTCTGACTGCATAGGTTTGAGGATTAGATTCCCAGTTCCCACAGAAAACAAGATGCACATAGTGGTACATGCATCTGGAGTTCATTTGTGCCCAGCATGGAGAGAGACAGGGGAAAGAGAATGAGCCTGCTAGGGGCCATAGCCACTGCAAGTGAACCCCTGACACATGTGCCACTTTGTGCATCTGGCTTTACGTGGGTAGTGGGGAATTTAACTTGGGTTATTAGGCTTTGCAGGCAAGTGCCTTAACCACTGAGCCATCACTCCATCACTAATGTTCATTCATTTTTTAAAAAATGTTTTACTTATTTATTTGCAAGCAGAAAGAGAGAAAAAAGAGACATAAAATAGAGAAAATTAGGTGTCAAGGCCTCCAGCCTCAGCAAATGAACTCCAGATGTGTTCAAATCTGTACATATGGCTTTTCATGGGTAGTAGGGAATCAGACTCAGGTCATTAGGCTTTATAGGCAAGTGCCTTAGCCTCTGAGCCATCTCTCTAGTCCCTAGTGTTCATTCTTGATGGAAGGAGAATATTTGCATGTGTGTACCTTTGAACCAAAAATCTATTTGCTCTGAAAGTTGGGAAAAAGGGGAAGTATATCTGGATGTCAGAGTGATAAAGCTTTATAAAAATGTATCCTGGTAAAATACTGAAGTCGGCCTCTGATTGTCTTGCCAAAGCCCCTATCTACTCCCTTCCCTGCTCTCCCTGTCTCTCCTGGGTATGGTCCTAAGGGGAATAAATGAGATTTAGGAAATTGTTCTAAATTATTTTTCTCTAGCAACGATGCATGCGACACTTTGTGCATCTGACTGTATGTTGGCACTAGGGAATCAGGAATCAAAGTCAGGCCCTCATGCTTTGCAAGCAAAAGTGCTTTTAGCTGCTGAGCCATCTCCCCAGCCCAATAACATTATCTTAACAGTAATGATAGTTCAGGAATCTTGATAGGAATAAAGATAAGACCATGGGTGATTTTTTTTTTTCTTTTTCTTCTTTTCACAGATAGCATCAATCTCTCATTACTTTCATCTCCCCAAATGCTTACAACATTTTCAATTGCTACTGGTACCATGGGAGGGGAGAATAGGGAAGCCACTGGACTCTACGTATTTAATAAGGAAGAGTTTCAGTAGCCATATGACAAAGGCTTACGTGAATGAGGGTGAGAGTGAAAGAATACTATCTCTGTAACTAATAAATATTATTCAGTATACTCAGCTAAAATTACAAAAATAAATGTGAGTTATGACTTGTGATAGAAATGAGTGTGTACTCTCCTCATTCTACTGTTCAATTTCATAATTTATTTTCTGATTCAGAATTAATTCTACTTCCTGGAGAAATGAGTATGAACTTATGCTTAAGGTTTGGTGTGAGCTTAAGAGAGGACAGGGATGCCTGAAGGAACGTAGCACACTGAGGAATGGCGGAAGTTCGGAGTGAGGGAAGGACAACAGTGAGAAGTAGAGCTGGAGACCAGAGTCCTATCTGACACGTTCAGGGATGTGCCCTCTCTCACATCACCCATGGCTTGCACACGCATCCTATCAATAAAACGTTTTCAGCTGTCCTCAAAGACATGCACACTTACTTGTGGATCACAAATAGTATTCATTGATCCATATATGAAATAGTAACTATATTAACTTCATATTTAAGGAAAAAATAATAAAAATTCTTCAAACAGTTGCCTTTTCTGTCTATAGATTTCCATGTCTGAGGATACAACCAAGGGTTGATTAAAAATGTCTGGAAAAGTTTTTCATCTAAACTCAACATTTTTGTCACTATTGCCTAAATAGTATAATATTACAACTATATACCTTGCACTTGAATTATGTTAGGAAACATAAGTAATGTGGAGATGATTTGAAGTACACAGGTAGATGTGAGGAGTGTGCCATTTCATACAGTGGAGGTCTTAGAAGGCCTGACGACATAGTATTCCTATGCTCCAAAGGACTGTCTTGTACCAGGTCAATCTGATATTGCTAGAACCATTTCTTAAAAGGAAAGGACAGACTTCCCATCTTGTAGAACTTGACCTGCAATGTGCATGAAGGACTGGAACAGAACCCTTTGAGATTTTATGTATGAAAATTTCATAGTCCCCAATGAATTCATGATGGCTCCAAATGTCCCCCAAAGACTAAACATTTAGTGCCCCCAGATGGAAATACTTGATAATTCATACCTCCTTCATCCGTGACAAAAACATTAAAGTTAGTCCAGGTAAGGTTTTACATTTAACAAATAAGGAAATTATTAACTGTTACATATTCTTAATAAATAATAAGATGGCATAATGGTTAATGATTATATAAATTAAAGGAAATATAGGCATCAAGAGGATAGGCTAAATGATTCTAAAAATATATAAGCAGCAAAATGCAGACTACAGGGAATTCTACAAGAAAACCAGTCCATTTTCTCAACAATAATAAGAAGCAAAAGGGGAAGGAGAGGACTGGAGAAATGGCTCAGCAATTAAGGTACTTACCTGCAAACCCTAATGACATGAATTTGATTCCCCAGTACCCATGTTGAGCCAGATACACAAAGTGGCACATGTGTCTGGAGTTCATTTGCAGATGCTAGAGGCCTTGGCATGCCCATTCTCTCTCTTTCTATCTGTCTTTCTCCTCTCTCTTTCTGTCCTTGCAAATGAAATAAAATAAAATAAATTTCTTTACAAAAAAACAAGAAGCAAGGCTGGAGAGATGGCTTAGATGTTAAGATGCTTGCCTGTGAAGCCAAAGGACCCACATTCAATTCCCCTGGACCCATGTAAGCCAGGTGCACAAGGTAGCACATGCATCTGGAGTTTGTTTGCAGTGGCTGGAGGTCCTGGTGCACTCATTCTCTCTCTCTCTATCTCTCTCTTTCTCTCTCTCTCTCTTCCTCTTTCTGTGTGTCTCTCTCTCAAATAAATAAAAATAAAACAAAGGAAAAAGAAAAAAAAATTAAAAGAAGCAAAGGGGGAAGTGAGGTCATGGAGAAGGTTAGGCAGACAATATATTTATCAGCACATTATAATATAGAGAAGTCATTTTGTCTTTTTTATTATTTATTTGCAAGGAGAGAGACAGAGAAAGAGAAAGAGAGAGAATGGGCATGCCAGGGTCTCTACCCACTGCAAACAAAAACTCTAGATACATGCATCATTTTGTTCATCTTCCTTAATATGGGTACCAGGAAATCGAACCTGTGTTGTTAGGCTTTGCAGAAAAGTGCCTTAACCATTTAGCAATCCCTCCAGTCCATCATTTTGTCTTTGATTTTAAAAAATGGTGACGCAGATTGGCCACCATCATGAAAACAAATGGTCATAAATGTTGGCGGGGATGTGGAAAAAGAGGAACCCTTCTACACTGCTGGTGGGAATGCAATCTGGTCCAGCCATTGTGGAAATCAGTGTGGAGGTTCCTAAAACAGCTAAAGATTAATCTACCATATGACCTGGCTATAGCACTCCTAGGCATATATCCAAAGGACTCATCTCATTTCCTTAGAAGTACGTGCTCAACCATGTTTATTGCTGCTCAATTTATAATAGCTGGGAAATGGAACCAGCCTAGATGTCCCTCAACTGATGAGTGGATAATGAAGATGTGGCACATTTATACAATGGAGTTCTACTCAGTGGTAAAGAAAAAGGAAGTTATGAAATTTGCAGAAAAATGGATGGACCTGGAAAGGATTATACTAAATGAGGCAACCCAGGCCCAGAAAGCCAAGCGCCACATGTTCTCCCTCATATGTGGATCCTAGCTACAGATGATTGGGCTTCTGTGTGAGAAGGAAAATACTTAGTAGCAGATGCCAGTAAGTTAAAAAGGAGATATAAAGGGAAGAAAAATACTTAGTAGCAGAGGCAAGTAAGTTAAAAAGGAGATATAAAGGGAAGAGAAAGGAAGGGAAGAGGGTACTTAATAGGTTGGTATTGTATATATGTAAGTACAATGATTGAGATGGGGAGGTAATAGGATGGAGAATGGAATTTCAAAGGGGAAAGTGTTGGGGGGAGGGAGGGAATTACCATGGGATATTATTTTATAATCATGGAAAATGTTAATAAAAATTTAAAAATTAAAAAATAAATAAAAAATAAAAAAGAGGCAAAAAAAAAAATGGTGACACAACTGCCCAGGGGTGTGATGGTAGACATTGATAATGTACTGTAATTACCAAAAAAAGGTAGAACCAAGAATTTTGAGTGTTTGAAATGGTGAATTTTGAGTACATGAATATGCTTATTTTAATTTGGACATTTCAAAAGTGTAACATGTATTAAAAGATCACATAATTCCCCAGTGTGCAATTTAGTGCACCAGTTAAAAATCTATGAATTAACAAAAGTTGTGAGACAGCCTGGGAAATGTGAACACTGGCTAGATATTTTTAAATATTTTATTTTTAATTATTTATTTATTTGACAAAGAAAGAGGGAGAGAGAGAGGGAGAGAAAGAATGTGCACACCAGGACCTCCAGCCACTGCAAATGAACTCCAGATGCATGTGCCCCCTTGTGCATCTGGCTAACATGGGTTCTGAGGAATCAAACCTGGGTCCTTTGGCTTTGCAGGCAAATGACTTACCACTAAGCTATTGCTCCAGCCCTAGATATTTGATACAAAATAAAACTTGGCAATTTTAAAGCTATAGTATACTAGTTATTGGAGTTTTAAAGTTTTTCATTCAGAGATACACAGTATAATATTTGAAGATGAGTAGAATCTGGGATTGACTGTAAAATACTCAGAGTTAAGGATAGTAATCAAATAAGACTGGCTATATACTGGATTAGCAAAGATAAATAAGGGATTCATAGTAACTCATTTTATTTTAGAAATACAATGTGCTTGAAAAATATCCAAAAGGCAGGAAATTAAAATTCAGATTCCTAAGTTTAACCTCCTAGAAATCCTGACACCTTTAATTTAAGGAGAAAATATAAAATCTAAATTTTTTAACAAATGCCCTAGGAATTTTGAAATTAGGTGTGCATAGACTGCAATTTTAAAATATTAGAGTAGGCAGTGCAATGATTGGCATGGAAGATACCAGGCAGAAGAAGTAGACAGCAACTTTAACAGGGAAGCCTTTGTGATAAATATCTACTAATTCTTTCATTGATTGTTCAGAAATAATTGCTCAAATCTTAGTAGAATTTGTATCTAAAAAGTATTTATCAAATTGCCTGTTAAGTCCTAGAATCATCCTCATTCCCAAATATCACCTACCTCCCACCAATATGAGCAGCATCCATTTTCCTGACCACGTTCCCCCTGTGGTCATATTCTTTATTACCCTTTTCTCATTCCTGAAGGAATGCTCTTCTCTTCAGTTTCAGCCAGTGAAATGCCACCTCTGATTCATGTCCTGCCCAATACTTTTTTCCAAGAAGTCTCTCGGGAGTTATTCCTCAACTCCATTCATATCAGATATTTCCCTACTCTTCAGCTTCATAACATTCTACACATAATGTTTTGGTCACTCATATTAGGTTTTCTTTTCTTGTATTTTTGAATTGCAGCATCATAGCACTATGTATAAATATAAATACACACACACACACACACACACACACACACACACCCCTATATGGCTTGAGTCCTGTTATGTGCCTAACTTCTTGAGTCTTGGTGAGCACTTATTATTTAACTTCTCGGGCATTTTGAATAGTACTTTGCATATAACAGTGGCTTAAAAATATCTGTTGCAGGCTAGAGAGATGGCTCAGCAATTAAGGCTCTTGACTGAGAAGCCTAAAGACCTGGGTTCAATTCCTCAGTACCCACATAATGCCAGATGCACAAAGTGGTGCATGCATTTGGAGTTTGTTTGCAACAGATAGAAGCCTTGGCGTCCCCGTTCTGTCTGTCTGTCTGTCTGTCTCTCTCTCTCTCTCTCTCTCCTTAAAAACAAATAAATAAAAATAGTTTAAAAGAATAAAAGAATAAAAGAACATCTAGCCATCTAGCTGGCACGGTGGTGCACTCCTTTAACCTCAGCACTTAGGAGGCAGAGGTAGGAGGATCACCATGAGTTCGAGGCCACCCTGAGACTACATAGTGAATTCCAGGCCAGCCTGGGCTAGAGTGAGACCCTATCTCCAAAAACAAAACAAAATACTCTACTGGATTGAATGTGTGCAAACCTGAAGCATATATAACTTAGTTTGCAAACCTAAAACACTTAGTTTTCATTTATCAAAATATAATTAAATGTACTGGGGAAAGTTAGATGTTGCAAAGGCGTAGCCCTATGATTCATCCTAACATAATTAAATAAAAATGTCTTCAGCAACTCTATAATTTATGCACTTGCTCAAATCTACATCATTTGCACATATTAAATGCAACAAAAATGAACAGCCACTGTGTGTGGAGTGTCTTTCTTGCATTGCACTTTACAGAGCAGAGGAAGTAGGGTGTTAGGCAGAGGGGCCTAGGACATAAATACATTTGGATGCTCCCTCCCAACTTTTCTTGCCCTCTGTGATTCTGCATCGGATTGGGGGAAGTAAGGAGAGAAAGGGCAACCCCCTGGGGTCTGAAGGAGGAAGCTCCCTGAAGAAGGCTTTGCTGTGGACCACACAGTCACCGAGGTAACTACAGTGGTTCTTTGGTCTCTGTGCTCTGGGGACAGCTGTAATCTCACACTACATTTCACATCTTTTCCTGGGGTCATTCAGCACCCTTCTCAATTATTGTCTCCTCTCTACTCTTGTTTCTCCGGTGCTTCTTCTCCCGCACAGTGGCAGGTCTGCTGTTTATCTGTACATAATGCACTGTCTAGCCACCAGACAGCACCACCCAGTACACTTTTACAACTAGCCCCAGCAAAGCAGCCTAGTGATGGAAATAAACAGAAACACCACAAAATGTATTCTTCTAGAGAATCTTCTCTTTACAGATGGTGGTGACCTTGGGATGACTCAGATGGCACCATAGTGCTGAGATGAAGTGACAGAGGAGTGCTCAGCACTGTAATATCTCTATTACACTTTCCAAGACTCAGGGTCCATTGAGGAGGTGGTGGCAGAAAGAATGTAAGAGCCAAAGGAAGGGTAGGACTCCTTACAACCTGCTCCTCTGGACACATATTGACCTGGATATCCATGACCTCACAGTGCCTGACACTACCTACACAAGACCATCATAATAGGAGGGAAAGATCATGACATCAAAATAAAAGAGACTGATTGAGAGGGGGAGGGGATATGATGGAGAGTGGAGTTTCAAAGGCCAAGTGTTGGGGGGCATTACCATGGGTTATTGTCTATAACTATGGAAGCTGTCAATAAAAAATATTTAATCTGTAAAAGAAAATAGCAAATGTATACAAAAAATAATAAGAAAACTAATATGAGCCTGATTTTTAGTTAGCATGAAAATCCAAGAGAAATATGCTTAAATTTTTCTTAAAATATCTGTTTGCTTAGTTGATTCTAATTTGTCTTGTATGTGTAGCATCTAGTTTCACTAACTTATTGCCAAGTCATAAATCACATTAAAGTTTGCCTTTAAATGATCCATTTCATGCTATATGGGATATTTACTCCAAAATATTCTGGTGGCAAATGGAAATTGAAGGTAGTGTGAAGTCACAGTAGGACTGGCCATGAATTGATGAATGTGAATCTGGCCACCGGTGCCCAAAAACCTCATGATACACTTACTTCCTGATATAATATGTTTTGAAATTTTCTTTAGTATTTTATTTTCTTTGAAACCTCTGTTTTGTTTTGACAACTCTATTCCCAAATATATCTAGTGAGGTTAGATTTTCTGCTGTAGACTATGGTAGTCACTTAAGGTGGGGAGAGGGCTTTGTTTCTTCCACCTTTTCTTATTGTCCTGGTAGCCCTGCCTTTTCTTGACCTAGCTCAGTGAAACAGAGTCCACCTGCCTAGTGAATCTCAAGTACCATCCATAGAGTGGCCCAAGAATCTTGGCCATGACCCTACTGAATGCTCAGACTCCTTTCGTAACCATTTAAAAATATGTCATCGTAGCCAGAGTTCCAAGTTCAAGGGTTTTATTTTCACCGGAGACTTCAAATACCACTGCTGAGCTCCAAATAGAAAGCAGGACAGTGGCTAGCTCCTGAAAATCACTGTTCTTTTCCATTTTTCTTCTGCTCCCCGCCCCGTCACCCTAACCTCCACCTCCATCCCTACATTTATTTCTCTGTTGGGAAGGGATCTATTTGTAAGCAATTACTAACTGAGGGAAGCAAAATCTTACCAGTGTTAACTACTTTGCAAGGTGTTGATAATCTAAGCTGTTTGGACATCTATGAATGACCCAGTTAAACTAACATTCCTGGTCTGGTTTCTGAGACTTTCAAGCTTTTTTCTGTTCTTTAGAGAGGGGACATACATTCAAAATCCCAGCCCAAAACCCCAGGTGTAAAGGCGAGATGCAAGTTGTCCTTCACAGAGGTCTTAGTGCCCACAGTGTGTTCCTCAAACCAAAACAAACAGGTGTCCTTGCTATTTGATCCACAAAAGCTCCATTCAAATCAAGTCTTTAGTATGTTCAGTGGATAATTCAATGCAACACCAGCCCCTGAACTGAAGAGGGACCAGGACGACTGGGTTTAGAACTGCCAGTCATTCCTCTCCTTTTGCTCAGAAAAGACATTACTTTAATCCACCTGGTCCACTGTGTATTGTGCTATGGTGTTTCCCCCTTAATTGTCAGCAAGGCAAAGGCTTTATGTTGTAAGGGGACACCCTAGCATTTTTTTTTAATGACCTTAGGCAAAGTGATAGACACTAGATCCTGGAGTCAAATGTCCCTAGTGACGCACCTTGTTCTCCCAGTGGCCCAAAAGCTTCCTGCCATGGTTAAGTTAGAACTGTGAAAGTGCTAAAATGTGCGTCTGCCTTCCTCTGATGCAAGCAAATTTTTATAGAGTCTAGTTGCAAAGGAGTCTAGCACTGTGAGTCCTGCCTCCCGGTGCCTCTCCTCTCTCTACAGAAAGGCAGCGTGCTTTGTACATGTGTCCTGCCTTGAGGCATGCAAGCTCACAGCTATGCCTTCTCCACAGTTTGGATGGCTCCAACCCTGCTGCTTTTCTCTTTTCTTCCGGGCTTATACAGCCGTATGATCGCACTAATATATGGCCGACACTATCTGAATCCTTATGAAATTTTCTCAGCAAACCAAAACAAAGCAATCCATTTTATACACAAACTCGAGATGGAAAATCATCTGTTTTCTTTTCTTTTCTTATTTTTCCTTTTCTTTTTTTCTTTTTTCTTTTTTTTTATGGGAGAGCAAAGTGCAGTTCTGTTTTTCTTTATTTTTATTTGTTGGACATAGTCCATAACCCCCACTAATCCCCATTAATAATCCCCACTGCTGGAGAACCTGAAAGTTGTAAGGATAAGATCACTATACCCAATGCTGGATGACCCATTCAATAATGTCACTGAGACCTTCCTTTTTCTTTTTTCTTTTTCTTTTTCAAGGTAGGGTCTCACTCTGGCCCATGCTGACCTGGAATTAACTATGTAGTCTCAGGGTGGCCTTGAACTCATAGCAATCCTCCTACCTCTGTCTCCCAAGTGCTGAGATTAAAGGCATGCACCACCACGTCCAGCTCTTTTTTCTTTCTTATTCATTATTATTATTATTATTATTTTGGTGTTTGGTTTTTTGATGTAGGGTTTCACTCTAACTCAGGCTGACATGGACTTCACTATATAATCTCAGGGTGGCCTTGAACTCATGGCGATCCTCCTACCTCTGCCTCCTGAGTGCTAGGATTAAAGGCATGTGCCACCATGGCTGGCTTACCAAGGCCTTTCTTAACCCCCTTGACTGCAATAGCCCCCGAACCTGCTACTCTTCAAGGTTCCTAGGCAAAGGGAATGTCTAAGAGGTGGCAGCCTCCTCGGTAGTTACATAGGGAGTTGTCTTCATTATTACTGATTCATTAATGTATCAATGCTGAATCACCACTAATATGTAATAATACCAAACCACACAAAAAGTCTGTAACTAACATGAAGGGATGGTATAACTGGCAGGGACTAGCCTGTACTCATGTAAGTGTTTGATCCAAATTAGAAGAGGTGTTGTATTCCTAGTCTATCTTGATGCCAGAGGACCTGAAATCCAAACGTGTGTCATTAATATTCAGACTGGTGAATTATCTGTATAGGTCCTTTTTTTACCATTTTTTCAGACTTATGTGTGAAGTATATTAGCCAGGCTCAGCTCAACTCAATTGCGATGTATATCTTTTAACCATTTCAACTTCCAAAACCACGTGGTTGGAATGTTGGATATGATCAGCTGCTGTTGGGTGACTTAGTGAATGAATGAATGAATGAATGATTGGAAAAACAAAACCTCGCAGTGTCAGAAGGTTGCCAGCTTTCTGGCATTGCCACATAGCTGAATTACTTATCACTTTATTATATTTAATATCTATGTCTCTTCAAGTACCACTTCAATCTTACTTCTCAACTGGCATGCATTCTTTCTTTTCCCTCTCTGCTTCTTCCTCTTTCTTCCTTCTGTTCCTTTTTTGCTGACCTCTAACTCATAATCCTCCTGCCTCGGTCTCTTCAGTGCTGGGGTAAAAGACACGCACCACCCGGTCTGGCTTCAATCTCTGTTCTTTGAAAGTTCATTCAAAGAACACAGTTCATTCATTGTTGCTCCACATAATAACTCAAACACTGGAAATCTCTAAAGAGAAACTATCTCCTCATCCTGGAAGTAATGCCAGCCTGATATAAACACTCTCAGCCTTTGACCATGTGCTCTTGGTTTAAACACATTCAAATACATTCCCAATTTTTTTTTTTTTTGGTTTTTTGAGGTAAGGTCTCACTCTGGCTCAGGCTGACCTGGAATTTGCCATGGAGTCTCAGGGTGGCCTCGAACTCTTGGTGATCCTCCTACCTCTGTCTCCCGAGTGCTGGGATTAAAGGCGTGCGCCACCACGCCCAGCCTACATTCCCAATTTATGAGTAGACTGCATGACAAATCTGTTTTCAGCCCATTTTTTACACAGGATACTATAGACACTCTTAAAAATTAAAATTAGTACAGACTGAAGTACCTCGTCTACTTTTCCTCCTTCATGATATCCATAATATAGAGGCATCGGGATTCTCAGAGACAATCTCATATTAGCCTTTACAATTTAAGTCTTTCCATAGGATTTCTTTGGGGACTCTGGTAGCAGCATGAGGCCCCCTAGTGGCAGGAAATGATTTATGTTTTGTTTTTTTTTTTAAACTATTAAATAGAAATTTTGAATGGATACATCATGTGTTGGTTGCCATCATTATCCTCCTCCCTGCCCAACTCTACTGAAGGCCCCCCTTAGTGGGATTACTGGTGTTCACTCTGGAACTTGGGGCTATGATTTGTGAGACTAGCAGTCAGTCATGGGGGTGGAGGGAATGTCTGGATATTCCCTCCACCCTGTGGTTCTTACATTCTTTCACCCCGGAAGCATTTTGAAAGGCAGTAGGAACGACAGAGCACGGATGATCATTTCTTGCCTAGATCTACCTACAATTGAGTCTAAACAACTCACTTTCTGCCTTTTCCTTCTTTAGTTCATTTGGAACCATAATTAAGTCCGTGCTGAGTTGCTTATTTGTGCAAAACAACACACTGGCCATCACACTGGATTGAAAAAAAAAAAGACACAGCATGTGGTTTATTCTTCAAGATACTTATAAGGACCCTGGAGGAAGAAAAACCTTTAAGTCATCATCATGATCGAAACTGAGAAGGTGCCATTCGGGACTCAATAAAGAATGGCTGAAGAATGAGCAGGCGCTTACCGACCGAAGCCAAGGCTTCCAGGAGGAGGTGAGCTAGAGCCTGAGGCTGGTGAGAAGCTGGATGAGGAAGAAAGGCATTATCATTCCAGTGGAGAGAAAAGTTATGACCAACGTGAATGCAGGCAATGCAGAGCCTGGTGAAGAAGGCTGTTAAAGTCTAGTCTTGCTCATTTTGAAGGAGACTTGGAAGTGGAGTGAACACTGACTCATGTGCGGAGCTGACTGGAGGACCCTGAGCCTTCTCTGAGAAGTCTCTTTATAAAGCAATGGGAGTCAGGCAGGCGTGGTGGCCCACACCCTTAATCCCAGTACTCAGGAGGCAGAGGTAGGAGGATTGCTGTGAGTCTGAGGCCACCCTGAGACTACATAATGAATTAATTCTAGGTCAGTCTGGGCTAGAGCAAGACCCTACCTTGAAAAACCAAAAGAAGAAAAGAAAAGCAATGAGGAAGGCTTGACACTACCTTTGATCAGAAAGGAGACACATCCACACCGCTGGGGCGCCTGCACTGTCAGGAGTACAGTTCACTCACTTTCAGCTGGTGGTGAAAACCTTGCACATGCTCCCCTCTGCCCTCCAAACGCATTCAGCTGTTTCCAATTACCAAGGTGACCAGGGATGAAGGAGCAGAGGCTCCTGTCATAGTTAATGCAAGCCCTCAACTGAATGCCTTTCCAGGAATATTTGTTTTTATCCTTTTCTACTAGTTTTAATACTTCATGCCTAACTATTTTTCTGCTCTGGTTTAATGTCATTTAAACTATACAAATGAGAACTAATTCTGGCTGGACTTAAGGGTTAGGACAGCTTAATGCCCCCAGGAGAATGTGAATACTAACCTTATTTTCATGGGATTACAACCAACTGACTAGCAGGCTATAGAACTACAAAATACCTGGCATATAGGTAACACTCAGAAAACATGTGTAAAGCAAATAATTTCTGATCCCCAACTACTACTTATTTCTTAATGGAATAGAAAATCTTTAGAATATTGAAGTGTAGTGAATACTATTCTTCAGAGGTAGTGAAAAAAAAAAACAGGAAATAAGAATAAAAATCTTCCCTAAAGTTAAAAATAAGCAACATGTCCATTTGAGATAAATATAATTGAAACCTGGCAACTGTGGCAAAAATAAATTTTAAAAAGTAGACAGGGCTAGAGATATGGCTTAGCAGTTAAAGCCCTTGCCTGTGAAGTCCAAGGACCTAGGTTTGATTCCCCAGTACCCAAGAGAGCCAAAGGCATATGGTGGCGCATACAGCTGGAGTTCATTTGCAGTGGCAAGAGGCCCCGGTGTGTCCATATTCTCTCTCTCTCTCTCTCTCTCTCTCTCTCTCTCTCTCTCTCTCTCTCTCTCCCTTCTCTCTCTCATAAATAAATATTTTTTAAAGGTGGACAGTTGAGATTGAAAACAAAAATAGGACAGAAACAACAATTTAAGAAGTTTGAGCAGCAATGAGTATTTATTATTTTGAATGAAATGTACATTAAATCTTTGTATAAAAATTGTCAAAAGTGCTATGCGGGTTATTAAAATATTAATTTAACCCCCAATGTCATTTATTAGCTATGTCTTTCACCTAAAACCATCCAATGTTAAAATATATATAAAAAAAATTAGTCTGTTCTTCCAGATAAAGTACCACCAGTGATGAGTTACTGAAAGTGTAAAACAAAGAGGGATGTCAGAAAATCAGCTTATTGACCAACGGTTATCACAGAACTTCATACATACTTGCAAATGCCAAGCCCACACAGGGCTTGGGCAGAGCATGTCTACAGTTTGGCTCCTCAGAGCATTCTCTCCAGGGTTACTTCTCCTGGAGCCTGGTGGGTGAGGACCATCATTTTCTCGTCATTCCGTAGTGGCTTTCCAAGGTGACCCAAATGTTACCTATTTCTGTTTCTCTCCTCTAGCCCCCAAAACGTTTAACAAAAAGAGACAGTTGATGCCACTGTCTCAGAAATAGCCCTTAAGATTAAGTTTGTCATTAAAGGAGACATTCACAAAGAAGACATTAACAGAAAACAGGTTAATCCTCACCAAGGAGGACTCCCCGCTCCCTTCCTCCCACTTTCCTATTTCTAGCCCAGTCCTTCCTGCCCTGGTTCTGCGTGAATCAGCTAACCAAGTCAGAGCAGGTTTAGGGTTGATGTTTCCCGTTTGGTCTCATTCAGTCCTAAGCAAACAAGCTTCTCTGGTTTGCCACAAGAGCTGTCTGACTCTCACGTCTCTTGTTCTTCTTGCTTTTTTGTCTCACCTTCCAGCATAAGACACTGGAGGCTAATAGGAAAAGTCCAGATGACAGAAGGACCAGGCCGAAGATGGAGATGATGGAACCATGGGAATTGAAGCTGTAAGCCACGGCAGTGACCACGATCCCAGCAATGAAGACCACCACAGCAAAGGGGACAACGCAGCGATAGCAGGAGAGTTCAGTCCCCCCAGTGGCGGCCATCAGCTGGACCTCACTGACCAGGGGAACTGTGGTGACCACTACTTCGCCCTTGGGGCTTTTCTCCATTATCACAGGTGTGGGGGACTTTGGGGCCCCAAGGATCTCTTTGATGGGTTCTTCAGTCATTTTTTTTTTTTCCAGTGATGCTGCTCAGCTAGGTTCACAGACTATATCTGAAGAGCCTCAAGAGGGTGGAAGCTGTGGAGAAGAAGGCAGGAGACCTCAGCTAATTCAGCAGAATGGGCCTGCCAATAGAAGGCTCCAGAATCCTCTCCTTCCCAGGAGACCGGGGAACATCTCCGTCACTGATCTGTAATCTCTGATCGCTTGCATTCTTTGCCTTGCTATGCTAAAGGCAGGGGAGAGAGAAAAGCAGGAAGCATTTGACAGAGTTTGAATGTTCCCTGGTGCTCTACAACTATATATATAATATTTATACATTTTATATATTTTTATTTATACTACATATATGCATTCTTTTTATAAAAGCTTTTTGGTTTTCTCAATGTTTCTCTCTTCTCCCATCACAGTAGGACCTGAACCTTCAATCAAGACAGCCTCAGTCAAGAGGAGAATGTGCTATAAACAGTCCCAAGACCCACAGCAACTTAAACTCTGCCAGTTTTGTTGGCACAACAAGCATTCTTTCCAGGCTATCATCCACTCCACTGCTCATGAAGTCAATGTCAAGATAAGCAGTCAAGCTACAAATGATGCTCTCCTTTATCAACCAACTACTCCTGAACATGGTGCAATGTGAACCGGGCACCTTCTCATTCCCCCCTCAATGATGGATGGACAGTCAGAAAAAGGAGAAAAAAAAATCAGCATCAGTGAAGTCAGAATTTGTCATTAGAAATGTGGCAATATCCTCCGACCCATTTGAAAAGGAATATCTAAGAAAAATAAATTTCAGCAACTTTATAAGGTGTAATTTATTATATTATTATTATATTTTGCATTCCCATATACAAGCAATTAAGTTAATTAGCTGTCAGTTTGCAAATTAAACTTAAGGGATTTTGATACTAGGTATACTGGGACATGCTTACACAAATAAGCATTGTCAATGAAATTTAGCAAATTCAATGTTCTCCTAATCACTTGTACACAAAATTTTCCTCTTTGTGAACAATTTTGACGCTGGCTACTTCAGGATAAAACTCAAGACCCTTGGTCAAGTGCATCTGGCTATAACGTTTCCATGAGAACGCAGGGGTAGTCTGGTGCTCACACAAATTCTGTCACTGTGTGGGGCCGTGGAGAAGCAGTGACCGTGAATTTACAGGACACTTGAAACATTTTGATTACATTAATCCTTTGAATATATTAACTAGAAATGGAAAATAAACACAGCCCTGAATCAAACCTCAGAGGTCACTCTCTGAGCAGTCAAAGTATTAGCATTGTCTCCTTGGATGTAACGTGCAGGTAAGTTGTAACACACACAAATTAATCACTGCTGTTCAATGATATCCTAAAGATACGCTGGTCAGTTATAGGATATTTGACATTTTGTCTAATTTTAGAAAAAAATGGGGTGGGGGGCTAGAGAGATGGCTTAGCAGTTAAGGCACTTGCCTGCAAAGCCAAAGGACCTTAGTTAGATTCCCCAGCACCCACGTAAGCCAGGTGCAGAAGGTGGCACATGCATCAGGAGTTTCTTTGTAGTGTCTGGAAGCCCTGGCTCACCTCATTCTCTCTCTCACTCTCTCTCTTAATTAAAACAAAACAAAGCAAAACAAACAAAAAAACCTCTTCTCTTCCCTAGAACAAAAGCTGAAAAGCTGAAATAACCTTAATCTAAAAGCAAAAATGTGTCCCCAAATTACTCACCTCAGAGAGACACAGCCCATTACCAGAGAAGCCACTTATTTGGAAAGGAGGAATCTAATCAGCCAAGGGTGAACATTTTCTTTCAACTTCTGGGAAGGAGTCTGTCACCCGCTGGGCTCTTGATAAAATGACAGGTCATGGATTGCTTCTGCGGAGCAGAAAAGGCATAAAAATACTTGACTGTAGGTTGGAGTTTCAATTGCAGAGCTCTTCTTTCAAGCTATCTCTGCCCTCAAATGCCGCTTGTTTTCCCTCCCACTCTCTTTTTATGCCCTCCCCCTCCGGTCTGCCCCTCCCTCTTTTTTTTTTTTTCCCCCTCATTTGCCAGCAGAGTGTGAGTGTTGGCTTCCCCCAACTCTGCTCAATGGTACAATGATTCAGGATCATTGCTACACAGTCCCCAGAGACAGAAGCCACCACTTACTTTTCTATCTCTCGCAGCGTTTATTAAGCAGGCTGCTTCGAATTACTCAGTTTTTCCCCAGCCAGCCTCCAGATCTTCCTCCTGCCCACCCATCAGACATTTTCATAAGAGAATCCAAGAGAATCCCAGAGTCAGCTAAACAGAGCCAGCTGAGGGACAGAGCTGGGAGACAGACACTCCCCGAAGGCAGGGACAGCTGTGAAGTCACAGAGCAGCTGAATCCACCCTCTGTGCCAGTAAAAATCCATGTGCCTAAGTTTACCTAGGATTCTCCTTTGTCTGTGAGCGTGATGGTCACCTGCAGCTCACAGCCTTCTTGTCCAATGTCCATCCATCTAGAAAGGGGGAGGGAGGAATATCAATGCTCCTAGTGAGAAGGGAGAATCTGAGATCACCTTGATTCAAACAGGATTGCTTACTGCTCATGCTGGAAGTTAACTGTTAGCCTTACTGAAATTGTGGTCATTGTCATTGCTGACATTTTCAGAGTAGCTACTATGGCTGCAATAGAATATCAAACAATAACACACATTAATACAAATTCTCATTAGTTGGAAAATAAGGTGATGGAGGGAAAGAAATCAGACAAAGGGCACACAGGCAGAAAAAAAAAACAAAAAACAAAAAAAAACCTTGGTTTGGACACAGTCACTGTTTTTTTTTTTTTTTTGGTACTATACTGAGCGTTGAGCCCAAGGTAACATTCCTACTGGGGCTTTACCAAACAGCGACATCCCCAGCCTTCTTTTTCATTTTTATTTTGAGACAGGTTCTCACTGGATCGCCTTGCCCTTGCAGGGGAGGGGGTCCAGGAACTCACACTTTAGCACAGGTTGGCCTTGAACTTTTGATCCTCCTACGTCATTGCCCCAACTAGCTGGGATTACAGACCTGCCCCATCTGGCCTAGGTGTACCCCAGTTATGATTGGTTATGAGCTCCCCCAGGGAGCTTGTTAGGGGTAGATTTTGATTCAGTAGTTCTGTAACAAGCTGACCACCTATGCTGAAGCTGCTGTTCCTAGGCTCGTTTTAAAGAACAGGCATTTTATGTATTCAAACATATGGGGCCTGACACATCCTCTGCTCAAATAGTTCCTTTCCCACCACCATCAATGGCATGTAGGCTAACGCTTTCCTACAAGTGATTTGAGACGTTGAAGCATTGGAAAAGCATACAGAGAATCAGAGGTACTACTGGGAGACCATTATCAACTTGCCCCCCGTGTGCTGTCCACCCTCTCTTTCTTTAACTTGGGAAAATGTTGCCGACTCCTTGCAGATCGACTCAGACATTCCTCCTCTTCTGCCACTTTTCCTACAAACGCTCCTCCATCCAACCTAGCTTAGTACCCGTGCCTAGAGAGAGACCAGAGTCCTTGTACTACAAGGGAAGCCAGGGGGAGGACTTCTTCATTTCAAGAAATAACTTGGAGAAGTCCCTGAGAGCTGGCTGTGTCAGAGGGGCTCAGTAGGCTGGGGAATGGCAGGCACCTCTCCACTCTCTAGACACTGGACGGCCAGTATCTTCAGAACGTTAATGTGGGACCTAAAGGAAAGAAGCTGTCAGGAACGAGGAATGATGTCACTGGGGACATCATCAGAGCCTCAGTCCTCGTCAAACATGCCCTGAGAAGATGGGGATGTGGGGCCTGGACAACCTCAACTGGAATTTTCTGGAAAAGAACAGTCTCCCCAGCTGAAAACTCCTCCTGCACAAATCCTCTCTATTTCCTAACAAGGCTGTTTTCACTAAAAACAAAACAAATGCCCAATAAATGACCCCCAAGGCAGATGGGATCATCACAGGTTCCTGCTGAAGACCTTGCTCCCTTGTCTCCTAGGTCGAAGGTACAAGAAGTGACCTTGTGGACAGGCCAGGAGCACGCTTACCCATGGTGAGCTGAGTCCCTGAAGAGGGACAGTGATTAGAGCCATGGCCAGGTTTGCTGCCACTTCGGATGCCTTCTGCAGGCATCGGAAGTCTCAGTCACCCCTCTGCTTGCACAGTGCATGAGCATCTGCCTCTGTGTGGACACTTGTCTCCAGGTGCAAGCAGACCACTGATGTGTAGCACTGCCACATTCAAAGCAGAAAGTTTGGGGAGTCCTGGGAACCGGTGTCAGAGCTGATACTGATCACCAGCAGCTTGCACCAAGGACTGCTTCCAATGGAAATTCAAAGAGAACTCTCTTGGAGATTCCGGCCCAGACTTTCGCAAGTCCATTCCTCCTTCCATTCTCTCTGCATGGCCTTAGACATCCTAGGGATGCCCTTTAGGGAAACCTTCCGCCTAGGTGCAAAATACCATCACAATTCCTCCAGCTTTCTTCCTGCAAGCTCTCCTTTCAGGAGGGACAGGAGATCTCCCTGCTCTTTGTAAAATCATGGGGGTTTTAGGGAGACTTCCTTAAGTTTGGAGAACTTTTCTGAAAAATCTTCCAATGCATGAATGATACCGATTTTCCCACCCCTGGCCCCAATTGGCATTCAACATTTCTCTCTTAGGTCTTTCAACAAACAAGCAAGAAAAAGATCCTTACCTTTCTCAGCCAGAATCCGACTGAGACAGCTGCCAGCTCCAGCTCCAGCCCAGCAACCCAGAAGAGGGAGATGCAAATCACTGCACTAGGGACCGTACACAAAGTACTCAGCTTGGCTTAAACACCATTAAGGGACCGGAGACAGTTTTGGTGAGAAGAAATCCATTACATGCTCCTATGTTTTACTCTTATGAGAACATGATCCATGGTAATGACCGATGTGAATCCCTAATAACCGATTATTTAAGAGTGCTAAGTTAGAAAAAGAATAAGCTGCTTTGTTTTCCTCTTTATATCCTTACGCAAACATTCTTTGTCAATGTTTTCCTATTGTGACCCCTCCCCCCCCCTCACACACACCTGCACTCCCATTCTAACACCATTCCTCTAGTGGTAATCCTGGGGAGTTTTGTAGGGGGGATGGGTGGGTGCGAATGGAACTTGGAATCCTTAGAAAATATGTCTCATCATGACATGCCAGTGATGAGTAGTGGGAAGAAGATAAGGCAGTCTTAGCTGGGTGGTCCCTTGCCCTAAAGCTAGGGGAGACTGATTTACCAGTGTTCTTCATCTGAAGATGTGGGGAGAGGGCAGAGAAATGATGGCACACTGGAATGTCTCATCTCCAGCCAACTAAGGATCTCAAAGGCAAAACAAATAAGAGAGCTAAGATTAACTGTAAACTCCCCCACCCCCCAATTTAAAAAAAAAAAAAAGCGGTTCTTAATCCCAGCACTCAGGAGGCAGAGGTAGGAGGATTGCCGTGAGTTGGAGACCACCCTGAGACTACATAGTGAATTCCAGGTCAGCCTGAGCTAGAGTGAAAACCCTACCTCGAAAAAAAAATAATAATAAATAAATAAAGGAGCTCATTTTTCTTAGGAACATGACATAGCCACTTCAGTGATAGGGCATCACAGCAGAGGAAGCATGGAGGATGATGAACACCCGCCAAGGGGATGACTGCCATGTTTGCCTGCGGGCAAGGCTAAAGGTTTGGAAGTTTTCATCTTGCTGTTGAAGAGCTGGAGATTTCTCCCTTGGGAAGCCATAAGGTTCGTATTTTGGGAAGAGCACCCGCATGTGCTTTCCATTACCCGCCCATGTTAGCTTTCAACTTGCATTTGACTGGTGTGGTTCTGCTGGCTTATTTCCATTAGCTTGTGAGATGCTCACTCGGCTCCTCTCTGCTCAGTCACAGAGGACACCTCCATCGTCACCCAACCAAAGGGATTCAGGGAGACTCCTCTGGGAAGCTGGCCAGCTGGTCTCTCCTTGCTAACGCTTCTTTTTAGGGTGTGTCTGTCATTGCATTTGGGAAAGTGATCTGCACTTTTGTGTTCCTTTGGGATAACAGGCTATCATGCACCCCACCTCCACCCCCCTCACTCCAAGGCAATTTTTTTTTTTTTATGTCTAGAACATTAACTGGAAAGATCTGATAGTAATAAGAAGAACAGGGCTATGCCTTTGATATAAACATATTGTACTATTTACTGGTTAATTTCCAGAACCTTGGAACTGCCTAAGATCTACATAGGTATAGCAAGGGTGACATAGACCTCTTCTGTGCAACACCCCCCAGCCCCTCCCCCCCCACCGGGGGCCTGTTCCTTCATTCAGGATGGGCCCACCCAGTAGGCTCAGACTGAAGAGGAAAGAAACAACACATTGATATTTACTATGTATTATGCACTACGTGGACCACACCTTGGGAATCTGAGCTTGTGTTTTACTGAGGAAGACACCAGTCCTCAGCAGCGTTGAGTAATTTGGCATGATTCACTATTAAGGAAAGTTGAGCCAGGACGCAAGCCTAGGGGTGGAGGGAGGACTTATCCTCTCTTGTGCCCTGAGAACTACATTGTCTATTGTTGCTGTTTGTTTAATATTCTCTGTATGTTTCTCATTTAGCATTAGTCTCATTTGCTTGTGTGCAGGGTGATAAATTGTCGTGGTTTAGTTTTGGAAAAATACTCTGAAAAGGGGAACCCACTGCACTAGGGTTTACTCGGTTCTCTGAAAAAAGATTTAAACTGTGTGTTTCATTTCTTGCGCTTCTGAATCTTGAAACATTAAATACATATATATATATAGAGAGAGAGAGAGCGAGAGAGAGAGAGACTTTGGTGTGTTTAAGACTAAGAGTGACACAGGCTGGTATCCACAGAGTCTTTGGAAGCAGCCAGGGCAATGGGAATATTCCAGGAGACTCCTAGACTACTGTCATGAACATATTAGTGCCACCAATATTTATTGCACAGGAGTACAAAAAAATGCCAGAAATTCCCTCAATGTTTCACTGAGCAAAACAAACACTGGTGGCAAGAACAAGGTATCTGCTCTCAGAGCTGCAAGTCTGTAATAGGAAAGGAGTGGACACAACATTTGAATGCAAGCTGCTGGGAAAGACCAAGAAAGATGTAATAAATTCAGGTCTAGATGCCTGTATTGGGGATAGGAATAGGGATGGGAGTTTCATGGAGGACAGGGATTTGACAAAAGAAAAAAAAAATAAATAAACAAAGGAAGGAATGTGATTGTAGGTGAAAGAATCGTCTCTATAAAACCAAGCGTTTGAAAAGTCTAACTTTTCTGCAGAGAGTGTTGAACAGCATGCTCAGCCAAATTGTACAGAACACAGAAAATAGTCAAAGTAAAGCTGGAAATGATTCATGGTTAAATAATGACTTTGGATTTTGAGAGCAGGGTGGGTTTAAGTAGGATTCCATACTCAGCACTGTGCCTTGTAGTCAGTGGCAAGGCATTACAGGGTTGGCGGGCTCTGGAGAAAGAACAGGCAAGCGAAAAGCAGGCTGGCACTCCAAGGAGGATATACTTGTGCCTGTCCTGGTGAGAGGCATTGGGAACTACAGATGGGTGGGAAAGAATCAGCAAAACTTGGAACAGGCTACCAAAGGAGAAGACTTGGTAAGATTTTAAATTCCAAGTAATCAACAGTAATTAATTAAGTAATGAACAGAAATAGGCCAGCACAAAGAACAGGTATGGGGTGAGGTATTGAATTTATTTTCATTAGCACAGGTATTTACTTCTCTAGCACAGAGGGGAATACTAGAGAAAGATACTGACTAATAATTGATGTGTTGTCTAAGTTAAGCAATGCTATCACTGGCTCACAGATGAATTTTCCACTAAGATTATGAGTAACTTGGGGTTGGATAGATGGCTTTGTGCTTAAAGGGACTTGCTTGCAGAGCCTGCTGGCCAGAGTTCAGTTTTCCCAGTTCCCACATAAAGCCAGATGCACAAAGTGACATGTACGTATGGATTTCACATGCAGGAGGTCCTGGAATGCCCATTCTCCCTCTGTGTCTCTCATAAGTAAAAAAAAATGTAATAGAATTATGAATAACTTTATAATTCACTTTGTCCCACATACAAACACAGGATTGTTGACACACACATGACTTAAGATTGTCAATGTTTGGCCTAGAATAGGAAAATATTTTTGGAATCCCAAGGTGAGCCTTTACTTGCACTGACTACATGCTAAGACTATATACTAAGTATATGTTCAGTTTTAAACTCCTTGAAAAAAAGAATGTGACTATACATTTTTCTTTTTCTTGCAAAGGGCCAGATGTGACTAAAGAAATCCATAGGGACTTTATGGTCATGAGAACAATTTTTTTGGCCACTAATTGGTTCCCCAAGACACTACTCATGCAGGAGGGCACATACAGATTCTAATCCCCTCCCCCCTTTCTGGATGTGGGAATGTAGCCTTTTCTTTACCAACAACTAATTTTATGTGGCCACATAACAACACAAGAGCAATTCAAGTTCACTACAGGTTTCTTTAGACAAGTAACATTTGGGTCTCATGCAATGCAAACAGTCTTCATAAGGGAGCTTACCATGATCACGTTAGCTGGGAAATCTCCCCTAAATACCTTAAGGATAGGGTTAGTCATTAATTAACCCATGAAGAAATAAGCAAAAGCATGGAATTACAGTGAAGTCAAAAGTAAACTTGAGGACTGGAGAGATTTCTTAGTGGTTAAGGTGCTTGTCTAAAAATCCTAATGACCTGGGTTTGATCCCCAGTATTTAACATAAAGCCAGATGCACAAAGTGGTGCACATATCTGGAGTTCTTTGCAGTGGCTGAAGGCCCTGGAATGTCCATTCTCTCTCTCTCTCTCTCTCTCTAATTATAAATAATAAATTTTAAAAAGTAAACTTGAAAATTCCGATACTATTCAAGGAGAATATTTCAGGTACACAAGTATGTTGGTTATTCGTTAGTTTTAATTATATTGTTGTGATATAGTACATTATAAATATAACTATGACTCTATTTTAATTATCCAATTATTATTGATATTTTTTCATCTTTAGAAAATAAATGCCATGTTTATTTATTTAGTCTCTACCTAATAAAATCTCAATACTTATTGAGCAATGGCTATGCCATAGTGCTTTAATAAATTAATTATTCCATTTAGTACAAATAATCCAAAAGTTACGTCCTGTAATGCAAATGAAAAGGTGAAGGGACTTGTTATGCGTGCATAGGGATATGGGTGATCCCAGAACTAAAACCAGCATCAGATTGACTGCAGCTTGTCCTCTTCAGCCTTCCAGAATGTTGCTCCTGTGTTCCGAGTATGTTCTTACTTTCTGTACCTCATGAGGAGTGTCTACTCAGCCCCTGATACGTGTGCGGGTTTGGCAGTGATCATTTTGCCAGCAAAAACATGTAAATGACTCCCCACAGGTCCTCTGCAGGAGTACACTGACTGAGTGTAGGACCAGCTCACAAAACTTTTTGAACACATTTTAATCCACTTAAGTAGTCTTTGATGTCTCGACTCACAACGTGGGAGGGTAGTGGGAAACAGAACACTTTGCCCAGCTGAATTCAATTCCAAATAGAACTGTTTATCTTTTGAACTTATCTTATGGAACAAGACTGAGAACAGATCTTTCTCTTTCTTTCTTCAGATAAAAATTTAAAAGTCTTGCTTCGTGAAGGAGACAGCACTTGGCTGTCTCCTTCTTGTCTCCTTCTTGTTTACTTAAATAAACTATACAGGAAGAAAGACATTATTGTCTTTGTAAAAGCAATGAAGGACTTGGTAAAAATCAGAAATCCCAAGACAGTGCACACCCCTTCAAGGAGAACATAATGTTTCTTCCTTCCTTGGGGCACAAGGAGGGCAACCAAGACTGTTTGGACTCCAACTGGCCCCTTGTACCCTGTCAGTAAGTCTGCCATTAGTGCCTTTGGAGGATGTCCAGTATGATGGTGTCAGCGTCCTCCGCGGTCTCTCTCTCTCTCTCTCTCTCTCTCTCTCTCTCTCCTTCTCTCTCTCTCTGGTTGATTCCTTGCCATTTATTTTCTAAGTTTGGAAAACTTTGTTTACAGCACTGGTAGGACTTTTTTGGTGTGTGTCTTAGGGTCACAGCATACGGTTTTGGATAACTTCCACAATAAAATTAGCATTTTTGACTCTTTGCCTCTTGTGCAATGAAAATTGCCATGAACTGAAAGTCAGGAAACTTGGGTTTGATCTTCTTTCCTCTTTGTGGCAGTGAGCACAGCACCCAACTTCTGAGTTCCATCTGCTAGATCTTATGGTTCTGCCTGTAAATCCTTTATTATTCATTAATTTATTTGATTTTTAAGCCTATGTGGACTTAGAATATCAGAGAATGGAGGCAAGACAACTTGAAGAGACAGCTCACACGGCTACCCAAGCTACTAGGATAGCTGGAGGAAGCCTCTCAAAAAAAAAAAAAAATTCCCTGGTGTAACATCTGTCAGCAACCCCATTGACCTTGCACTGTGAAAATTCATCCATTTCCATGTGAAGCAAGTCACAGGCAGCTGGTCCAGAGACGGACAAGCATGCAAAGGTTTCCTTCAGCTCTGAGCAGAAATTTCAAGGTTGCAATGCTTGCATGCTTCTTTCCATTCGTGCTGACCCAAAGCCAAAGCCAAAGCATTCAGGAGCTAGGGGACAGTTTTGTCATAAAATGAGTTGCAAATTCAATTCCAAAGCAAAGCCTCAGAGACCAGAATGCACACTGGCGGAGCCTCGCCCCACTGTGCCTGACATGACGTAAGTCCGAGACCTCAGTTCACAGTTTTATGTGACAGGACACAGGAGTAGCCAACTTTAGGGAAGAGGGATAGGAAAGCCCAAGGGTGAAGCTCTCTGGGAACAGGAAGCAGCTCTCTCTGTACCAACAAGGCTTGTGGACAGAGAAGCTTGACAGCCTTTGTAGCCGCCACTCGGGGCTACCTGGGGTCTGCCAAGAGGGTGTGCTCTGGTCATAGGGAGGGTACATTTCCTTAGGACTTCTCCACTCCCAGCCCACAGAATGCAGAAAGTAGCTGCTGTGAGGTTCCAGCCATTTACAAACACCCAGTTCAGATTCATACATTATGTTATTGAGGCGCGCGCGCGCGTGTGTGTGTGTGTGTGTGTGTGTGTGTGTGTGTGTGTGTGTGAGAGAGAGAGAGAGAGAGAGAGAGAGAGAGCGCTATCAGGAACCTGAACTTTTAAATTCACATTCAGATAATGTTTGAGGTCCTCTGTTCCTCACAAATCTAATAAGCCAGCAGGCATGTGAACCTAACCATAGACTTCCCTGGTAAAACCACCAGCGTTTTCCTCTTTATCAGAGGTCTAGAACCTCATCATGATCCTGTGCCACCACCCAACACATAGCATCTCCTACAGCAGCATCTGGAGGATCTCTTTAATGTAAGGCATTATAAATACAAGAACCATGATTGGAAATCACTGTACCTCCATGACGGAATGAGGCTGACATGCAAGACAGTCATGAGCCTAGTGTGATGCGATGCACAACAGATGCCCTAAATGATGAAGGCACATTCCTGCCTCAGAATGAGGCCCTGTGCCTTACACGCACTGTGAGCTGCCCTTAACTTTCCTTTCCAGCCTCAGCCCCAGCTTGGGTCAAATGACACTCAGATGTGACAGGTTACTCCTCATTCCTCATGCCTTGCAGGGTCTTATTTTTGGATACTCAAGATGCTGTTACTCATCCCTCCTTGACTATCTTTTTTTTAAAAATTATTTATTTATTTATTTGAGAGCGACAGACACAGAGAGAAAGACAGATAGAGGGAGAGAGAGAGAATGGGCGCGCCAGGGCTTCCAGCCTCTGCAAACGAACTCCAGATGCGTGCGCCCCCTTGTGCATCTGGCTAACGTGGGACCTGGGGAGCCGAGCCTTGAACCGGGGTCCTTAGGCTTCACAGGCAAGCGCTTAACCGCTAAGCCTTCTCTCCAGCCCCCTCCTTGACTATCTTGAATCATGCCTGCTTCTAATCTTTCCCGATAAATCCTCCATCTTCAGACAAGGGATATCTGAATCTCCTTCCAAGATGATCCCATGATATTCTGTGTCAGTTTGTCTCAATCTGGCCACTTTCCTTGGCTGGGAAAGGCTGTTCTGTTGTAGCTGAGTCATGAATGGCACCCTTGACTTCTACTCACTGGGTGTCACTTGTAGTCAATTTCTCCAGTAGTGCCAACCAAAGATGTCTTCAGACTTTAGGAAACCATCTGGGAGGGGAAAAATAGCTCCTGGGTTGAGAGCTCTTCTCTGTGCTTACAGGTATCATAGCCCTTGTCAAGTAGGGTAAAAAGTAAGCTATTTGTTGTTTATCTCATCTAAGAGAATGAGAGCTTCTCAAGAGTAGGGACATACAAAATACATGTGTCCTTTGTGCCATCAATAGCACCTGATGTCTAGTTAGACTGATGCCCATTTAATCAAAGCTCAATTGACATCCAAGGTGTCGGAAACACTCAAATCTTAGCTAGCTTAAAATGTGACTGTGGACGAATCAGCTGATCAGCTGTTAACACCTCTGTTTTACTCATCTGGAAAAGGGGGGTAAGAACACCAGCCTTGCTTGGTGGATGGAATGAGTGCAGGCATTTGGAACTGGGGAGGGAAATGTGACCTGAAGAGCATCTCTGTCATGACTGCCGTTACTTGGACATCAAGTGTGGAGAACACTGAGAACTCCGGTCTACCCAAGCATTGGCATATTCCACGACAGCACCTGGAGGGTTTCTTTTCTTAAAATCTTTAAAAACAATTTATGTATTTGAAAGGAGACAGAGTGAGAGAATGAGTGTACCAGGGCTTCCAGTAGCTACAAACAAACTCCAGGTGCGTGTGCCACTTTGTACATCTGGCTTTATGTGGGTACTGGGTGGTTAGAATTTGCTAGCAGGTGCCTTAACCCCTGAGCCATATCTCCACCCCCAACATCAACTGGAGGGTTTCTTGAATGCAGAACATTGTAAGTACAAGGAACCTTTTTGGTACTAACTGGACCTCTGGGATGGAATGAGGCTGACATGACTAAATGCTAGATAGTCATGAGCAGAGTGTGATATAATACATGGCAGACGTCCTAAAGGATGAAGGCTCATTCCTGTCTTAGTTTCACCTTCTGAGAAAGACAGCCTGGCTGAAGGAGTCACCTCTGCTCTAGGTCTGTCTGATTTTCTGTACCATCCAGGGACCCCCCCCCCTTCATATTCTTTGGATTCTGTTCTTCTTCTTCTTCCCATTTCTCCTCCTCCTCCTCCTCCTCTTCTTCTTTTTTGTGTGGTCTTTGCTGGGAAGGCTGCCTATTTCCCTACTCCCAAAGTCCTGATATAAACAACAGGAAAGGAGCAGATTTTGCATTTGCAACTACTCGAAGTTCAGAATTGATATGGAATCATACCCACTCGCTTTAAAGGAAGCTGTCTCCTCTAAGGTGCTGCATGGACCCCTCTGCAGTTATGACTTGCCTCAGAGAAGGGCTTTGCTCTCACTTGTCTCCTCTCTCCCTCTGGTTCTGTCTGCCTGTTTTATGACTTCCTTTTACACTCTGAGCATTCCGTCACTGTGGTCTGTTATCCCAGCACAGTGTGGTCAGCTGATTTATAGCTTTCCCTCCCTCCTTCCCTCCCTGTAGCAGAACCAGCTTCAGACTGAGTTTAGCTACAACGGAACTCCCACCGCCAGCAGCAGACCCCTCCTGTGGCAGCTGCTTGGGGTCTTTCCGTTTAACTATTTCATGCCTGGTCATGAAGACTATAGACATGCTCCCGAATCACAAAATTCTCTACTAACAAATCAAAAATTCCCAGCCATCTATGCCTTTGGGCTGCACAGGAAAGCTTGCAGGGCATCCAGTTCAGCCTGTTCATTCTACATGGGGAGCACCGAGTCCTACACAGGTGAAGGGATTCCTTACTTTCTCCTTGTGTCTCTGTCCAGCTCACCATCTTCCGAATCATTGTGCCACTTTTTTTTTGGTCTTTTTTCAAGGTAGGATCTCACTCTAGCCCAGGCTAACCTAGAACTCATTCTGTAGTCATAGCTCAAGGTTGGCCTTGAACTCACAGCAATCCTGCTACCTCTGCCTCCCTCCCAAGTGCTGGGATTAAAGGCGTGTGTCACCACATGTGGCTTCTTTCTGTCACTGTTAAAGTGCACCACAACTAAGCTTTATGTTCTAACCTGTCCAGCATTATTCTACATGGCTCTCTTTTTAATCTTAAAATAATGTTTGTTTCAGCCTAGGTCCATGGTTGTTTCCTAAGAGAGATGATCTTTAAAAAGAAAAAAAGGAAAAAAGGGGTAAGCGCTTTTTTTTTTTTTTTTAACAATAGCTGAAGGTTTAGAGTGATGGACAACTTCTCATTTTAGTTTACTGTGTTCGTTTCTACCATGACCCCCCCACAAAAATCAACTTAAGAATAGTTCTATTCTGCTATTCTGTCCTAAAATTGCCTTTCTTTCTTCTTTCCTTCCTCCCTCCCATTCTTTCTTTTCTCTTGCCTTCTTCCCTCCTTTTCCTCTTCCCTGTTCTTCCTTTCTTTTGAGTCAGTCACTCTGAACTAGGCTGGCCTTGAGCTCACTGCTGACTCTTCTACCTCAGCCTCCTGAACACTGACTGGGATTATAGATGTGAGTTGCCATGCCTTGCTAAAATTATTTTCTTACATTTAAAAAATATTTCTTGGGATTGAGGAGAGGGCCCAGCAGTTAAAGACACTTTCTTTCAAAGCCTTACAGCCCAGGTTCAATTTCCCAGTACCCATGTAAAGCCAGATACACAAAGTGGTCATGTTTCTGGCATTTGTTTGCCGTGCCAGGAGGCCCTGGCATGCCCATACCTGCTCTTTCTGTCTGCCTCTTTCTCTCTTCCTTTTTTAATTTCTTTCTTCCTCTCTCAAATAAATAAGTAAATAAATAAAATATTTAAAAACATGGCTGGAGAGATGGCTTAGCAGTTAAGCGCTTGCCTGTGAAGCCTAAGGGTCCTGGTTCAAGGCTCGATTCCCCAGGACCCACATAAGCCAAATGCACAAGGTGGTGCATGCATCTGGAGTTCGTTTACAGAGGCTGGAGGCCCTAGTGCGCCCATTTTCTCTCTCTCTTTCTCTCTGTCTGTTGCTCTTAAATGAAAATAAACCAAAATAAAAAGCCCAAACAATAAACAAACATTTAAAAAATATTTAAAAACAAGTATTTCTTTTTCAGGTCAAGTGGGTTTGTCTCAAAAAGACTATCGTTGAGAAAATTTGCTCCTCTCTTAAACCACTAAACTTTGATTTTGGGAATTGGGAAGAGTGTGTAACATGGATGCCCTTGCATCCAAAATTCCCTGAAGTGCTCCCTAGCAGCTGTAGCGTGGGTCTTGGCAGCCTAAGCTTACATGTGAATGCCTACGATTGCACATGGCGATTCTGTAAGCGCTGTCTTCAGTTCAGCAGAGAGGAGTGTGTGTGGGGGGGCGTTGTGGTCGCGGAGACTGACAGAGGCCTTCAGTTTTTCCTTTTACTATAAGTACTGAAAAACAGGCAACTATCGACCCCAAATAAGTATTCTTCAAAGAGTTCTCAGCTACAAAAACAACAGGCAGGATATAATCTTTCTTACTGATTTTATTTCTTTGAAATGAATCTCTCCAGTGGCATTTTTGGAAGCCACCACATTGAGCTGAATTAATCTAGGAACCAGAGAGTTGAACTGTTGTGTTAAATCTCATTAAAACTAAGCGAAGGACCAAAGTTCTTTGATCTGTATTGTTATTAAACATTGTTCCTATTGCATGGACATTTGTGAAAACCAAGGTGCTATTTACAGGAAAAGATGTCTAGTTATTAGACAAACAACTTAGCAAAATCAGTTTATTCATGTACACAGGCCCGCCTGTGAGTCTCACTTTCCACATTCCATCCATCACCTAGCTGTCTTTCTTCTTTTAGCAGGGTGTGGATGACATGGGCTAAAAAGTCAGAAAGCACAGAATAAAAAGTGGTATGCCCAGCACTCTGGAGGCAGAGGTAGGCAGATTGCTGTGAATTTGAGGCCAGCCTGAGACTGCAGAGTGAATTCCAGGTCAGCCTGGGCTACAGCGAGAACTTACCTTAAAAAAACAATGGTATGTTGTTGTTAAATATCCCTAAACTCTGTGTTTTATTTCCTTAATCAAAACCTTACCTTACTCAAAACAGTTGTTAAGATGTGAGTTTGTTTGTTCATCTAAACTACTCTTCATAGAATTAGCAGTTAACTACTGATGATCCACTGATACTAATTTCAGAAGATGCTGATTGAGAGGGGCAGGGGATATGATGCAGAGCAGAGTTTCAAAGGGGAAAGTAGGAGGAGGGAAGGAACTACCATGGGATATTGTTTACAATTATAGAAGTTGTCAATAAAAATTTAAAATATATTTTAAAAAAGAAAATGGCACTAGTTTTAACTTTTAAGTATTTGGAAGAGAATACCTGGGGTTTCTACCACTATTCTTACTACTTTTTCATGTTCCACTTTAACCTTGAAGTTATTAGCAAAGGACATTTAATAAAAGAAGTCTGCTGAGTATTTAGGAGACATCTGAAAATAAACTCTATTCTTCCATGTATTTGTGTTATTTACCTAAATTCTTTGTATTCTTAGCTATGAAGAATCAATATCCATGTTTAGATAGACCATGACTTATATATTCAGAGATTGAATTATTTTTTTAAATTTTGTTGTACTTCTTTCAGGATATTTAATATGAGATCTAAATACTTAATTTTTAAGAATAAATTACATTGTTGCTGGTTATGTATATAAATCAAAATTAAGAAAATCATATGGTCAAGTAAAGTGTATTTAAATGGAAAGATTTTTTGGTATTTACTTTGCATATGAGCTTCTGTTTAAATATTGCCTTTTTTGCTCATTAACTTTAATAATGACTTGCTCTCCTTAAAAAAAAAAAAAACTTTATCAAGGCTGTGATCATCTGTTTACAATGACTGGTAAAACTTAATAAAATAAACTTTCTCTAGACAACAGTATATAAAGTACATGGCAGAGTCTTATACAAAGAACACTCAAATGTTTTTACTTCCCTTTAGCCACCAAAGGTACAAGCTTTTTTTCAATCTTTAAAAAGTTTCTTTTTATTTTTATTTATTTGAGAGAGAGAGAGAGAAGGAGAATGCCAGCAGCTGCAAATGAACTCCAGATGCATGCTCCACCTTGAGCATCTGGATTATGTGTGTCCAGGGGAATTAAATCTGGGTCCTTTGGCTTTACAGGCAAGCACTTTAACTGCTGAGCCATCTCTCCAGCCCAAGGGTGCATGTTTTGACTCCACACACTGCACAGCATAACTTATAGTAAAGCTGAAATTATGCTTATGTTAATTTAGAAATTTCTCTGGATAAGTGGATAAAAAGGAAGCCAAAATAATTTTAAATGTTTTGAAGCCTTTTCTCAAGCTATTCATCAGGTCTTTTTCCATCTTTCTTCTGTGCCCTCTACTGGCTGCAAGTAGATACTGAATTTAGCAAATTTAACTGTATCAAACAATCCTGTCTGTCCAGCTTGAGCCCCAAATCATAAAACACAAAACTACTACTTTAAGGGCTGGAGGTATGGATTAGTGATTAAGGCTCTTGGCTGCAAAGCCAAAGGACCTAGGCTCAATTCCCCAGGACCCACACAGGCCAGATGCACAAGACATGTGTGTCTGGAGTTTGTCTGCAGAGGCTTGATGCCCTAGCATGCCCATTCTCTATCTCTCTCTCCCTGCCTCTTTCCCCATCAAATAAATAAATAAAACTAAAAATAACTACTACTTTAAGAAATAATTATATCTTCTTTTAAAATATAGTTGTGCAAAAATGAGATGGCATGTATATGCAAAAGCAGAAAATAAAAATCCCATGCTCATCTCCACCTTTGATAGAACTGTCAACATTTGTTGTGTCTTCATTCTATTTTTCTTACTTAATATGCATGTGACTATCCTTTAACAGTATATGCTGCATACCACTTTTACAAATTGGTGTTTTCAGAATTTTCTGTACATGGCAAATTCTTTTGAAGTCCATAAATGGATCATGAGACACGCCTGCATGGGTGTTATAGACACGTCCTGTGTTGTCTTTCCTGTTGGGCACTAAACCTGCAGAAGCTAGAAAAAAGCTGGAAAGCTTTTCTTGTTGCTTTTAAAATTCTTCTTGTGTCTCATTTCCGTGAAGATATGTTTATAAATTAGGTCAACTAAGAACTCATCAAAGTGCTGAGAAGTGACTGTTGAGAGCTCTACACTAAATGAAACATTTCTAACATGTCCTCCGAGGCTCAGGGAACTTTGCAGAAGGATGGAAAGAGCATAAGAGCTGGACGATAAGGGAGAGTGTCTTGGAACACTGTTCTCTGGACAGGAAGTGGCTGTTGCATGTGTGACCTCACTGTGGCTAATGTTACCTGCACAAGGCCCGCACAATATTGGGTCCATCAACATTCTGTCATGGATGATGAAGGGGGACAAAAAAGTAAGATATAAAAAAAAAAAAATACGGACAAACAACAGGCTAGAATCAACACAGACAACACACTGATTAATACTGGTTATTAAAAATGAGATCTGATCTCAACATATATATTTTATTATTAAACATTCCTCCTCTCCTCTTCCATTTCCCACACTGTTTATCACTTCTTACTAAACTGCATTAAAATATTTATCATAAACATATTTACTTTTTTCTCAATAAGACTCAAGAAAATGATAAGCACAAAGTCTGAAAGCTGGGTGTGGAGGCAAGAGGCACAGGTAGGAGGATCGCTGTGTTGCTGTGAGTTAGAGGCTACAGTGGGCTAGGGCTAGAGCAAGTTCTTACCTTGAAAAACCAAAAAAAAAAAAAAAAAAAAAAGATTCTGATATCAAACAAATGAAGAAGGATAAGAAGTAAGAGATCCTAACCCCAAACTAAAAGAGCTTAATCCACAAAAAGCAAGAATTCCAGAAAGGGAATGAACTGAGGTAACACAGGCCAAAATCAAACCAAAAGAAGAAAATTTTGAGCCAAAGAAGTACAAGTTTGAGGTTTAGAAAGGTTCATTGAAAAGAAATAAAAAATGTATAGATATAACCAGACAAAACTCTTGACTATGAGAAACAAATCAAACCTTAATAAGAATCAAAGACTTTAAAAGAGACAGGCCATGTATCCTTGAGAGGATCAAAGAATCAGGTCCTTGTACCCAAGGGTAAATGCTAAGCAGTCAGTGTTGACAACATTTCAATCATGAATATAAATTAACCATTGCCCCTCCCCCCAGAATAGGGCTGGAGAGATGGCTTAGCAGTTAAGGTGCTTGCTGTCAAAGCCAAAGGACCCAGGTTTGATTCCCCAGGATTCATGTAAAGCCAAATGCACAAATATATATATATATATATATACACACACACACATATGTAATATATATATGTATATATATATTACATATATATATACACACACACATATATATATACATACATATATATATATATTATATATATATATATAATAAAATAAAAAATATTTTTAAAATCCAGAATAGTGAAGGCACAGTTTAAAGATACTAAATGTGAACAAGGAAATCCTCTTTTAAAACATCTTTCAAATGTTAAAACATAACTTTGGAGTGGTGGTGTGATGGTCTAGCAGGTCTGCCTATGAAGCCTAAGGATTCAGGTTTGATTTCCTAACATCCACATAAGTCAGATGCATAAGGTTATACATGTGTCTGGAGTTCATTTGCAGTGGCTAGAGGCCCTGGTGCACCCATTTTCTCTCTAACTACCTCTTTGACTCTCTCTTCTTTCATGTAAATAAATAGCATTTTAAAAAAACATAATTTTTGAGTGAGAAGATATATATTTTAAGTCTCATTAACAATTACAGCGGTTTTATTCCTAAAATAATGGACACAAACCCAGGAAATGGCTGAGATAGGCTAGAGGAAGTATAAACACATTATATTTATATTACACAGGAAAAGTGAATAATAATAATAACTAATACACATTATATATTTATTCAGAAAGCTAAAAGTAGCTGAGCTGGTATGTTACATCTGTGTTCCTAGCATTTGGAAGGTTGAGACTGGAGGATCAACGCCAAAGTAAATTCAAAGCCAGCCTAGCCTACTTAGCAAGACACTGTCAAAACCAAAATAAAAAGAACAGCTAGATGTGGTGGCGCACATCTTCAATCCCAGCACTCAGAAGGCAGAGGTGGGAGGATCACCATGAGTTCAAGGCCATCCTGAAACTACAAGCTGAACTTCAGGTCAGCCAAGGCTGGAGTGAAAACCTATCTTAAAAAAATAAGTAAATAAAAACAACAACATAAACAAAGCCTAAAGTATTCAGTTTCTTGTTTATTTATTTTTTCTTCTTTTGGAAACAGGCATGTGCATCTTCTCTTTTAATTGTCTTGTTTTGAGACACACCACCCTAGATCTTATTGGCTTAAAGGCACAACATATTGGTTTTGTGATGAAGCTATAATTTAGGAGGATCATGTGGATGGAAGTGGTACTGGCTGGGGCAGTGTGAGAGAGTTTAGAGGGCAGACTAGAGGGCTCCTTTGAAAGCCAACTTTCTTCATGGCTGGTAAGCTGGCATTAGCTGCTGGTAGGAAACTAAGCCAGCCATACCCCCAGGAACCTTCAAGCCCATGTTCATGGATTGTATGGTTTCATCATGTCATGATATCTAATTTCCAAGGGCAAGTTCCAATAGAAACAGAAAACCAGACCTAATATTTCTTTTTAACTTTTACATTTTTTTGTTGTTTTCTTAACTTTTTAGTGACAGCCACTATACATAGAGACAATAATATAACATGAGCCAGGGATGGGATACCTTCCAGTGGGTTGTTGGCCAGGAAGGCCCCCGATGGTCCTCAAACATTACAGGCCATTGCTGAGGCTCTTGGTTCCCCACCAGGAATGCATGGTTCTGTTGAACACTCCTCTGTCATTTCTGCTTAGCACATTGATGGATTTGAGTCTCCCCAGTGGTCACTGCCATCTGAAAAGTGAGAGTAGCAGTGATATATGGGCATACACGTAAGTATTTAGAGAGCAGGACACCACGCACGACAATAGCAGTTTCTTCCCTAGCACTTATGACTTTCCCGGCCATAAGCTTCAAACAAAACATTTTTTACTTATTTATGTGCAAGCAGAGAGACATAGAAGAGTGACAGACAGAAAGAATGGGCGCACCATGGTCTCCAGCTGCTGCAAATGGACTCCGGATGCATGCGCCACTTTGTACATCTGGCTTGACATGGGTACTGGGGAACCAAGCCTGGGTTGTTAGGCTGTGCAGGCAAGTGCTTTAACTGCTGAGCCATCTCTCCTGCCCTCAATAATAAGCTTTTGATTAGGTTTGCAGTACCAGGCATGGGTTTCTCCCTGTGGAGTGAGTCTCAAATCCAACCACAAAGCAGTTGGTTTCCCCGTAACACACATGCTACCATTGCACAGTTGCCACATTTGGCCTGGTTGGCCAGCCACACAGCTTTCAGGGGCCACCGCTGGTTAAGACCTTTGATGACTTTTCTCCCTCAGTAGGCTGTGTTGCTCTTTTCAGCATTGTGACGGCTAGTCAAGGGGAAGAGGCTTCTTGATTTCACAGTGACTTGCAGCCCAAGCATGTGGTATCTTTAGCAATAGGGTCTTACCATCAATTATTGGTGGGAAACCAAGAGCCTTGTAATGTTTTTGGGAGTGGGAACAGAACAGGCGCTTCCCTGACTACAAACTTGCTGGAAGGTATTTCCACCCCCTGGCATTAAACTTTCATTGTAACAATCTATGGTTTCTGGGCACAGATTACCATCTTATATGACCCAGCCTTTGAGGTCAGAGCATCGTGTGTTTGTGTGTGTGTGTGTGTGTGTGTGTGTGTGTTATTGGGATTGAATCTAGGAGCTTGTGCACATTACACAAATGCTCTACCATTGAGATGCATTCTCAGCCCTTTCAAAGGTTTTTGAGTCAGGGTCTTGCTATGTAGTCCAGGCTGGCCTTGAACTTGTGGTCTTATCAGCACAGCCTCCCTAGGAGCTGGGCCTACAAGCATGTGCCATCACACCTAGAAGACCATCCCTCTGACATAACCAGAAGATGATAGTGATCTGAATTTTACCTTTTTGTGGAAGGAGTATTAAAGCACAAAAAATATGGGAGATGAAGGATTTTGTTGGGTAATTTTTAGATAATCTGATGTGTATCTGCAAGTTAAAAGAGAAAAAAAATTAACAGTTTCTAAATATGTTATCTTATATAGCTTTGTAGTTATGAGAAATAACTTGAAATAGAGAGATGTTATTTGTATCTTATTTCCCTTTATCTGTAGATATTTCACTGTGTTAGTTTGACAATGTCAGGTGCTTTGTTAAAATTAAAGTTGTAACTTGAATCTCTAGTTGTCTGGCTGGAGGTATTATCATTGGGGTATCGATTCTGGAGTCCATCCTAAGGTGTCACTGGGGAGTGGATCTAAATTCTAGCCCAAAGACGTGAAGGAGAAATTTTGTGCTCAGGCAGGTTTGTGTTTTTTGTTTGCTGTGGTTGTTTCTCTCTCTTTGGATCTATGGAATTAAGTAGCTTCTTGTACCATGGATGGAACTTCCCCTGGGCCTATAAATCCCTTCACATAAACTGTCTGGTTGGATGTTCATCTCAGAGACATGGAGCTGACTGTAACGATCACCTAATCTTTAAACCATCTGTTAAATGGAAATACTGACACACAATTCAAAGTATTTATAGTGATATCATGTACTTTTAGGATTGAAGATAGTCACTGACACATATTAAGTAGTCAATAAATGTTTCTTTAAACAAACAAGGGTGACTATAAACACCACTATTTACACTGTTCTAGAAATTCTAGCCCACTGATTTCAGAGTTTCTTCTTCACAGAATCCTCCACCCCTTCATGATTTTGGCAGAGTCCCAATATAGAAACAATAAAATCTGACACAGGAAAGAAAAATTGCTGGTGCTGCTATTAGAAAAGCTATGGTGATGTTCCCTCTCTCTCTTTCTCTCCCTCTCTCTCTCTCTTTCTCTCTCTTTCCTTTCCATTGGAAAATGATTGTCAATATATAAAACCAAAAACTTAAAAACTCATAGAAAAATTCTGTCAAGTGGTCAGTTCATTCCTGTTTATACATGAAATATATATTATTTTAGACCTCTATATGTAATTCTTATACTAAATCACTAAACATACTTATATGTGATAGGGGTGAGATACAGTGGTGAGTGAGATAAACAGATCCCTGCAGTCATGTTTATAATTATTCAGCAATAGGAACGACACCTAGGGCGTTGACCATACTGAACAAACACTCTACCATTGAGCTACATCCCCAGCTAAGCTTGGAGGAGACAGAGGCTCAGCTAAGTACGGCGTGGAGTCAGTACTGGAAAGCACTTGGCACTTATTTTTGCCTTATTGTTTCCTTCCTGCCTAGACTGGGGTGAAGATCCAATCACAAGTGGAATTTTTTTTTTCCAGGATAAAAAGAAAACAACAATAACAAAGAGAAAAGGCTGAATTAAAGGGTGTAGAGGAAAGAGAGTTGACAGCAGGAGCGTTCAGGCTAATATCTGGAAAGCAAGGGTGGAAGAAGACTGCGGAGAATGGAGACATGGAAGAGAAAACAGCCTGCGAGATGTTTATGAGGCAGAGAACCAGAAACAACCTAAAATCTAAAGGGAGGTGGCTGTAGTCCCATGAGCAAGAGGATATTGGAGAAGATGAAGGTGTTGGATAAAGATGTTGAAGATGTAGGCAGCAATACTGAGGATATAGAATAAAGAGTTTGAATTGCACTTTTTAATTGCAGAGAGAAGCCATTGAGTACTTGTTAGAAGTGATCTTATCTACTTAGCTTTTTTTTTTTTTTTTCTGGCTTTTAGAGGTAGGATCTCATTCTTTAGCCCAGGCTGACCTTGAACTGACTATGTAGTCTCACACAGGCCTTGGAATCACAGTGATCCTCCTACCTCAGCCTCCTGAGTGCTGGGATTAAAGGCATATATCACTTTGCCTGTCTATTAAGTATTTTTTTCTGTTACCCCAAATTTATTTTTCACAATAATTTCACAGAATCACAATATATTTTAAAATATCACTTAAAGTCCTTTAGCTTATTTTTTTTAAAGAAACTTGTGATGGAGAATTTGAGAGAAAAAGTACGCATCAATACATTTTCCATCTTAGGACCTGTGAGTGCAAATTGAGTTTCTATGAATATTGGACAAGGTCACTGAGAAGTCTTAGATTCAAAGTGTACTTATGTGTCAAGTGAAACTAGAACTGTCATGAGAAAATGGCGTTTCTTTTTTTTTTTTTTATTAAGTAAAAGCTTTGTATGGACACATCATGTATTGGTGCTATAATTTCCCTCCTCCCTGCCCATACTCCATGAGGGCCCTCCTCAGTGATATTGCTAGTATTACCCACGGAGTTGTGGGTTATGAGTTGTGAGAGCAGTCAGTCATTGTGTATGTGGGGGGGGTGGAAAATGCCTCTGTGTATTTCCTCCTAATTTGAAGCTCTTATAATCTTTCTGCACCCTCTTCTTCAAAATTCTCTGAGCCTCGGTGGGTGTGTTTTAAGTCTACTTTAATGTTGAGCTCTCAGCAGCTTCTGGATTTCTGCTTTGGTTTGAGTATCCACAGTGTCTGTCTCCAGCACCCTAGTGCTGGTTGTCAGGCTCGCTATGGAAGCAGCACACTTGCTCATCTCACCAAGTCCTCCGGTTTCTCTGGGGCCCTGGATTTTGTGTGAGGGGTGTTTTATTTTCTGGGTACTCATTGCCTTCTGCTTCCAGCAAGCAGGCATTCTTGGCATCTACCTCCTCCCTCCTTAGCATTTTAATCCAGATGCTGCAGTCTCTGTGTGAGGAATGGACCCCAACAGACAAATGGTAAGAAAGTTAGTGAGCCATAGTGGAGGGCGGGATGGAGGGATGGCTTAGCAGTTAGGGGCAGAGCCTAAAGAGGCAGGTTAAATTCTCCAGTACCCACATAAAGCAGATGCACAAGGTGGTGCATGCCTCTGGAGTTTGTTTATAGAGGCTGGAGGCTCTGGTGTGCCCATTCTCTCTCTCTTTTTCCCCCTCTATCTGCACCTTTCTCTCCCTCTCTCTCAAACAAAGAGAGAGGGAGAGAGATTTTTTCAGGGTAACTGTGGCCAATACAAATTGAAAAAGTGAAGGCTGGAGAGATGGCTTAGTAGAGAAAGTATTTATTTGCAAATCTTACCTGCCTGTCTGGATTCAGTTCCCCAGTACCCACAAAATGGTGCCATGCAACGGGGAACTTGTTTGCAGTTGCAAGAGGCCATGGTGTGCCTGTAATCAATGAATCAATGAATCAATCAATCTCTCGCTCCCCTCTTACTCTCAAATATATATAAATATATGTCACACCCACCCACCCACACACACTATGCATATGCTAGTTTCAATGGAGGTCCCCCAGTAAGATTCAGGAGTTTTATTACAGCTTCTTGGGTTTCCAGCTACCTGGCTGGAGGAGGTGTTACTGTGGGTAGGTCCTAGGGTCCAGCCCTAACGTGTGGGAGTGAATTTGAAATTCCAGTCTAAAGATATGCAAAGTCCTTGGCTTTGCCTGAAATCCCTGAATTGTGCTGGCTTGCTTTTTGGTGGTGGTTTTTCTCTGTCTTGGCCTGTGAAAGGGGGCCCAGCTTCCTCTGTCATTACAGAACTTCCCCTGGATCTATAAGCTTCAAATAAATTCCTTTCCTCCATAACTGTGTCTGGTCTGGTGATTCATCCCAATAACAAGAGGCTGACTGCTATAATACCTATAAAGGAAAGTGAAAAATTCAAGCTGTAGAGAAAGTAAAACTATCCAAAATTGTGGCTGGACCAAGCACGGGGTTTAAAGTAAAGAGATCATTGTAAGGTATCCAAACTTCCAAGCAAATCTTATTTGTCCTCAGGGGAACATAACTCGTGAGATAGCTAGTAGGAGGACCCTGTGATCTTTTCCTGATGGACCACTGAGTTTATGTGGAGCACAGTTTGCATTCCCAGAGGAAGGCAGCTAAGCTTTCTACCAAATTTGAGGCTCGCATTGTCAAAGAAGGGTTCCAAGTGTGCAGGGAAGGGGCTGCTATTCGTGCTTGCATTTCTGCAGTCTGGGGATCCCAGGGCGAATGAAATGGGACACTTTGGGTTGGGACATCCTGGTGTTGCACTTGGATCCCTTGTGGTGATTAGTCAAGGAAACGGAAGAGACTGGTAATACAATACAGCCACTCAGTCTCTGGAATCCCCTGGAAGAAAGATGGATGACGACTTTGCTGTCTGAATCCCTTCCAGGTTCAAATGAGCCTAGCTTTCTAGACTGTCAATCTTAATGACTATTTCACATACAGTATTTGTATCAATAGGCAAAACTATAAACTCATATTCCCTGATCCCTGATGTATGTTCTTGTTTTATTTATATTCTTCATGATGCTGTGACAATATTGCTTAACTAATTAAATGACATAACAATCCAAAGTCCTTGTGTCTTAATTCCCTTATCCGTACAATATAAGCAGTGGTTTAGACCAAGTGTAATGCTAACTGGAATGAGTTGCTGTGTTCGTGTGTTTGCATGGACAGATACCTGAGGACAGCTGCTTGTACCTGTTGCATTTGTGTGCTCATTTCCTAACAGCTCCCTAGCAGTTCTTATGGACATAGCATAAGAAAACTTCAAAGAGAAGCTTTGGATACTGCCTTTCATTAACTGTTCTATTAAGATGCAAATGAATATATCTGAACAAATAAACCAGAGAATCCATTAAAGAGAAATAAGAATCAGGTTTTTCTTTTGAAAGTCTGGAGTTACATTAATAAAATAATTTATACAAACCTTTTTAGAAATGAAGGCCTTTGCAAATATGATCTGACTAGAAGCCATGTTCCCTGCTTCATGCCTACAGGTCCACTGGGGGTTACCTACACACAAGAAAGTGGGCTCTGGAGACCCCCGAGACTAGCTCTCTTCTCTGCTCTACCTCAGACCGTCCATGTGACTTTACACAAATAACATTAATTCATGTAAAGTCTCATCTTCATGGGGCAACCACTGTGGGGGTTATAATTTTACTGATATCAAGTCAGCACTAAGTGGATTAAGTGAAACCCTTGTATTGTTTCTAGTTCATCATTAATACTCGGCAGGTTTGAACTATCAGCATTGGTTGACTTAGAAGTTACTGCATAAGCTTTGGAGACCAGCAACAGGGTGTTGGCCCTTTTATACTTCTCATTGACCCAACATAAAAACACTCATGATTGTTTTAATGAGAGGAAATTTTGTATGATTTGGGCAGATTCCTTTTATTGTAACAGAATGAGAAGTTATTTTATGGGGGGGGGGATTTGCTTTGACTCACAATTTGGAGGTTTCAGCCCATGGTCCTGGGACGCATTGTTTTCAGGCCTGTGGTGAGTCAGTGCCCCATTCTGGAAGAACATGGGGAAGTATCTGTGTTACCTTACTGGTTGTTGGGAGCAAACGCCTGACAAGAAGCAGAAACCTCTGCTTTCATACAACAGCTACTATTTTCTCTTATGGTTTGTAATCTTGCATGTCTTTTTAAGGTTTCGCTCATAAAGTTTTGCTCCTATATTATTATTGAGGCACTTCAATATCATGATATAAACAGTTATTATTTTATGTCTCTGGAACTCATATGTATTAGATGACTGACATAGAAATCATTTTTTGAAAAATCAGGATAGTTAGGATTGGGGAGATGTCTAGTGGGAAAGTGTGCTTTCCATAAGCGTGAGGGCCTGAGAGGGCCTGTGTTTCATTACGCAGGACCCACATACATAGCAGGGCATAGCTACACATGTCTAGAACCCCAGTCTTATGAGAAGTAGAGATCAGAGAATTGTTGTGACTCATGAAAACCACAGCTCCGCATTCTGAGAGAGAGAGATTCTGTCTCAAGGAAGAATGTAGATGAGTGATGGGGCGGGACGCCCCACAGTCTCCTCTGGTCTCTGCATGCCTGGGAATGCAGGTGAATAAACATATGCATACATCCTTCACATACCACACCACACATACTACACATCCTACACATGTACACATGTATGTATTCAGTTCCCAAACCAATTTTTAAATTGTCTATTCTCTTTCATATGTCATTTCAGGATGCACATGAATTTGATTCTGGGTAGAAGGCTGTTTAATTGTTTCATTAATATATTTTCATAGTCCTGGGTTAATATCAACCTTTATTTGTCAGAATAAATCCTAAGCTCTGGTAGAACAGGTTTCTTCTTTTTGCTCTCTACTTTAAAAGTTGTCTTCTACATTTTCATCCGACTCCCTCCCTAGAATGTTCAACATTTTGCCATTGTGACATGAGATTGTCATCTACAAATGTGTTGGACCACATACGGGGCATGCTTACTGTTGCAGTCCGGTTCGCATTGCTGGTAGAAATCACCCAACCAAGAGTAACTTCTGGGAAAAAGAGGTTTATTTTGGCTTATAGGCTCAAGGAGAAGCTTCACGATGGCAGGGGAAAACGATGGCATGAGCAGAGGGTAGACATCACTCCCTGGCCAACATAAGGTGGACCACAGCAACAGGAGGGTGTGCCAAACACTGGCAAGGGGAAACTGGCTATAATTCCCATAAGCCCGCCCCCAACAATACACTCCCTCCAGAAGACATTAATTCCCAAATCTCCATCAGCTGGGAACCTAGCATTCAGAACACCTAAGTTTATGGGGGACACCTGAATCAAACCACCACACTTACCTTGACCATTCCTCTAAATTATAGAATTAGCATATAATATGCATATATGTTATATATATTTTTTCTCAAATCTTATTAGACTTATAACTTGAGTTGATAGAAATAGTTTTTGATGAATTAGATATTGTAACCTATAAATATTGTTGTCAGTTAAGTGTCAGCAAAGAAAAGAAAAAAAATCTCTAGGTATCCAAATAGGAAGGAATCTGATACAGGAATTGATTTCTGGCTATGTTCCTGGGAGAAGTATATATTTATTTATTATAATTCTGTTTCTATTCCAAAGTGAGTTCAACACAGATTTAAGCATGAGAGTTGCTAGATAGAGAGGCACAAACGGAAGGCATAAGGCTACTCAAATATCAGTAGGGGCTTCTTGAGAGAAAGGAGAGCTAAGGTGTCTTTACAAGATCCGTACATAGAATTTTGGTGGCTTCATGAGTCCCATGTCACAGTGTTGCCGATGAACTGAGCACACTGGATAGGGTGAAAACTAAAGAGGATTTTACATAGATCACAAGGGTAGCATGTGGAATTGAAACATGTTTTTAGTGTAAATACAGTTTATGAGATTCTCCAGAAATTTTCAGCTTTACAACTGGGAAAGAAGAACTTACTCAGATCATGTATGCTCTGGCCTTATGGATGATTCATTGTTATGCTAGCATTCTTATTTGATCTATTTCTCCTCTCCAAACCCTGGAAATAAATCCATCCTTGGTGGCTATTTCATGGTTCGGCACCTCCAAAATCATGGGCACTGTGCTGCAACTCATGGTTTATCTCCTTGGCTCCATACCATGACCCCTGGTGACCTCCTCTTTTCAGGGCTATGACCCTGCCCCACATTGCCTATGGGCTATCTCCAAAAAAAAAGACAAAGAAAAAAGGAAAAAAAGTTCCAAACCCATCACATTGAAATCCAATGACCCCGTTTTTCTACATTTGTCATACTTCCCAAACTAGTACCAACCAGGTAAGATACCAAATTTTTTAATCCAGGGGGCAAATCTGGGTTTGAGAAGCAGAAAATTCCTTTAGCACTCTTCTGTCAGGTTCCGTCCTTTCAAAAGAGAATTAACATTTTTACACTGTCCCAAAGCAGAGCATCTGACCCAGTATGAATGATGGCAATCTCTGAAATTATTGTAGACAGATCTGGGGTGTCGTCTCTATCCCAAACTTTTTATTTCTTTCTGTGCCAACTTTACATCTTTCATATACTTCTGCTGTTTTCCCCACCCCCCCAAAAAAAATCATTCAGGCTCTGCAAAAATCATTTTGCTCAAGTTCTCAGGACACCGGTAGAATGCATTCCACCTCTCACATAAACTACTTCTAGCCCAGTCCTGACAAAGTTCTTTACTTCCTCTCAAAAGCCAAGCATACATAGTCCACAGTTTTTTCTTTCTGCATTTGGGGCTTTCAACTCACACCAGAATGATCCATCAAGCTCTGCTTATTTTACGGCAACATATCTCCCAGTCCAAAGTTTCAAATCATTCAACATTCCTTCCACAAATCAGTTCCAAAAGACCAAAAGCCACACAGCAATGACACAACTTCTGGCACCAATTATTTGTTACAGTTACCTTCATGTTGCTGGGAGAAAAACGCTGACCAAAAGCAGCTAATGGGAGGAAAGAGATGATTTGGGCTCCCAGTCTCAAAGGGAAGCCTTACCGTGGCAGGGAAAAGACAGTGGAACAGAAGCTGGGTATCACTTCTTGCCATAGCAGCTGGAAAAAAAAATCAAAAAGAGCTGGGTGCGGTGGTACACCCAGGAGGCAGAGGTAGGAGGATCACTGTGAGTTTGAGGCCACCCTGAGACTACATAGTGAATTCCAGGTCAGCCTGGACTAGAGTGAGATCCTACCTTGAAAAATCAAAAAAGAAAAAAAATATCAGAAAGAGTGAGCTGATTCTGCTAAGAGGGAGCAGGGGCTATAACACCCCCAGGCCTGCCCCCCAGCTACACACTTCCTCCAGCAAGGCTCCACCTCCCAAGGTCCTATCAGCAGGGGGCCAGGCATTCAAAACATGAGTCTATGGAGGACATATGATTCAAACCACCACAGTGGGCTTTGGCCAGAAAACAAAAGTGAAGAAACCAAGGTTACACATGAGTCCAAACAGTATAAAGGAGTAGCTAAGAGGAAGTCAAGAAATTGCTTTAGAGACGATCCCTTCAGAGCCACCAGGAAAAACATCAATGGCCATGAATGCATAGTTCCCCCTCAGCACCCACAGCAGCATGGGCAGTGCTTGTCAAAGACTTCTACCCAGGTAAAGCCAGGATTCATTTTGCCTCAGAAAAGAATAAGTGTATGTGACACAGTTTACAAAGAAGAGATTTTTAAATTTATTTATTTGTTTATTTGACAGGATAAATTAGAGACAGAGAGAGAGAAAGGATAAGAATGGGTGCACCAGGGCCTGGTGCCACTGCAAGTGAACTCTAGACACATGCACAACTTTGTGCCTCTGGCTTTATGTGGGTACTGGGGAACTAAACCCAGGCCTTCAGGCTTTGTAAGCAAGCACCTTTAACCACAGAGCAATCTCTCCAGCCCTAGGATGAGATTTTAAGATAGATTTAAGCATGGGATTAGTACGAAGAGAAGCATTCATGGAAAGAATATGTACACCCAACTGTGCATGTGGGCTTTTCAAGAGAGAGATGGACTGGGTGTGGTGGCGCATGCCTTTAATCCCAGCACTCGGGAGGCAGAGGTACGAGGGCTGCCAGGTGTTCGAGGCCACCCAGTGACTACATAGTAATTCCAGGTCAGCCTCAGCTAGAGTAAAACTCTACATCAGAGGCAAGGGTGGGGGAGAAACCATCAAGAGAGAGAAATCTATTTTATAGTTTTCAGATGTACAGCACTGGGCAAGGATTGGCTATTTTTGTTTATTTCCTTTTTCTGGCATTGTCCTCATTTTTGTTTCTTTTAATGTCTATATGTCAATCACACTTCTTTAAGTGAAACACTTAAATGTAAATTAAATTATGGGGATTGTGGCATTTAATCCCTAAGTAATCCAGCATGAATATACTAAGAATGAAAGAATTCTTCCTCTCATTTATAACATTTTTAACCTTTTAAAATTATTTACTTGACAGAGAGCGAAAGAGAGAGACAGAGAGAATGGGTGCACCAGGGCATTCAGCTGTTGCAAACAAACTCCAGACACATACATCCACTTATGCACATGTGCAACATCGCACACTTGTGTCACTGTGTGTATGGTTTACTTGGGACCTGGAGATTCAAACATGAGTTCTTAGGTTTTACAGGCACACGCCTTAACTGCTAAGCCATTTCTCCAGCCCTATACCATTTTATACTTAACAAAGTAACAAAAATTTTATATCATCTACAAATGCGTCATATTCAATTATCCCTTATTATTCAAGAAAATTATTTTGCTAATCCAAAATCCAACTAAGATTTATGTATCACATATAGTTACTACTTCTTGAAATTTAGACATTTCATTTTATTGATCTAAAAAAAATTCCAGGGCTGGGATATGGCTTAGTGGATGAGGCACTTGGAAGCCTAAGGACCTAGGATCGACTCCCCAGTACCCGCATAAGCCAGATGAACACGGTGGCGCATGCATCTGGAGTTTGTTTGCAGTGGCAGGAGGCCCTGGCACACCCATTCTCTCCCTCTCTCTCTTTGCCTCTTTTTCTCTCTCTCAAATAAATAAATTAAATTTAAAAATTTTGAAAATGATCATTAAAATAAACTAAAGATCCAGACTACGTATTTTGAATTTTTTCACTTTGATGATTAATTATAAGTTAATTTTGACAATCAGGAGTCTCTAACCTGTGGCCCATGGGCTGCATGTGGCCATATTTGGCTGAGGATGACTACAAATGCTACCCTACTTAAAACTATAAACTTATTTTAAATATTAAGAGATTTTAGCTTTACATTTTTGAACTCAATGTGTGGTTCTCTACATGAACTTTGTAGATGCTAATGTAGTTTTGCAATGTCAAAGGGTTGGACACATCTGGCAGTGTTGGAAGTTTTCATTGTGTCATTGCAGGCGGGCTTTTGTAGCAGCTGTCCTGGTCTCAGGAAACTGGCAACTGCCACATCTCTCCACGGTGTTGCACCTCTCTCTCCATAAGTGGCAAAAATAATCTGTGGATGATGCTTTGAGAATCTCTAGCAACCTTTTGTCTAATTGTTTAGCATCTATTGAAGATTTGAATCCATCCATTAAAACCATTGGGACTGAGAAAAAGGCAATTTTTCAATTTTTTTTTTTTTTTTGCCTACCTTCCTTTTTTTTTGTTTTTGTCTTTTTGAGGGAGGCTCTCACTCTGGTCCAGGCTGGCCTGGAATTAACTTTGTAGTCTCAGGGTGGCCTCGAACTCATGGTGACCCTCCTACCTCTGTCTCCCAAGTGCTGGGATTAAAGGCATGTGCCACCAATAACCTCATTTTTTTTAAAGAAAAAAATTACTTATTTCTTTGCTAACAGAGAGAGATAGAGAGAGACACAGAGACACAGGAAGAGAATAGGTGCACCAGGACCTCCAGCTGCTGCAAATGAACTCCAGATGCATGAGCCACCCTGTGGATCTGGCTTTATACATGGATACTGGGGAATTGAACTCTGATCTTTAGGCTCTGCAGGCAGGCATCTTAACCACTGAGCCATCTCTCCAGCCCCTCCCCTTAAATCACAATAGAAATACATTTTTCCTCTTAAATTTGCTGTCTTATCATCCATTACTGTCATTATTCTTTCCTAATCTCATATTTTCAGAATTTAGCCAAATGATGCCTCTTCTAGTCAGCTCCTATATGTTTTTGTTTTTGACATGACTCCAGTGGTTTTTGAGGGTCTTTTCAGTCTCAGTCATAATATGCCCCAGACATAAAGTTTGTGCCTCGTGCAGCCAATCAATTAATTTTTCAACTACTTAGCAGAAAGAACATATAAAAGTCAAGATCTGGTAGCTGGGTGTGCTCATTGGCAATGAGGGGTGAAGGGGAAGAATTGTTCTATACTACTCTGCCATGTAAGAGACAGAGCTACTTGCTACACACCACACACACACACACACACACACACACACACACACACACACACCATTTAAAATGGTATTGATGGGCTCAAGACATGGCTCAGTGGGTAAGTCTAGCTTCTGCACAAACATGAGGGCCTGTGTGTCCTAAAACCACTCGAATTTGAATCTCCAGATCCTTTGAAACAGCTGTGTGTGGTCGTGTGTGCCTGTAACTCCAGTTCTGCACAGAGGAGCACAGAGCGGGGAACCACCAGGGCTTGTGTAAAAGAGCAAGCTCTGGTACCAGTAAGAGACTCCAGATTAATAAGAACGGGCAGGAGAGCTACGGCGTGGGACACCTGGCATTAGGCTGTGACCACCGCTCCCCTTACCACAGGCAAGCACATGGGGCACTGAAAGGGCACATACAAGTGCATGCACCACACACACATGTGTGCCTGCAAAACAAAATAACGTAAAGCTTTCTTGCTGACTAGTATTTCAGTGGTGTATGTATCCTGATTTGTTTGATCAGTCCACTCACTGAAGACCATGCTGATGGTTGTTACTTTTTGACTTATACAAGTAAAAGTGTTGCTGGGATTGGTGACATATGCCTTTATTCCCAGCACTTTGAAGGCAGAGGTAGGAGGATCACCACTAGTTTTAGGACTGCCTGAGACTACATAGTGAATTCCAGGTCAGACTGGGCTACAGTGAGACCTTACCTTGAAAAACTAACTAAAACTAACTAATTAACTAACTAACTAACTATCTGACTAACTAAAGTGCTATGAAGATTCGTTTGTAAGTTTATGGATTGACAATACTTTACATATCCCAGGTGAATGTTTTAGTTACTGTCTCATTTCTGCAGCAAAATCCATGACTAGAAGCAAATTATGGAAGGAAAAAGCAGCTTAATTGGGCATGCAGATCCAGAGGATAGGATCCATCCAGGTGGGTTACACATCCACCTCTACCCCATGATCAGAACCACGTGACTAGAGCCAGCTCCTATAACATCCCTACCCTGGCTTTCTATACAGTGACAGAATTGGGAATGTTATAACCATCGTGACTCCGATTTTGGACTCTGACTGACACTTCATTGTAACTCTCTGTTTCCCAAGAGTGACCCAACCAACCCCCCCAATGATCGCATTCACAGAGTGGTCCAGACCATCCATCCCCATGATCATTTTCTGTAGTTGCCGAAGCCCTGAGGCAAGGTGGACTGCTCTGCAACCAAGAAATTCCAATGCCACCCCCCCCACACACAGCCCCACAAATATCCCCTAGTCTCTAAGGGAAGTTGTTTCTGAACTTACTTGGTTAGAACCCTTCTCAAGCTTTCCCCAGATAAAGCCTGTCTACACTGGTGAGCCAAGTCTTCCCTTTCTTGTTTCTGTCCTGCTTTTTCTAACGTATTCCTAACAATTTGTCTGTTCTTTACTCTTTTGTTCTTTTACTATGGCTCCTCAACCTTCTTTGGTTTATTATAAATGCATAAAAGGATCTCTTAAGTTTATATTGGACTAATTTGAGGCTATTTGTCTCTAATCAAAACCTGTTGGTTCTGTTCGTACATCTGCTAATTCTCTCATATGAGGAATTGTTTTTGTGTCTTTTTATTCTTTATTCTTTTTCTAGTGTTAACGTTGGAATCTAGGGCTTAGTGCATGGTAGGAAAGTGCTCTACCAGGGAGCCATACCTCTAGCCTCTGTTTCCTCAGGTCCAGGTGACTCATGCTTTGTACATTAATCCTTTGCAGCTGGTATTTACTCTGTGGAAATTCCATGTGAAAATTCCATGTGAAAGTGTCCTTGGTTTTGATTATGGCAGTATCCCAGAAGTTCAATGTTGCTGGACTAGATTTTTGTGTCAGATTGTTAACTTGTGGTTCCCATATAGTACAGGGAATAACTATTTGAATATAGTATCTAGTCTGAGCATGGTGTTTGATGCCTTTTTAAAACGCTTTGCATTTTAGGCTATAGGAACATGAGCTTCCTTGAGGGTGATCTGGAGGCTGGGGGTTTTCTGGTTTCCATTGATTGACACGAGAGGCTCTTAGGGTCCACGTTCTATGAGGGGACACTGACCCAGCTTCCTACCTGCTGTGGCCCAGAGCCACATCTTCAGCTCAAGCATGAGTTGAGACTCTCAACCTGCAGCTCCCAGAGCCTCTTTCTGTTCAGATTTCAGGAAGTCCCGAGTATAACCCTTGACTCTTTGATACTTGCTTTCAGAATGGATCAGGAGATAGATGTGAAAGTCAGCAAGGGACCAGTACTTAACCTCTGTCACAATAAAGCTGTCTAGAGCACAGGGCTTGAATCTTGGGTAACAACAAAATTACAGCACTCTGTGTATCTGGACGCTAATGATGCAACTTGCATCATAACATAACCTAAGGTATATTTCACAACATAACCTAAGGTATATTTTCTACAAGGATCCAGAAAGGATTCAATTGAACACTCTCAGCAGCTCCTTGTAAGCTGATCCATCACTCATTGAAACTGCCCCCCTGAAGGAGTGAGGCCAAAAGGGATTGTGAAATTGGTGGGTGCCGGGGTCAACCATTATATCAACACCCAGATTGTTTGTGTCATTACCCAGCTTTCATCTTCTCTTCCTTTTCTGGAATCTGGTATGTATCCAGTCATTATTTTCAGCTAAGCCATGTATATAAAACTACTTTTGGCATGCTTATTCTTGTGTTTCTGTGTCTGAGGCTGGGAGATCGGGTGGCCATGTTGTGAGAGGTCCTTCAGAAGCATTTTCTCACAAAGGAAACAGGCTATTAAGGCAAAATGTCCTCTCGGTCACTTAGTCTGTTTGGACTACATAAAATAAGAATTTCCCCACATTTTTCTGTCTACTGACTATAATAAAATAGACATGATGTAGGCTGGGTGATTGCTCAGTAGCTACAATCATTTGTATAAAAACCTGCCAATCTGGTTCAATTTTGCAGTACTCACATAATGCCAGATGCACAAAGTGGCACATGCATCTGAATATGTTTGCAACAGCAAGAGGCCCTGATGCACTCATTCTCTCTCTTCCTGCTCATAAACAAATCAGTCAATAAACATGGATATAAATCTCAATATACACAAATACATCTCTGTCATACCCACAAATTATTTCATACGCAACACACTTTTACTTGTACAGTATTGAAGGAGGATAGGAGAAAGCTAGTTTTTTTTTTTTTTTTTTTTTTTTTTTTTGTTTTTTTTTTTGTTTTTTTTTTTTAGTTAGTTAGTTTCAGTTAGAAATTGAAGCCCAGAGAAAACAAGGAGATGCCACCATCCCACATGCCACCTCACGTTGGCACAAGAACAAAACTCTTGGCAGAAGTGGAACTCACCGGAGATTACACGAAGGGACGAATGATATAGGTGGGTAAAATCATCTATTCCCAAGCTAGAATGGGAAAGGTTTGTCAGGCTGGAGTGGGAAAGAGGGAAGGAAGAGGTAAAGGGAGTGGTTGGGGTTATGGAGAGACAGAAGGAAGCATGCTGACTCTCAAACCAGGAAGAAAGCTTGGTCAAGATTTGGGGGACTGACGCCAGGTCAAGGAGTGGGGCAAATGGGCAGGGTGACCCTGCTGATCCAGCCATGTTCTCAGAGCCTCAGGCACAATGAAAAGGTATCTAGCAGGCTGGAGAGGCAGCTTAGTGATTAAGGTGCTTGCTTGCAAAGCCTAAGGATGTGAGTTTGATTCCCCAGGACCTATGTAAGCCAAGTTTGTTTGCAGTGGCTGGAGGTCCTGGTGCACTCATTGTCTCTCTGAATGCCTCTTCCTCTCTCACACAAACAGATAAATAAATAAATAAATAAATAAACAAATAAATAAATAAATAAATAAATATTTTTTAAAAGAAATGGAACTCATGTCTGATCAAGACGGATATACAGTACCCCCATAGTCTAGCAGCTACCCAGGTGGGCTGGCCAAGGTGGGCTGGCTCTGGGATTCACCTTCCAAATCTACAAACCAATTGTGTCCTCCCCTTGCCTGTAAAGGCTGTCTTCTTCCCTTTCTGGCTCTGGGATACACATGAGTCTAGTTTTCCCCTCACCCAGCCTGGCTAGGGTCAGGGGGAGCATATAACTGTTTCTTGACCTGGGAGAACTTTTCTGTTTGCCTCTGCTTTATAGTTTGGGGTAACTTCTCACTTTGATTACTTGTGTGATTTTCCTCTGATCTCTACCATGTGCATATTTTTCTTACATCTCAGATCTATCATGTTGGTGCTTTCACTAACTATAGATCTCCTACCTGTGGGGTAATCTCTTTTGGATTTTTTGGTCTCTGTTTTGGTATTTTCCCTCTTATTTTTCCTTGACCCTAACCACTTGACCTCTAATGTCTCTCCACAGGAAAGCACATGGCAGATGTCATGTGTGCTCCTTCTAAGTCACCCTACATGTGCGCCTAAATTCTATCTTCCACATGCTAACGGCTCTGCTCCAGCTCCCCACACCTCAATTTCTCTTAAATGAACCTTATAAATTATGCAGTGTGTCCACATGAGAGCTTGTTTGCTATGTGCCATGTTTTCACGATTCTGCTCTAGCTCCTAATCTACCTTAAATAAATCCCACAATTTTTTTTTTAAAGATTTTATTTATTTAAGAGAGAGAGTTGGGGAGGCATATGGGCACTGAAAATACTTTGTATATCTGGCTTTATGTGTGTGCTGGGGAATTGAACCTGGGCCAGCAGGCTTTATAAGCAAGTGCCTTTAACTGCTGAGCCATCTCCTCAGCCCACAATCCCACAATTTTTGACTTCTCCCTAAATAAACTTAATAATACTTAATTTATCCTTCTCCAATCCATCTTTATCAATTCTTTATTACAGGTAGGGCAGAACCCAAACTCGGGGTTCACAAATCTGGGGAACCTCTCTTGAACTCCCAAGTCCTCCAATGGTATGTATGCTGTGTACACATGTGTGTGCCAGAGGAGAGCCTCCATGGAGTGTTCTTCCGTCACACACTCACATAGTTCCATGAAACTGCGTTCTCTCTGAAGGCAGAGCTGCCGTCTCCATGAGTTCCATTCAGCAAACAGAAGTCTCGCCTCTCCACAGGCATGGGGTTACAGGTGTGTGTGCTCAGCCTTTTAGGTGGGTACTGGAGAGTCAAACTCAAACAGTCTCAGACCCTCCATACTTGTACCAAGTGCTCTTTCTTAGTCTGCCAAACCATGTCCAAAGCCTAGGCAACGTATTCATAAACACATATAATAAATGCAATTTGAATGTGGTGCTTTATTAAGTTTTGTATGATGCCAATTACACTTTGGTGATGGGGGAGAGGAGCTTCTCTTCACTTATCTACTGCTGCATAGAGATAAAGCACATGTTTATAATGGGCCCTTGAAGTTCCTTAAAAGTACTCCAAAAATACTTCATAGCCAATGATTATGTTTACTTACAAATATATATTACTTTTTTTGGGGGGGGGGGTTCAAGGTAGGGTTTCACTGTAGCTCAGGCTGACCTGGAATTCACTGTGTAGTCACAGGGTAGCCTTGAACTCATAGTGATCCTCCTACCTCTGCCTCCTGAGTGCTGGAATTAAAGGGGTGTGCCACCACACCCAGTTACATGTTTTTATTTTTTTATATATATTTGAAAGCAGAGAGAGAGAGAGAGGAGACAGAGCAAAAGAGAGAGAGGGAGAGAATGGATGTGCCAGGCCTCTAGCTGCTGCAAATGAAAATCAGACGCATGTGCCACTTTGTACATTTGGTTTATGTGGGTACTAGGGAATAGAACCTAGGTTGTTAGTCTTTGCAGGCAAGCATCTTAACCACTAAGCCATCTACCCAGACCCCTTTTTATATATTTTATTTATTATTTGCAAGCAGAGAGAAAGAAAGAGAGGGGAATATGAATGGGTGTGCCAGGGCCTCTTTCCACTGCAATGAACTCTAGATGTATGCACCACATTGTGCATTTGGCTTTATGTGGGTACTGGAATTGAACCAGGGCTGACAGCCTTTGCAGGCAAGTGACTTTAACTGCTGAGTAATCTCTCTAGCCTGACAACGATTATTTGATGAGATTTCTTACTTAAACAACAGATTTTAGTTTTAGTTTTTATAAGAGAAAGCTTAGAAGCCATTATCAAAAACCATAAGAAAGTATGCCTCCAATCTTTTGTGCATTTAGTCTAGGGAAATCTCACTCTCTCCTACCCTATGCAACAAAACAGACTGGCCCTAAGTTGGACAGAGAGTACTGAATTTATCTCTGCTGTGTTGAAACAAAGTGTAAAATGTGATTTTGGGTCTCTTCTTGCCAATTGATGTAAGTAGACTTTCCATTAACTTTCTTTTCCAATACAGAGATGCACTTCAGTTTAGTCATGTAAAACAAGTGGTTATTTTCATTAAACATTTACTTGGATTGGCTCTGTGGAAACTGTGTTCAACCATCTCCAACTCTTAATGATAGCATAGTTCTTGACCCAGCAGACAGATTAGGAAATGTCCCTCCAGTGTTTATAGGCATTCATGTGGCTATTGCATGTGCATGCTTAGATACCTATGCCACCTACTATATTTAAAGCCAGGTATAGTTTTCTGGTGAGAAATGGAGTCATACTGAGGCAGTTAGGGTGACTCAGCCCCTGAAAGTAATGGTAGAAATGTCCTTAAGTCTGCCCTTAAAGTCACCACTTCGATCAAAGGATGATCTGACTTCTAATTTGTTGCCTAAAAGAATTCCTTAGATCTGTTTTCCCACAAACAACCTGAGTCCCTCCTGGGAGGGAGGTCCCCTTTCCTAGAATTTAAATCTAATCCCAACATTGTGGTTGGTCAAGTTCAGCAGCCAGAACTTGGCCTCTTGGCTGGCCCCTTCCTGAGCCAGCCTCTAGCCCAGACTAATCGGCCATCTCTCAAGCTCACTTGAGCCAAAAGGTGAAGCCCACAATAAGGTTATAAATAGATGCACACCAGGGGACAAGCTCTCTCTTGGCTGGCTCCCGAGCTTCAAGATTCATTACTCCCACACTGGCCCTCCACATGACAGGAGCTCTCTGCACTTTCTTATCTTTCCTTTTCTTAATATAATAAGGTCTCTCTAAACCTTACCCTCTGCTTTATGGACTTTAATTTCATAAGACAAGCATCCAGGGTACTATAAATTGAGGTGTGTTGGCGCATTGGTGTATTGGTAAGGCATCCCCAAATTCCCATTTCAATTCCCAAGGAACAAAATGATCTTTGAGTTGTACAAATATGAAATCCTGGTATCACGATATTTCTCAGATAATTTTTTACCATCAGGTTTTTCAAGCATAAACAAACAAACAAACAAACAAAAAGCACCTCGCAGATCCACTGTGGTTTCGAGTTCTTAAGGCTGTACTCAAAGGCCCTTTGATGAATCAGAGATCCATTCTCGGAATTGTGTTTTAACATGCTTGACAGCAAACAGATCAATTATATTGAACTGTTGGTCCTGGCATCTGACTCCTACAATTTTTCAGTCACCTTCCCTCTCCAGCCTTTAGCAGAGACTCTTTGCATTCATCAGACAAATAGAGGCACTTGCAAGGCTATGGAAGGCGCACGGATACACTCCTTTCTCTTCTTTTTCCCCTCCCTTTAGAAGTCTTTTCACTTCTCAACCCCCTATCCTTTATCTAGATAAATTTCAATTTTTTTTTTTTTTCCAGCTTTATCTTTTCCAGCCTTTCCACCCTTCCTTTAGCCTGGCTCACCTTTAAGGTCAGTACCCCTAACCTCCAGGCCAGCCTGCCCCGCCCCTTCCGAAGCCCCGCCTTCTCCTCTCTTCTCTGCCAATCAGGCGGGGGGGACTCTGTGACCCCGCCCCCGAGCGCACGCCGGGCCAGTGGGTAACCGCGGCTGGGTCGCTGGGACCCGGCGGCTGGAAGCATGGCGTGCGCCGAGGGCTGCTTCGCGGAGGAGCAGTTCCGGGAGGCCTGCGCCGAGCTCCAGCAGCCGGCGCTGGCCGGGGCGGACTGGCAGCGGCTGGTGGAGGCCTCGGGCATCACCATCTACCGGCTGCTGGACCAGGTAGCCGCCAGCCCCCTGGAGGAGCCGGGAGTCCGGGCTCGCCCGCCGGGCTCTGCCTCCTCGCCGGGGCCCCGCAGCTCTGCGGGCGGGACCGGTTGGGCTTTGGGCTGCGCTGGGAGTGGCTTTGCCTCGGAGCAGATTCTGGGGACCTGGGAAGTGATGGGATTTCAGTCTCAGGTCAGGCCCTGCTGAAGAATTTGTAGTTTATTTTGTTTTACATACTTTAAAAAAATATACTTTTTATTCAGTACCTTTTTCAAATAAACCAAACGGTTTTGGAAGCAGTCTGTAAGTTGTATTTAGTGATCCATGATCCAGAAGTGGCTCCAAACCAGCCACCTTCTCCCCCCAGCAGGGCTGGGGAATGGTTTATGAAGGTTGTGTGCACACTGTCGTTCTGACTTTTCATGGAAAAGGGAGATTCTCAGGAAACACGTGCCACTTTCTCTTTGGAAATGGTCGGAGCAATCCTGGTTCCTGGATATATAGAGAGGTCATTATGATGAGATCATGAGTCCAGGGTCATATAGGGTGCCAACATGGTGTTTGAACCATTTCGAGTATGGAATTCCCGTGGGCACTGAGAGCGTGTGATAACTGTGTGGTCAGCAGTTGGGAGTGTGCATATCAGCATAGGGTTGCAACTTTTGCAAGCAAAGGGCATCTGGAAGTGAACAGCTAATTGAACAACTGGAGGTGTGTAGTTTGGGGGTTCAGACTGGAGACAGCCCTAATGGGGAAGCAGTTTGCTAGGAGTAAGTGACAGAGTGGAAACATAGGTCAGCCCATGACTGCAGGGTCATGGATTCCTTCTGCTTGCTGGTGTCCATGACGAGGGAGACTGCCCTGGGGCAAGTTAGAAAAGAAACGGGACTTCAGGGACTAGATATTCTCAGGGTCACCAAGAAGTAACCTACTGAGATCTTAGGTCTTTTTAGTGACTTGCTTCTTTCAGCTTTCCTTCTGAGTTGCACGTAATAATTTGATTTCGAAGTTTCAGGAAGAAAGATTAATCAAAACTGTGGGAGCAATGGAGTTGGTCATTAAGCATTTCTGGGCGTCTTACTGAAAACTTTGGAACCAAGTAGCCATCCAGGTGGAGGGCCTTGCACTGGAGGCTGTCATCAGAGGCTCTGTGTGACAGAAACTGGATGGCATATAGGTTAAGAGTCACCTACATTTAACATAGGTGAAGCCAGAGTTTCCTGGCACAAGATCGGAGTGTCATAGTGGAGGCGTTCTAACACACACCTGGTGACAGCCTCCAGTTTCACAGATGGACCTAACAGGCCTGGAGCGATGTGCCAGCTCTGCAAGAGGCCCAGGAAATTCATGGTATGTTGGAAGGTCCATTATATATTTATATAAATATATATTACATATAATATATATAAAGTTATATAAATATATAAAACATATACTTTTAATAGGTAGAGTTTGCACCACTGTGGAACCGGAAGGGAAGCCCTGCCCTGCCTCACATGGGGGGACATCATTGAGAGCTGTTATGTAATAACTTTATTTTTTTTTTTTTTTCAAGGTAGGGTCTTGCTGTAGCCCAGGCTGACCTGGAATTCACTATGTCGTCTCAGGGTGGCCCTGAACTCATAGAAATCCTCCTACCTCTCCCAACCAAGTACTGAGATTTAAGGTGTTCACCACCATGCCCGGCTTGCTATAATAACTTTAATAGTT